>NC_049170.1:124319572-124619572 GCF_009769625.2 Cygnus olor
TTTCACTACTCTCTCAAGTGCCTGGACCTTGGTATCCTATGGGAGATGTGCAAACCCTACACCAAAATAAGCTATTTGGGCTGTTTTCCTCTGAACTACATTTGTTGTCTTTAAAGACATCAAATCACCAGGTCATTATGCAAGAGACATTGCAATAGACATTAGCCACATCCTGTTAACTGTAATATAAGGAAAATCTATTGAAGTAAAGCATTTGCTCCCAATATACTTTTAAAATTCACTGTCAACCACTATTAAGAAAGTGACATAGCTAGTACTGTGATTGATGGAGTTTGTCTCCATTGATAATATGCAATATGTCTTTGCATATTATTTAGACTGCCACCATATGTGTTCTTGTAGCAGGTAATCGTAGCAATTATTTAGAGAGTATTCTGTTGGTTCCTACTAATAAAAAGAAAAGATCCATGCAAAATAAGCAGCCTCTTAGCTTGAAAGAGTATTGTTGTGATATATGTGACAGCTGCCAGGTGTTTTGCTGAAGGAGCTAGACTGCATTAAAAATATGAAAACAAAATGCTTGAACTAAAGTTTAAACCATTTAAAAATAACCTGTTGTGCTCCCTTTGTTTCCGCTGCCTGGAAGTGTTGAGTGCCAGAAGTGTAACACTTGACATTTGAGGCAGACAAACATAGCCTACAGATTCTGTGATGGCTTTGCGACCAGCTAGCATTTTTTAATCATGCCTCTTCTTGTCAACACTGGGGGTTGTTTCTAAACAAACTAGAAAAAAAATATGGGAATTAACTTCAATTTCTCACTCCTTTTCTGAGGCTAGAGAAACCGTAGAATTAAGAAGTTTGTATTTTCACTGCTTCTCCCTCCAAGAGCCATATTTTCTTACAAATTCACTGTTGCGATTGTGCTGTATCAAAAGGAGTCAGTGAAGGCGTTGCGTAGCTCACATACCTAGAAGGGTTTAGATCCTTTTTTTTGTTTTATTCTTTTTTTCTTTTTTGGCATCAAAGGTAGTTTAGGAGTACAGGAGTTTGTTGCCAAATGACCCTGCTTCTTATTCCTGCCTAGATGCCACCACTGGCATGGCAGTTGTGCTGATGCAGCTGCTTGTTGGGCTGTGTTGGAATCAAATCATTCAAATGGTCCAGGTTAAAAATATCACTCTTCAACTCAAAAACAACAACAACAACAAATTGATGTCATTCCAGTGGCATTCCCATTCTTAGCGCTGCCCTGCATACAGCTGCAGCAGTGCAAATGGACAGTGAGACATGGAGGGAAAGCAGGAGGAGGTGGATGGGAGCCAAAGGGCAGAACCTTCTTCGGTTTGTGCTGTTGCTCCAGCAAACTTTGATATAGCTGTGTGAGAGGGCTCTTTGTAACCAACTAGTGTATCCATGTACATGGTTCTAAGAAATAAACCCCCTTCCTAGGGCATCTTGGATTATAATAAGCCACATCCATTCTCTCCTTGTGAATTTCAGTGTAAATGTAGACCTTTCTCATTGGGAATGTCAAAACTGAGACCAGGGTTCCACAAGATGGCAAATACAGTTTTGGAGAATTCAACGCTAAGTCAGAAATATCATACTCAGGTGGCACAAAGTCTTCAACTAGTAGTAGTCTTCAACTTCAAAATCACTATGGAGGACCATATTTGTTCAAAAAATGTAAGAATTTTTGAAAAGGTGTGTAATTTTTGCTTTGCTGGCAAAGGCATAATCTATTCTCCTGTGACCAGCATAATAAAGCCAGTAACCATTTTTTAGTTTTTTGGACTGATTAGACAAAATTCTGATCATTTAGTCATGTTCAAGCCAGATAAAAGGTACTGCTGGGTGATCTGCAGCACTGGAGGAAACAACTATTTCAGCTATCATTGCTCTCACATCTCCTTGCAAGCTGATGTGACACGACCTCTGAGAGGTCCATTATAAAATTTGTTTCTCCAGATCCTGCCGTATCAGAAATCATCAAAAATAAGTAAAAAAAAATTGTCAAAACAAAAATCAAACTGAAGAAGACTACAAAGACCCTGCACCTTTCATCCCTACCTCATAAATTTAAGAGGCACTGATCTTGTAAAAAGAAATGGTGCCATCAAAGTTCATCGTTTCTATCAGTTTTCTGATATTCTGAGGTGTTTGGGTGGAATCTTTCTTGTGTAATTATTTGAAAGCCAGACCTAGTCTAATCTGGTCACCAAGAGTGACTCTGGAGTCAGCAGGGAGAACCGGGCACCTTCAGAAGGCAACACAACGCTATAGACACTTCTTTTAGGAGGGGACAAATCACCCTCTGGTGGTGCCTTTCTCTCATCACTCCCACTAGAGAGAATGAATACAGTTTGCCTGACCAGATATCTCACTTCTGGATGACTAAAGCTTGGTAATATGGGTCCCAGTCTTTGTACCTAAAGGCTATGGAGATTAGCAGTGGCACAGCAGAAAACAGCGGGTGGACTTCATTATGTTTCAAATACCTACAAGGCCTGGACTGCCTGTTTTTCCCACACCATAAATAGGATAACTGCTGGGCCCTAATCAATAAAAAAGCTGTGATAAAGTCAGTCTACTCACTCTTCTCCTCCCTCCACACCCTTTGCTCGAACCCTATACGGATTTAACCAGTGCTTGTGCTTAAGGAAGCAAATGCTGAAAGTGCTGAACACCTACGACTCATCTGCTAAACCCCGAGATCCTTATACTGTTTATCCACGCAAATTCCAGCGTGCCAGCTGCTGAGGGGTGCTAAATGGATTTTTCAGTGGGAGTTGTGGTTGCTCAGCACCTCCACAGAGCTGGCATGTAAACTCCAGCCTGGACTTCACTTAGGCGGAAAACAAATCCAACCATCAGTCATGCAGGGTGTGCTTCCCTCCCCGCTTCATGAGCTGGCCTGGTGAAAATTCCTGGTGCTTATTAAAAGCATCATCTGATGTCACTCGACACCACAAGGGAAAATATAAATCAAAGTGTAAGTATTCAGCACTCTCTCAGCATTGGCCTAATGTGATTAATGTAATCTGAGGTAAACGCTTCAGTTATTCTTTATTGCTGTTAGGGACCCAAATAGAGGGCTGGGACTTGTTATTCTAGGTATAGTGAAAAACAAGCCCTACCCATGAGATCTCCAAGACTAAGATAAAGCTCAGGTAGCAGCTTAACAGCAGTTACCTAACAGCAATGGACAAACACGATGAAGTGTTGAATCTGAAACCTCTGAAAGGCATGTGGCAAGGGCTGAGCCATGCTCAGCAGAAAGCTCTTCCCTGGCAGTGGAGAGGGACTGCAGGAACAGGGGAAGGGAGCTGATCCGGGATGAGATGCAAGAACCCATGGAGAGGTCAGATGCCCAAACCCTGTTGATGCTGAGGGGACCTGCTTCTGCTTTCTGCCTTGCAGAATCACCTCCTAGTTTAAAAATAAATAAATAAATAAATAATATTTACAAAGATGAAATCTTTGTAAAAGATTTGTAAAATCTTTGGGAAAAAAAAAAAAATCCAACACACTGTATTACTCCGTGTTGTGTGAGCTGCCACTGGAAGGGGAAAATGTATTTAGTAATGTGGAAAGAGTCTCTCCTGGCACCCTTTGATGGTTTCTTGCCTCACATGAGGATAGCATACCTCAGTGACTGCGTGACTCAGAGCACAAATACTAAAGTGTCACAGGTGTGAAAACACAAGCCGAAAAGCCAAGGAATAGCCCCGTTGTCAGTTCTGCACTTGCTTCACTCCCGGCTGGGCGTGCTGGTGGGTTATTGCTCTTGGAAAGGCGCATCGAGGTATTGCAGCCTGGCAGCCTGCTGAGTCCAGCGAGGTGCAGGGAGAGAATGTTTCACCCAGCCAAACCCAGTGGGAACGTGCCGGAGCTCCGGCGCTGTTTTGCTGACACAGGAAGATGCCATCTCAGCAGCGTATGAAGGAGTTAACACGTTATGAAACACGGTTTTGTCAGTGATGTAGACAAAGATTGTTTTGTTTGAAATGCAGCACCAGCAATGCTGGTTAACAAGAGAATGCAGTCACCTTTCCCGACCAAGGCTTTATTTCTTCTAATATGCTACATCCAAAGTCTATGAAAAAAGCTGCTTAACTTTAAGTCCATAGATCGTTCTTTGCTTCAAAGTTGAGCTTAGTTTAATGTATATTTCTGGCTAATGGCTTATTGGAATAGCAAGTGGAAGTGGTATAGAAAGCCCATCTTGCACAAGAAGACAAATGGCAAGGTACAATTGCGGTTTTAAGTAAAAAAAAGTAGGAAATTGCAGGAAATTATGTCCTAAACCTCTCACCAGTCCTATTCCTCTGCAGGCTGAGGGGGAGTGACAGGGGTCAGCCCCATGCCTGGTCACACACGCTGCTGAGGGCTTGGTGCGCAAAATTGCACAACCAATTTCAAAACTACTTTTAGCTACTCCAGGTGTCCTTCCAGAAATAAAAGGCAAAATTTTCAACACCACGGAGGACTAATAACCCACCTACGCTCCCGCACTTACTGAGATCTGGAGAGCACACAACCCCCTATGACTCTGAAAGTCTAGCCATGTATTTACTGCTGATACCTGACTTTTGTAATCTGGGTTGGAACATTTCAGCTGAAAGGTTTGCATTCAGCACTTTCCAGGTCTGAGAGTCACATCTCTATAATCGGGACTCAATCAGCTACGTGCTTTTCCAGCTGAGGATCTGGCCCCATGGGCCCGATTCTTTGCAATACTTTCACATAAGCCTGGGAAACAACCCTTCTCACCAGCGCTGCTGAAAAAGGAATTTTGTGTTCAAGTAGGCAGCTGTTCCTCCCAGATTTTTCACCCCACTTGTGTTTTCATTAGGGCGCATTAAAAAGATAGCATGAAAAAATAATGTTCTTTTGAAGGATACCTGTCCATAAAAATCCTTTCTGAGCCCTGTATTTTGCAGTGAGTAGCAGAGGTGCCTTGCTTGGCAAATATCAGTCTAAGTCAAAGATCAGTGCGTATTTCCAACATTAAATCAGATTCTCAGATAGTATTTCACTGGAAAAAGTAAGGCTATTCCAGTCCAGAGCACCTGAGGATCTAGGTCTAAAAAAGGAGCTATGAAATCTAATCAGGTACAAGTAAAGAAATAGGGAGCTACTTTTCCATACCTCCATTCTGTCTCGTCTGTTGGTGTCACGATGCTCAAACAGGTAGTAACTGGAATGAAGCCCAGTAGCCAATCTATACGTAACATGCCACCACTTCTCACTAATTCCTATGGTACACTTTAACACTGAGTACTTACAAAAATGCTAAGGAAAACCATCATCCTGTGCTTCCGTTCCTCATAAGCATCCCTGCTTCCTTGTTTGTTCCTGGATATGTATGTTAGCACCACTGCTTTGGTATCTTTCTGTTTTAGGGGCGTAGTATAAAAGACTGAAATGTGTTAAAATTCAGAGAGCACTACTCAGGCATTTTGCCTCTCCTGAGTAATATCTTGACACCAAATGGTTCTCTTGAGATCATGCTGAACTTCCCAGAGTAAGGTGAAATCCTGCATAGAGAAGGCTGGCAGCATTGGCCCGAAGCTCATACAACTATTTGAATATTAAGAATGTGCAATAATATATGTACATATATAGGAATATAGAGAAAAAAAATTCCTCTATATTTCTTGTCAAATTGTGGTTACAACGATGAAGACAGAAGGCATCCCTTAGCTACCAAATCAGGTTACCCTCACAAAGCTGGTGTTCGTTCTCTGCCAGAGGAATCTGAAAACGTTGGAACTAGTAAAAATATTTCAGTATGTTATACTGGCCTGTTAAATGTCCATCTAATTTTAAAATATAACAACAATTATTAGCAGGTACAGCACATGCAGTCCAGATTTCTTTTTTTACTGCAAGTGTAGGATACCTGTGCAAATAAAAGGCAAATTTTTCCCCGGGGTTTTCTTTATTCTACACTGGGGAGTAGAATCAGAAGCTTATATTTCTCTCTTATTTATTTTCTGTTCTTGGTCTGACTGAAATTGAAGTGAAATTGTTATTAAAAGACTTTAAAGAAAAATAAAATAAAACAGAGCACATCCAAGGCAGATTTCATGACAGCAGAACAAGGATCACTTTGAGTGGCAGAGCACTGACAATAACTTTTGGCTTAGGTCCACATCAATCTGGAGACCCGCTACACAAGCCAAGCTGGCTCAGGATCCCTTCTAAGCAGGCAGTTATCACCTTCGTTGCGATAATATTCCAGAGGTCCAAACCAGGGCTCAGCCCTTTGCACGAGTGCGATGCTCACACAGCGCAATCCTTCCTCTACCGCTGTCTGTGGCAAAAGTCCCTCTGCCTTCTCTGGCGTTAGAAGTCCGGCTGGCCTCCCCAAATTTCCGTGCCCCCTGCCTTTCCCCCCTTTCCCACCTCACTCTGTTTTTTCTGCCTGTTGTGAAATCGGACGTATTTTAATGCAGCCCATCTTTTCCATTTGCCAACCTCTCCTTCCTTTACAGACTGGCTCTGAACCGTCCCCTCAAGGACGAGCGGAGGAAACTCCCGTGAGCAATGAGAGGGGTGGCGAGCCGGCTCGTCATGTCTTCTCCTTCTCCTGGTTGAACTCACTGAATGAATGATGACTCACTCCGGCTGGCTTCTGGTGTGCTCCTCGGAAGGACCGCAAGCGCAGGCAGCCTGGCTGGAATCGACAAAGAAGCTGGCCTGGAAAGGGACATCCGAGCAGGTTTCGTTCCCGGGAACTCAGTTGACCTCCACATCGTGCCCGGCCCTTGAGACGACAGAGTCGCGACAGGGGTGGGAGCGTGGGGACAAATTGCTGTACTTCAGTGTATCAGAGTGTTTTCCAGTTTCTGGTTTCCAAGGGAAAAGCAGCATCGCTACAGCTGCAGGATGAGCACTGCTACTGTTTTGTTAGTCACTCACTTTTTGGCACGTCCCCGTGTAGGTGTAACTGCTTCACTGATGTTAGCTAAAACGCTGCTGTGATGTTCACCAGGAGCATCCTGTGCCAGCCCAGCATTTCCCCTCGGTACCCTCCCGTGTCCAGCCTGTGGGGTGACCTCGGTGCCACTGCCACCCCCTTGGCACCCCAAAGTCACATCTGGGTTACATTTGGGCACCACCTGTGGTCCCCGGTCCCCGAGATGCATCAGCACATCCCATGCTGCAGAGGCCGAGCACAGGAGGGGTGAGGGAAGCCGCTGCTTCTTCCTTCTCCCCTTGCACTCACTTTTCCTGCCAAGCCGCAGCGGGTGATGCTCACCTGCACAGATTTCGGGCGGGGAGGGACGAGGAAGGTGTGTGCGCGTCAGGCACCCATGCGGGACAGCTCTGAGCGTGTGGGGCCGATGCTAGGGAGCGCCTCGGGTGCGGTGAGGTGGCGCAGAGCTGTGCCTTCAGGTTTTCACTCGAAGGCCCCACGGCACGCCGTGGGAAGGGCGAACGCCGGCCTGCAGGGCAGGAGAGGAGCCGTGCGGCCAAACCAGGTTCCACGCACGGGAGACCTGCGCTGAAGGTGACACCGTGCCTTTTGTCACCCAGCTCTCGGCAGCCCTTAAGGGACACCGGGCGGCTGCCGGGGGGACCGAGCGCCGCAGGGACCAGGCGTCGGGCTCCGGGCAGGGACGGAAGGAGCCGAGCCCGGCCCCGGGCTCGCAGCGCCCCGCAGGGGGGGCACCGTCGGGGACGGGGCTGAGCAGCCCCCGGGGGGCACGGGGGAGCCTGGCGGGGCCACCCCCGGTCCCTGCCTCTTTGGGACTGCAGCCCTGCTTTGTGGCCGTTTCCCCCCAAAATGCCCCGTGAGGTCCGGGCAGGGCCACGGGGACCGGGGCCGTTTGCAGCTGCTGGGGGGTGCTAATTGCAATTAATCGTAATTAGGGCTAAAGCAGAGCCCGTGCGGGACCACGCTCCGCTCTGCTCCCCTCGCACCCCGCACGGCGGGGGCGGCTTTGGGGCTCGCCCCGGGGTGCCTAGGCAAGAAAGTCTAGCCAGCCATGGTTATTTGCAGCTTTTATTAAAAATATAAATATTAAACATTCTCTTACACAACAAAATTGACCGAGCGCTGAAAAGATGTTTTATTGTGAAAATGTTTACAGGAAAAAGTGGATTTAAAGTAGCTTACAGAGATTCCCCCTCCCACCTCCCTGCCCCCGCCAGGAAAGTTATCTGGCTTCTCGGCGACATTTCTTCCAATGCTCACACATCCCTACGCAGCGATGCCACTAGAAATACTGGGAAATGGAGAAATAAATAAAGGTAGGGGAGGTTACGGACGACACTCGTGTTTCTGCACTTGGTACGCGGCCGTGCATGCTAGTCAAGGGACAGAGGCTGTTCGGAGTACACCCTTCTAGGTTTAAAGCTATATAAAAATAAAGAGATGACATCAGAGCAGCACTATGGTACATCGGAGTGTGGAATTATTCTTGTGCTAACCGCGGAATCTCTTTGGCAAGGCGGGGAGGGGCCGCTTCACTTCCCGATGATCTCCATCAGTTTCCTGTTGCTGTGGGCTTGCTGCGCCAACTGCTCGGCTCGGGCCATCTCCAAGACCTCTCGGAGGAGGTGGAAAGTCAGGTCCAGAGAAATGGGGGGCTCCTCGGACCGCTTCTCCCTCTCCACGGCCTCCCCCTCGCCTTCGCCCTCCTCGGGGCTCCCCAGCGAGCGCTCGGGCAGCTGCTGCAGCTGTTGCACCGCCGCCCGGAAAAAGTTGGTGGCGGAGGCTTGGGGCTGTGGGTGGCTGCTGCTGCTGCTGCTGCTGCTGCTGCTGCTGCTGCTGGAAGAGGCGGAGAAAGAGCCGGCGGGTCTCTTGTTGAGGTTGCCCAGGCGCAGGAAATACTCTTCTCCCATGCGGAGCAGGACGGGCAGAGTTTGCTGCTGCTGCCGCTGCGGGAAGAAATCCGGCTGGTGCAGAGCCCCGTGGGCGGCTCCGGGGCTCTTGCTGAGCGCCCTGCACTCCTGGCAGGGCAGGAGGGCGACCAGCAGCAGCAGCAGTCCCGTGCACACCAGCACCTGGAGCTTCATGGTCGGCGCCCGGACCTGCAGCGGGGACGGAATCGGGGCGAGGGGTTACGCGGCCGGCGGGGGGCGCGCAGCGCGGCCGCTGTCCCGGTGCTGATGCGCGCCCCTGCGCGCCCCTCCGAGCCCCTCCGAGCCCCTCCGAGCCCCCCCGAGCCCCTCCGAGCCTCGCAGCCCTCCCTCGCTCAGCCCCGGCCCGGCCCGACCGCTGCCGTCGGGGCGCGGAGGATGCGCGGGGGGCTCAAAATTGCGCCCGGTTCCCCCGCGCATCCCCGCCGCCTGCCCCCGGGGATGCGCGGCCGGGGCTGCGCCCGCCCCAGCCCCCGCGCAGCGCAGCGCAAGCGGCTCCGCACCGCTCCGCACCGCTCCGCACCTACCCGGGGCGGCGGCGGCAGGGCAGGAGGCGGCGGGGCTCGGCGGTGCCCGGCGTCCCTTTCCTCTCGCTCTCTCTCCCTCGCAAGCCGGTTCGTGGCGAACTTGGGATCAGATTTGGTCCTAATCAGAGCCGGGGCGCGGGATTTTTATAGCTTAGACCCTCTCCTGGAATCACGCAGAACTTGCCTAATAAGCTGACGCTCTCCTGACAGCCCGATTGCGTGCCCCGATCCACTGCTGAATAAATCATGGGGGCCCGTCGGAGCGCCGATGGGCCGAGTTTCGCTATCGCAACCCCAAATCTCACGGCCAATTATATCAACAGATATTTATCGCCTCTGCGGTGACGTCAGCCGGGCCGGGGGACGGGGAGCGGGGTGCCCCCCCCCCTTTCCTCACGCCCCCCCCCCCCCCCTCCCCAACCCCATTGACAAAAATACTTGAATGAGATTTCCTAGCGGGCGCCTACTATGCGAGGTCACTCCGGGAAAACTTTCCACTCGCCGGCCGGCTGCGGGCACGGACCCGGCCCGATCCGACCCGCACCGGGGCTGCCACCCCGGGCAGCCTTCGACGACCCCCCCCCTTACGACCACCACCCCCTCCCCGGTCCTTTTCATCCCGGCCGGCGGCTCCGCGGGGCTGCCGAGGAAGCCGGCGGTGCCAGCGCTTCCCTGCGCCCGCCGTGAGGCTGCCGGGGGGCGGGCGGAGCAGGTGGCCCCCCGGCCTCCTCCCCGCCTGGCTTCTGGCCCTTCTTCCCCTCCATCGTCCCCTCTCGCCGAGGTGGAGAGCGAGAAAACCCTTGGGTTTTCCCTCGCGCTGATCTTCCCCACCTCGTCGCCCTCCCGGTCAGCGGTCTCCCTGCTCGCCCCCCTCCGTGGGTGACTGCACGCCTTGAGGTCCCTTTGCAGTGCTCTCCCGTCACCATTCGGTCTCCACTCCACCAGTATCTCCAGCCAGGTCGCTCACCACCCCGTCCTCTCTTCGGGAGGTGGCACTGCTTGTGGCAAGAACTTCTGCCCAGCGCCCATTCCACGCCCAACGTGCCTTCTTCAGCCTTTGCATCCCACCAGCTACGCCACTGCAGCTCGGTCCCGCTCCGCCACCGCCTCACTTGCAACAGTCATCATGTCCTTCCCTTTAAATCGGAAAATTGCACTGAAAACCCTACCGGTTCTACCCTGCACAGACTGCAAATGCCTGGGGCCACGCACTTGTGCGTGTCCCACCACGGTGAGGAGATTGAACAGACTGCGGAAGGTGGTCGTGTGTTATCGACGCTACATCAGTGACGAATCTGAAATCCATTTCCTTAACAAAATAATGAAGTTCAAACCACTTAATATATGAGGTTGGCCACAGCCCAGTTCTGAGCATCTCCTTAGGGACGCTATACACTTTAATTTTTGTTATACCTACCTCCAGCCTCAGATGTCATTGGTGAAGTGCCAAAGAATCCGATCTTGTGCATCATAAACACACAAATGGAAAAACAAGTAGTAATACCAGAGATTTGTCTCTGCATTACCTCCGCTATCTCAGGCATTCATGAACTGAAAAGCATATTACAACAAAAACAGAGCGGAATATGTTGTGGAGATAGTCACAGCAGACGTTATTTGTATGCTTTTAAAGCGTGTCAGCACAGCTTTCTGTGAGAACAAGGGGTTCAAAGAAGCAGGAACTAAGTTCAATCAGTTGAATGTAAGAGGCACTTATTAAACTCAAACCCTCCAGATGTGCTCCGGGGTGGGTTTTATCACAGTGCCTCCATTTATAGGTTTAATATACCCTTAAAGACCACAAAACCTCTTAAAATAATGAGATCATAAACATAAAGAAGGAAACATTTTGATCCAAACACATTTTTCTTAGTATTGTGGGTGAGATCTGAATAAGTTACAGAGTTACATCTCTCCAAAAGATTGATGCCAGTTAGAATTGGCTCAGATTATTTTATGTTTTTCATCATTTTCAGTATTACTGAGGTCCCTTTAGGCAGACAGTTTCATCCCTTGAAGAATTACAGTGACAGAAAGTACAGCAAAGGAGTGGGCTAGGATAGCTCCTGCAATTTTCATAAGTGCTGTGTAACCTGCCAGGTTCTTCTTAGCTTTTTCCCAACCCCTGGCCCTGAGCAGGGTCTGTATTTCTCATGCACACTTGCTTCTAATCCAACATGGTCACATTAGCCCATGGTTTCCCCATGGACCCTGAATGACATGTTAGAGGGCTCGCAACAATTTCAATGCAGGAAGACTATGAGATACTTGGATGCCTTGATAACAAGGGTTACAGAACAAGACAGATACCTGAATTGAAAAGTGCTTCCCTCAGTACTTCACATGCAGAACTGACTTCCTGTGAACACAGAATTCATTTCTCCAACAAGGAACCAGTTTCAAGGCAAAATCTCAGCTGTTGCTCCTGAAGAAGATTACAACAGAAGAAATCCTGGATTCTCACTGGAGGGGTGAAGAAGAGAAACAAGGCAGATATGGGGTAAATCTGGAGTAGAGTTTTACATTTAGTGACACAGTTTGAGATTGGCAGGCTCTTCATATAAAAAGTACTCATATTTGACTCATTCTGCAAACATAGGCGCAACCATAATTTTTGCACAATAACATTGTCTCAGAACAAAAAGCGTTATCAAGGTCCATCTCCTCTATACTAACACGGGTTGGGTGGCACCTGCACTTTAGCCTAAGCAATCTCAAACTCAGGCACCTACTGAAGGGCAATTTATAGCCACTCTGCTGTAGCTAATGGAAAGCAAGAGCATGCCCAGTGCATGATACAACCCATCGCAAAATAATATCTTGAGGCTTCTGGAGAAGCTCACCTCATTCCCTTGTCTATAAAGGGAGTGCAGAGAGCTACCTTAGTCTAGTCATTGAATTTTTAAATAGCTAATGTTAGGAGAGAAGAATCCCGTCCTCAGTGATTGACCATAGCAGAGAGCTCATGCGATTCTAAAAATAACAATATAGAAGTGATGATGTTAAACGGAGGGTATGGCTCTTACCCCAGGTATTTTTGAAGATGTCCATCTACAAACATGGAAGAAGACACACCAGATGTAGATTAGCTTTCTACAATAGTGTAGTATTTCATTATAATTCTAGCTTTTGTCAGAAGACAGTAAGGTGTTCTGGTCTTGTTGCATTCAGCAAATATTTCCATGTCCTCTCACTTAACCACTTCATGTATCACCATCATTACTTGGTGCCTCTGATCAGGTCTCCAACACACGATCTTTTATTCTGTGACTATTTCAGCACATCTTGCCCACTCTGCAGTGCCAGCAGTCACACACTGACTCCTGTATACATCACATTTTCATTTGACCCTACTTCTGACACTAAGAAATCTAAATCCTGTGGTCATAAATATTATGGATTCCAAGGCAATCTAGAGAAAAGGAAGAAAAATTCAAGGTATCTTGCAGGTAATAAGTCATCTTAAGAACAAAATACTATTCCTATTATTCCTGTTATGCCTATTATTCCTCATCAGACTGAATTTGTTAGACTAATCATAGAGAACCACAATTAAAGTGAATTATGAAATTCAATAAAAATAAATCAACAAAATAATAATTTTTAAAAGTATGTTCTAGGTCAGGATAAGAAAAAATACACTAATAAGGACTTCAGCTTTTTGTCATTTCTTTTGAACCCAAAAGTCTTCAAAACTTTCTCATTCAGTTTTAATTTCTCTTTCAGACAATTTTTAAATGATTTCACTCCAGGAAGGGGGTCATGTGCTCATGTCACAGGGATTTTCCAACCTGACTCGTTTTATGATTCTATGATTTTCTGTGGTATGGCTCACCAACACAGATTCATAGGATCATAGAGCAGCTTGGGTTGGAAGGGACCTTTAAGATCTTTTGATTCCAACACCCCTGCCATGGGCAGGAACACCTCTCACTAGACCAGGTTGCCCAAAGCCCCATCCAACCTGGCCTTGAACACCTGCAGGGATGGGGCATCCACAGCTTCTCTGGGCAACCTGTGCCAGTGCCTCACCACCCTCAGAGAAGAATTTCTTCCTAAAATGTGCTTAATGCCTTGTGCCCCCAGGAGGATTTATTCAAGTGGCACAGGCAGGAGCTGTGCATGTACCCTCTTGGACGTCACCAAAAAGTGCTTGTGCCTCATAGCCACGCTCTCTCATTGCAGTTGGTGAAGGGACTTGTAGAAGCAGGCTGGGAGGAGTGTGCATGCTAAGAGCTGTGCCTTTCTCCTCCTGACAGCCCTCATCTAGGGAGGCAACAGCTGACCTTTATATTTACCTCACAAGACTTGTCAGTTGCTATTCTTGCACTCAAATAACGGATGGAGAAGGCTGCGCGGGTACGCATGCGAGCTCTCTACGCTGTTAATGATAATTCTGCAGGAACTAATCTCACAATTATTGTTAGCAACAAGGAAATCCATCAAACGATCACCCTGTGAAAGCACCGAGCAATTTGTATTCCTGGTTGCCTCGGTGTCTGGGTACATTTCGCCATAAGAGAAACTTTGCTGTGCGCTCGCCCGGCCTGTCTGCCCGTGTTTGGCAAACACAGCTGCCGGGCCCGGGGCAAGGCCGAGGGACTGGGCTGGAATCTCGTGCACGCCTCCGGCACCCCGCTGACAGGCTGGGTTCAGCCTGGTGGGCAGGGAGGCGAGCGAGGACACCCCCCGGCCCTCTGGGAGCAGCGTACGGACTGGGGTGGGCAGGGGAGGCAGAGGCCGGAGCAGAGGAGAGCAGGCGCTGGGGCTGGCGTGGGCCCGGAGGGCAAGCGGGAATTTTCAAGTCGCCTCTCCTCGGACACATCCCTGCCACAGCGAGGTTTGAGCATGGAGCCGTCCCTTTGTTCGACACTGGGTGTGGAGCAGAGGGGAGCCCACAGAGCTCAGACCACGTTGCTGGTGGTTTCTGGCGTCCTCGCTCCAGAAAGTCCATGAGGAATCACATACTGAAGGCCAGGAGCAGAGGAGAGCCTGTCTGTCCAGCTCGGACACTCCAACAGAAAGGGTCTCTGAGCCACTGTCAGCTTCAGCCATCAGCTACACCAGGGACCTTGCCTTGTTGCCACCCCATGCAGCACCAGGCCTCCATTAGCCATCGGAGTCACCATCCCAGAAGTCATAGCCATCATACAAGTGTGGGGAAACCATGCTGCTGGGGTGATGGATCTGGGGGTCACTTTGAAAATAAAGAAACATGTCTGTGCTGGTGTTGTATTTTCCAGCACCCAGGCAGCAGGAATTTGAGCAAACTGCTGCGTCTGTGATTTTTCGGTGGCCAATCTGCTGCTGTCCCACCAGAGGTGAAGAGAACAGGAGAAAAGTTAGAGTTTGAATTTGCAGAAAGTGAAACCCTCACTCACTTCCACTGTGTTTGTTTGTTGTGAACGGGGGTTTCCTTCGTAATGTAAGTACACATGATACTTCTATATTTAAAAGCATACACTATATGAGAAGGAGACAGAGAAATGAAACTGAGTACAGAAGGAAAATAACCAGTGTGATTTAGAGAAGGTTTGTGATACTAAGAGCAACTCCTGCTCCTCCAATCCTGTTACAACCTCAACTGTTGCTAAAAAAAAAATAAAATAAAAAATATATAAAAAAAATTAGCCTTCTAGCTTAAAAACACAACCCAACTACACCATCAAGGCTGAGAATCCCCAAATAAGCACAGGAAGAGCTCAAAATGTCATCTTCTTTAAAAATCTCATGATTCTGAGCACAATCTCAATATTTGGGGGAGGAAGAGATGGGAGCAGCACAGTTTTTGGAATACTTGAGGCTAGAGATGCAACAACTGCCTTCTCACTTCCTTCAAGTGAGGAGGTATGGGAAGAAATACAAACGCTATCTGTCTTGAATGGCTGGGCAACAGACTATATATAGAATCTGCTCTGTCCTACTTAAGTTATGACTAATGCTAAACAATTAGAAATTCAGATGTCTGCATATTTGAAGGAGCAAACATCTCTAATGCACCATTTGTTGTTCATTAAAAAATGGAAGAATCAAAGTCTCTCTTAGCTCTGACGAGGCTGCACTTACCAACAGGTGTGTGTTGCTGGAAGAGGAGCCCCATGAGACTAATTGAGAAGGATAATGAACAAGATGAGGCGTTTCTTGGAAAAAAAGATTATCATCTTTATAATGACCATGCCCATGCCAAAGACTGCAAATTCTTAAGGGAAGGGACTTTCTTTTTTGTTCCATGCCTGCCTGGTGTCTAGCACAGCGGCGCCCTAGTCTGTGACTAGGAATCCTAAGTGCTACTGCAATTCAAGCGGTACATCATAGTAAATAGTAGTATTAAATTAGCTGGGAACATGAAGGTAGTTTTCATCAGCATCTCAGGATCAAACAATATTTCTCTAAGCCAGTGGTTAATGGAGTTTTATTTGACATCACGTTATTTTTATGAGGAGAAGACAATGCTAATTCCAAAACACAGTCTACTCTTGGGAATTTGGCAGGACTTTTTGTCTGGTCCTTCTAATTCAGAACTGCAGTGTCTGAGAACACTGGAGTAAGTTTTGATATGGACAAGATGAAAGACCGGGTGATGGAATCAAAGTACAGAACAAAACCACAAATCATGCCAGTTAATAAATGGAGGAAATGGTCAGTCTCCACAGGACAAAATCTCCAGATTCCTCAACCATTCCGTTCTCACTATGGCTTACTGATACTGCAAGGCATATGCTTAATGAATTTACTTGCTGGATGGCTTCTTTCATCTCTCTTCTGCTTCGTCATCTTGCAGATGTAAACATAGGGGCCACCGATGGCACAGCCACACATGTTGCCATATACTATTCTTTTAGCAAATGAGGAAGATTTTAGCCTGGAAGAAAATACTGGCTTTATTCTTAATTTCTGGTGCTGGGAGAGCAAAGGCAAGCAGCACCAGAAGTGTTGTAGCTGCTTCTCTATGACTAGGAGCATCCAGGTAACTAAGAAGCAGATATGTCTTCAGCCTGGGGTCCCTGAATGGTGGGATGTCATTACAAACCCCTCTATTTCAGGCTAGTGGATATGCACATCAAGTAAGATGGATGATGTGTATTCCAAGCCACTACATTTCTGATTTCTCCTTCACCAGGAAGCACCAGTGTCAGTGGCCTGACATCAGACCACTTGAAGCTCTCAAACAGATCTGCAAAAAGCAGATCTCAAACTGCTTTGCAAATATTACCTCTGAAATTAATGAGGTTAACGAGTAGCTGTAGAGAATTAATGTCCTTTAGCAGTGAAATGCATTCTGTACTGAGTGAAATACAGCAGCTTTGCAACTCCCCAGCCTACTGCCAAGCCTCCTCCATTCCCCAGAAGGCTGAGATGGTCCAACACCATCCGCAATTAAGGCCCACAGGCTGGGCTAGAGCGAGTGCCAGGAAATGTGCGTGGATACAGCACCCAGGCAAGGCTGCAGGACGGGGCCTACCTCATGTAACGGGCATGGAGGTGCTTGGACTACCCCAGCCTGTATCGCATGATGCTCTGGCAATGCAATGCTGCATCTCATATAAAAGTCTTGTCGAGAGCTCGCAGCTCCTTGTTTTTCTGTGCAAGAGCAGGCACGTGGGTTTGGAGCAGCAGCAGCGCAGTGTTTTCTCACTTTGCTCTGCTCTACGTGCCCTTGGATCAACAATTAAACCAAACCTTGGCTGCAGACATCTAGGTAAATGCCAAGAGCTCGTCAGCACCCATCTCTGACATAACCTGGCTCGTACAGATGAAGTTTTTACTAAATGACAAGGGGAGGCTGAGAATTTAGGAGACAAGAACTAAAGCTAAAAGCCATAGGGTGGCATCACAGGCATTAGGAGCTCCGTGTTCACAGCTCCTCCTAGGATGCTTTCAAATGGGAGAAGACGGCTGCAACCAGAGTGGCCAAAGTTTTATTTTTAGTTTTTTTAACTTAAAAAATAATGTCAGAAAAGTAATCAGTGCCTCTATTTTAATAAGTCTCATCTCAAGTAATACTTGAGTTGATAACATCTCTTTTGAGGCAGCTACATTTACGGACATACAAAGGTTGGGAATGTCCTGACAAAGCTTTTCCAGTTCCCTTAGTGAAGTCTGCGTGAAAAATAATTATAGAGCAGCCAAATTTAAGGTGTTAACAGTGAGTGTCACTGACCTTTGGGTGTTGCTGTAAGACAGCAGTGTGAAGTGCTCTCAAATACACTCACTGAGGTTGTCTCTCTTCAGTTTTCTCTGAGTGTCTTGGGCTCAGGGAAGATTTTAAAAATCCTTGGCTCAACAGGCAGCTCCCCGGAACATGCAAGGGATGCCACCCCAGGCAGACTGCTCAGCTAGACCTCTACTATGAGAGAATGATTCAGAGGAACCTGGAAATACATGCAGTAAAAGCTTTGACACAAAAGCACTTACAGCTTAGTCAGAATTGCTCTTGAGCTTGAAACTGAGCTTTGAAACTGTCTCTTCCTCTGCAAGTAGGAGAAGGAGGAAGGCCCCTGGGTGTAGTGTGGGAAGTACACCCCAGTCCCTCACTTATCCTATCTGTATTAATGCTCCTGAGGAGGAGAAGGTAGGGTTTTCAACTCAGTGGGGATAAAAAAATGTGCATCCTGAAGTCTAGGGTTCTGACACTGACTGCAATTAAACTTGTTTTGGCCCCAAACTGAAGCGCACACACACTTTCCTCCTATTTGTCTTGGCACAGCTTTTGGCAGAGCTGTGTGATGGAGGCTGGCTGACTGTTGCAAAACAGGAATGGAAAGGAGATGTCAGCAGCAGGCAACCGGTGAACTACAAAAGAAGGGCAGTGGTAAGTGAATTGGCTTCCACGTGGCAATAGGTGATTGAATGGCATTATAATGTCTTTATTATGTCAGCAAGAACTATGACAACAGATAAATAAATGTGACTCAAGATGCCGTCCAATTTCACTACTACAGGGATTGTGCCTACGACTTGGATTTGTTCTCTGGGTCTATTTACTATTCCTGGTAAGAAACAAACCCCAAATTAAAGAGATGAGCAAGAAGCAATGTTGTACATTTCACAACCAACCAACACTTCCAGCACAG
This sequence comes from Cygnus olor, assembly GCF_009769625.2. Taxonomy (NCBI): domain Eukaryota; kingdom Metazoa; phylum Chordata; class Aves; order Anseriformes; family Anatidae; genus Cygnus; species Cygnus olor. The sequence goes on from NC_049170.1 coordinate 124,338,012, forward strand.
CTCTATTTAGAGCAAGGAAACACTCAAGTAGCTCCTGCAGGGAGCAAGGGAATAAGGTATTAATCCATCCTGAGAGCAAAGGAATTGCAGCATGTATTTTTTGTGATAGTTGGGAACTGTGTCTCTTGCCTCAGGCACGGGGCTATCCTCGCTCCTTCATCTGCTTAGCTACATCTGAGGACAAACTTCTAATAAACTCCACACCCTAGATAACTATCTGGGGGATAAAGATCCTACTTTGGGCCCCTCAGAACGGTTCTTCATTTCAAAAATGAGCTCCACAATGATCCCTTTATAAAATCCATAAGAGTCAACACAAAGCAGGGTCAAAATCTGCTGACAGAAGATGTTATTTGACTCTTTCTTTGCAGAGAATGAAAACAAAATCCCTGTTTTGGATCAAGGCCAGATTTCAAATCTTGAGCACTGTCCTAAGCACAACCTTGTCTCTCTGCATGGTTCTGCTTGAGCTGCCACACGGAGCTTGAGGCAGAGCCACCTCATGCTCCAAAGAATGAATGCCACAGCTTAAACAACTCTGCATGCTACCTGTCAACATGACTGGAGCCACAAGGAACGAGTTTTCCATGTATAATTCCACCACAACATCACAGAGGTCCTATTCAGTTTGAGTTTTGTCTTCTAAGAATCAGACATGAAACATGCCAATTGCAGAGAAGTCACAGAAAACACTGGTGAATCTCTTCGTGCTCATTGACACCTACTGATAACCAAGCCCTGTTCATTACCAAAACACAAATAGTATACTTCTCCTTCAGCCTTCAGTTATGGCTAGGATGTAGCTTGAGACAGACTAAGTTGTTTTCAAGAATGTAAACTGAAGTAAACCTTCCAGTGGCTTGCCTCTTCTGGGGGTGACTGAACTGACTTGTGGTGAACTCAAAGCATGTATAACTCCTGGTGCTTTTGGAGAAAGAAAGCAGTTTTTTGTTATTTTGATAGCAAGACTTCAGTTAGGCCACATGCAGATTTTATATTCTAAATAACCTGGCTTTCCTCCATTTGCCAAGAACAACATCAGTATCATACCTCCACCCAGGACACCAGTCCCAGGCTGCATCTCCCACCTGCACTCATCCTGAGTTCATACAGAAATTCACGGGTGCTTCACTTACTAGCCATAAAACTAGCTGTGTCTTCAACTGTGCTACCCTGCTGAGGGTTAAAGAGGTAACTAACATTATGGTGCTTACTATACTTCATTAATATGGCGCATGTCTCTCATTCTGTCAACTGAGCATCCAGTCAAATAGGGCTCTTTGCCCTTGTGTTGGTCTGTCTGCAGGGGCTCTGGTGGGAAGTGATCTGCGGCTCAGGGACTTTGTGATCCAGAGACAGGGTTTGTGTTGGACAGAGTAGAATTTTAATAGAAAAATATAGAATTTTCTTTCAAGAATCTGTCTGAACAAGGATTGATTGAGAAGTGCTTTATCTGTAAATGACAACTGCAATAAAAAAAATAAACAAGCCCTATAACAGATCCTAACATATAATGTGACCGTGATAAGAAAAAGAGAACTTCAGTTATACAACCCATCTGTAAAACTGGCAAGATCCTTCTTGGGATTCCTTTCTTCCGGGAAAGATGTCTTTGCATCTGACGTCACTGCCCTTACGTTGGAAACGAAAGGAAATTATTTTCAAACTGTTGTAGAATTATGATTCTTCCACAATATAAACAAGGCAGATGATCAATCACAGCTCAGATTTCCAGTGGAAATATCAGAAATCCCATCAGTGCTCTGTGATACTGGAGTATTGCTTGCTGTGGGCCTCTAGCTGAGGAAATAACGTCTCTCCACGAAGAGAAGAATCGAGTGATCTTTATCAAAAAAGGCAAAGATTCCTGAGTCCCCGGCATTCATTTATTTAGCTTGAATACATTGTCCCATACCTACAGGTGGGAGCCAAGAGGTGGTGCTAGAACTCAGCTATCTCACACCTAGCAAACATCTCCTCCAGCTGGGTTTCAGGTGGAAAGATGCAAAAGATGGCTGTGCTCACTACGCTTTATGATGTTTCCGACCCGCGTCGTTTAGTCTCTCAGCTGTCTATGCTGTTAGAAGGACTGTAACCTGGGTTTTAGTTTTGGGGATTAACTGTTCTGGAAAGCAATCATCCTCAATTCTTACCACTCGCTTCCTAGAGTTCTTGAAACTGTTCGCTCCCGGCTACAGCCAGAAGCACTCATTATCAGTATAATGAGAACAACTACCTCGGATGCAAATATTCATGAGTTAATCTTGTCTCATTGTCCCTAAATTGAGCACTAGAGCAACACACTACAAAGTATGCATGAGTCAAATCATGCTTAAAACTAACACCGGGCCTTTCATCAGTGACAAGCGCCCTGCGCTGCAGATGAATTACCAGAAGCTCTTTCAGTGGCAGCTAAACACTTCAGATAAGGACTCACGTCACATTTCTGATTGACCAGGGGCCTTGAGTAAGAAAGCAGGAAGAGCACCGGAGATGTTCACTTACAGCATCACTGGCAGGAGCATCTGTAGTGTCTGAGGTTTTTCTTGTCCTACTTGTGTGGCCAAACTGGAAAATCAGTCCCATGGCAACTGTGCCCACCTTGTGGCCATCCTCAAAGGGAAATCCTGGTGTTACCAGTGGAAACCGGAGTGTTGTTGGGCAGACTGGTATGTCTCTGCTGAGAGAGCCACGCAGTGAGGTTTTTGGGGTGGTTTTGCAGAGCAGACCTTTTCAAATCAAACTGAGCAGAGACCTCAATAAGAGTGGTGAATAACCAGTTTTCTTATCAACCTAACAGCATTTATCATTTGTTACCTGCACCATCCTTTAGCAACTGATTTCAAAGTCACCCAAAAGAACTCTCCACTTACAGCTTCCAATGTGTTTTCTATATTTATTCCCATTAAAATTTGGATGCTTAAGCCTTCTTCATTAACTTCATTTATTCTATGAAAAAAGACCACTAAATATTTTACTTTATAATCAACAAGAGGAAGTTAATAAATTGTAGCATTTTGACCAATGGTTAGGGAGTTTCTTGAAGAGTTCCTAAATAAGTAGCTGATATAGCACTTTAAAGGAAATTTTCATAAGCTGCTTAGGCATAAACTTGTTTTTACTTAATCATATAAAAGAGCATACTGAGATAAGACATCCAAATGCTAGGATATTACCTATTTTAAATTTGTCATTATTATATTCTTACATAATTTGTATAACATTTTATTGTTATGGACTAGACCAATTTTCTTTGGAACAAATCAGTGCAACGGCCACCTTCCATTTTGGGATAGATGCAAGTATCAATTATAGTACTCCAGGGAATCAGACAATAAGTGATACTCTTTTTTGTCCCCAAAATGCACACACATCACCAGTAAAGCCATACATCAGCATAAATAGCAGGGGAAGTTTATTGGACATTGTTTTTGGAAGGCTATACATCTGAACGAGGCTGAGAAGACTAAAGCTGTTGAGAAAGGAAAGCAGAAAAGCTCATGACATGATCAGAGCAAGCTCTGGGCACACAGCTCTGAGTACTCAGCACTGCAAATCTGACCAGGCGCCTGCCAGTATTGGATCAAAAGTACTGCAGCCACCTGGTGCAAAGAGCTGCTGGATAGGAATTCTTCAAAAGCAAGTTAATTTTGTACCAGCGGGGGTTTGCGCTGCTCTGGGTATATCATCTGTTCCCCCTAGAGCTGGCACACAAGATGGAGGCAGCAAAAATACCACAGCACGTGATCTGAGTAATTTGACAGGAATGGGAGTGTATATTCATGCTCCAGCTGGATCAGTGGGTGATCTGGTGGTGAGCTGCTCTACCAGCAATGAATGTGGCACCACCAACAAAAAACAGAGGGGACTCTCAGGCTAAGAACTGACTGAAAAAGGGGATCCAAACTAGGAACAATTATCCTTTGTTGCGTGATTCTTTCACCAAGGTTTTGACAAAGAAACACCATTTTGTGAGCTTTTATGTTTCAGTGGCTACAGACACATGTCCAAATAGGGAACAATAGTACATTTAGACTACAACAGAATATTTTGCTTAAAATAGCCCATTTGGCAGCATATATCCAAGTTTCCTAATAAAACAGCAATAGCGTAGTTATTTAGTATTTTTAATGAACTGAGAAGACCAATGAATTTCAAATAAGACACAAGCCAGCAGATAAAGTGTTTTGATCTCTCATGGTCCATCTCCCTGACAAAGAACAGGTGAATAAAACTAAGTCACAAGATCAGAGATTATTTCTTCCCCATTTTTTCCTACATCAGTTCTGTCACTGAGCCATATCCTAGAGGCAGGTATTATTTACTTCAGTAGAATGTCCTTTTCTACTTAGTGTTTGCCCCTGACTAAGTGGAGGTAACCAGCAAATGTCTTTGTCCCATAGGAAATACCTAAAGCCAGTATTTCCAGGTGTGTTATTTCATTAGTGGTTGAAGAACACATGCTAAAGCAATATCACAAGAATTCACACCACCAGAAAGAGCACTTGGGTTGATCTATAGACAGGGTTGTTGTTCCTGATCTTTCCAAAACTGTGTGCTCATTATCGTCTTTTCTGAGAAGTTTTATTTCCCACCTGGCTGTGGACAGCCAATTCCACCTTTGCATGAGAGCTAGAGTTAGGCTAAGACTTGGACAACCGGTGCTTGGTTCCTTTCTCTGCTTCTGTCATCCTAGGTGACTTTGAATAAGTTCCATACTGTTTTAGTGCCTGACTTCCTTACCCCTGAAATAGTCTTTCTGGAGATTGTTACAGCACAGAATATAGGGTACACAGACATTACAGTCCTGGAAGCCCTATCACCCTACAGGAGATATGCATGGCCCAATAGCTTCCTAGGTCATCTCAAGCAAGCCAGCCCCTCTGTGCTGCAATCTCTCCTCTGCTCCCACCAGGTTTATTTCAGAGCTCACAGATGGATGTCTCAGTAGAATGCCTCTAATCAGGCACAATATTTTGCATGTAGTTAATCATTCATATGGGACTCTACATTTCAAACAGTTCAGATTTTCCTAATTAATGTTTTGCATCATGATCGTATTTACAGTAATTGGGACTGATATTTGAAGTACAGTAAAAGCTGTCATCTCATTCCCTCCTAAAGAACCCAATTACCTTCATTTGTTAGCAAATTCATGCTAACATTTGGGTTTATTATACTTGACAACATAAAGCCAGCTCCTTCAGTGACGCGGTTCAGCAGGGTGCCATCAGAGCCCGGGCCTAGAAGACGCTGCAGACCTAACCTTGGAGGCTAGAGCTGGTGTGCCTCCCTGACTTATATCCCAACAGTGAAATCAATCAGTGTCTCAAGGACAAAAATTTCCCTTGTGCCTGAGATAGGCCTCAGCCCGTGACTACTGGGGACGATGACAGCTTTTGTAATCAGCCATTTCTGTGATGTTCATATGAGACAGAAGGAAGCTTGTGCCTGGGTTCACTCAGCTCTACTTCCACCTCATTTTTCATGACTAGTGTTTTCAGTCAGCGCTTCTGAAGGCCAAGAGCCAGCCAAGAGGAAATATTAGGCGCAGAAGCTGGGGTAAAAGTCAGACCACATGAATCAAGGCATTAGTCTTTTTGGGCTCTCCCATCCCTACATTACAGTCCTTAAGGATGGCTGCAGTGTGGCGTACACTATTCATGTCACTAAAAGCGATAGCTGTCATGGCATCCAAAAGTTAATTTCACGATCAGGTGTTAAAACGCACCTGTGTATATGACCACACCAGGTATGCACCTCAGAGGGGTGTTTACAAGCATGCCATGCACGCACCTCAGAGCCAGTCAGTCATTCCTCAGATGGGAAAGAGGATGGAAGAGCGCCAGACTTCTTTCTTATTCTGGGAAGTCCGATTTCAGCTACTGATTATTACCTAATAACCTAATCAGCAGTAATAGCAATATTTGGCACTTAAAAACACTTTATATTCAAAGAGCTTCACAAGCAGCTTAGGTAGAAAATTAATCCCTAAATAATTAGCAAAGGAAGCAAGAAAAACAAATTTTTAACATGAGAAAATGGAGCTACAGAAGCAAGGTCAGATAGTTAGAGCACAGTCATTCATTTGTTGTGGCTTTCTGCAGGCAAACAGGTGTTTTTTTAATAAGTAAATAAGGTAAACTATGATTTTAACAGATGTTAGTGGGTCCAGATCAAGCCTAGTGGGAAGCTTTGAGTTGCCTAACTAATAAACATGTAAACAAGATAAAAAATGTTTCAATTTCACTGACCTCACCTACAGCAGAGGTTTAAGATAGGCTTGTTAAAGGGTATTAATGAGCACCAAAGGCACCCCCCCAACTGGGGTAAGCAAGATGTGAAAGAGAAACAGAAATTGAGAGGTCCCACCCTTCCCACCTGCCTACTGAGAAAGCCAAATTTGTCTCTGCACGAAATCTCAGCAAAAAGTTTTTCAACTGAAATCAGTTCCATGATTCAACAGTTCAATAAGCAGATACCTCTCTCTCTTCTTGGCAGTTTTCCCAAGAGCTTCCTCCAACTATTTTAGCTCTTAATTTCTCTCTCTCTCTCTCTCTTTCTTTTTTTGCTACAAGCAACTTCTTCCCCAAGCACCTATCTACAATTGAATCCTACTCTAAATTCATGTCAAGATCAGCTTATGTATTCATTGCTGAATGAATTTCAAATATGTGCTCCTTGTGTTCCTTTCCCAACAGGATAGAGAGGCCTCTTGAGTTGCTTTAAATGTCTCATTACAAATGCTTCATTAGAAACTACGTCACAGATTGTGTCAATCTGGTCCACACTTTCATGCCAAAAAGTAAAGACTTTCAAGCTGTGCCTTTCTTACCATTAAGTTTCCAATCTGTTTTTAGAATCTCAATCAGTTCTTTAAGGAATGCAAATGTTACTTCTCCCTTCAGTGCTGAAACTAGCCATTGGGAAATGCACATGCATAATGCTTTCCTGCTCCTGCATGTATTGAAACAATAATCAATGCTGGAAGGGCAGACTACTTTCTATATATTTTCTGAAGGACACACAGACCTTCTATGCTCATAGGGACAGTCCGCCTCCTTCACATTGTGTGAATAGAAATAATTTAGTAGAAATCAATATTACATGTGACAAGAGTTTAATCAAAATCAGTGTGGGAAGCTTGTCTATTGAGGATGAAGCTGATCTTATGATAATGTAACATGAGTCAAGTTTCTTTGAGCCTGTTTTTCTTCTCAGCTAGACCTGGTTTGCACCACCATAACTGTACTTACTTTAAGGGATTACTCTTAGCTGCTACTTTCTACATAGTGCAACTCAGTTCCATTATTGTTTCCTACGTACTCAGGAGCCCTACCTGCTTTGCAGACATTGTGAAACTCAGTTTTGACAGTAATTCTTACTATGTCCTCTAATAGTGCTTCTGTGACTTCTGAAACATGTAGAGAAATATGGATTATTTTGTTTCCTACTGAGTAACTCATTTGGTGTGAAGCCAGAAAGAACTAGTACAGAAACGCGTTCTCTTGCAGATGATCAGCAGTTAAAATAGAGGCAACCAGTGAAAGTGTGAGATGGAAAACCCAGCACCTTGGATATGGGAAGCTCAACACAAGTAAAAATAGGAGGTAGCATATATGAAATACACCACAAATTATTTCTTGTTGACTGTGACAGAGCAGAAGGCAGATAGGACACACATGCTGATGGCAGCTGTGCATCCAGACAACCTCACTCGTCTGATGGTCCTGTCTGAGATGCACCAAACCATTGTCTTGCCTCAAGGTAGGATCACAGAGACTCCACATCCTCCCCTATCAGTCTTTCCTGACCATTAGCAAGTTTTCCTATCATCTAACCTCAATATCCACATTGCCCATGAGTTCTCATCCTAGGAAACCCAACATTATTTGAAGACAGCAACAGTCTCACTCAATCTTCTCTGTAAACACCCTTCCCAGTTGCTTTCCTCAACCCTCACACACTTTGTTTCCTAGGACTGCAGCACCCACACCTAGTCTCCTCTCGATTCAATACACTTCTTGCAGGATAATGCCAGAAGCTGGGCACAATGTTAAAGTGAAGCCTCCTCAGTAGTGAGTAAATCAAATAGCATTCCTCTTCACGCACCTTAGTGCATTGTTTTATCCAAATAATGTGACACGGTTGATGTAAGTTCAGGCTGTGATCTGCTATAATCCCTAGAAACTTTTCAGAAAATATGTCTACTGAAACCCCCCATTTTAAGTTTGTGCATTTTTCTTCCTAAGAATAGAATTTTGCTTGTTGAGCTGCAGCTTTTTAGCCCAGCCAGATAATTTGTTGTGTTTTTTTTCCAGTTTGTCAAGAACATTCCTTTTCCATTCATGCTGCCCCTCCCAGCTGAGTGTTATGTGCCTGTCTAACAGGTATAGTCTCTACTCTATCATCCAAACCATTAATCAAATGCTGAATATTAAATCCACATTATAACTCCTTGGACACATCTTCTCAGCTGGAAAGATAATCATAACTACTCTCTGAACAATTATTTTAAACCAGATTTACACTAGTTCTGTTGTATTTTCATCTAGAACATTCTTCTTCAACTCCATTCAACAAGAACTACTCAATCCTTTTGAAAAGAAAAAAAAAAAAAAAAGAGAGAGAAAAAAAATCCATGGACCACCTTTTGCAATGTTACCATATGAGAATTAGGTGTGGTGAAAAGTAGATGAAAGTTTAATTCCCTTCCATCTTTGTTTTGCCTTCCCAATTTGTAAAGAAGTGTGCATACATTTCTATTTAACTGTTGTTGGTAACTACTTTGAAACTCACCTCTGACATCTTACAAAAAACTAGAGGGAAGCCCACAGACCACCAGAAAGAAACTTAGTCTAGACTGAGTTCCCCTAGACTGCTTAAGACAAATACCCCTGAGACAGTGTCAAAATTCTACTGAGACAAGATTCATCTGTTGCTTCTTGATTAACCTCCCCAGGTTCTGGAGAAAAGAGAGAGTTCATACATTTTATGTCACAGCATCACACTACTTTGGCTAAGAGGCAGTGGGATCATGACATCAGTATGCTTTCTTATGTTTATATGATTCCAGGGTTGTTAGGAAAAAAACAAAGTAGCTCAAGGAGTGGGGTTAAAAATTGCTAAATGCTGGAAACTGTAGCGTGTTGTTCCCAAAGATGGGAACACTGTCCTGTATCACTCTGAAGAGTAATCTCCTGTAGCATTTAAAGCTCAGGCATGCTCTGCATTACAATGGTACTGGCTGTATAAATCCATCTCACTTTCAGAGATTAAGTTTATCACAAACGCTCAGAGCCTCAGACCTTTAACATATATGTCTGCAGCCTGATCACCTTCTTTGGCTGGAAGTTAATCCTGATGTTGTGACCACAGACTACATATTATGTTATGCATCATGCTGTCACAGATGTTTTAGCACTTTTGTGTGCCTGACATGAGTAGGAGGATCCTCAAGGGAAATTTTAACCAGAAATATATTACATTTAATCTTGGAGGAGAGGCCATGCAATGTCTAATTAAATTTTCTTCATTTCTTCCTCACATTTGGCCAGTTGGGATCATGGAGTTTCACAACATCTTCACTGAAAGCAAGGACTGTTTTCGGTTGGTGTTGTTTTCTTCCTAGCTGACTAAATGTCAATTAGGTAGTGGAAGAAATTTAATTGAGTTGTGCTGAGTTCTTCAGTGACTAACAAGTCTGCTCCTGAGCTGTGGAAGAAAACATTATATCACCTGTGACATGTGTCATCCCAAGGATGAGGCAGTGGAGCTGAAGGATCAGTGGAACATGTGCAGCTGGATTTCTTCTCTTCCAGATGAAGCCTGGTCAGCACAGTCCATGTATACACCAACTTAAAGAGAACAAGGTAGTAAAGGCCTCTAGATTGACACATCCAGATCTCAGCACAGAAACTATGGACTGCTAATATTTACAAGTCCTAAAGTGTGAGCACAGTGTCTTGGACGTCTTGACACAAATGCTTTGCTGAAGGTATGTAGACCCCTGGGTTAGTGTTTACTGAGCTCAGTTAGGAACCAGTAGCAGTCTGACTGCACAGGTTATGTGTCACACCTTCCAACCTTGCTGAGAAATGGGACTTCGTGGCTCCTACAGAGGACCCAAGATAGCACCTCCTCACAGGACTGTCCTGTACATTGTTGAGGTTACTACACAATTGTTTCAGGGAACTTGATTAATGAATTTCTGCATTTTGTTCCTTTGCATAGTGTAGATGTAGCCTCCAAAAATTTCAGTTTGCACCTTAATATGGTCTCCTTTTGCTACTTTGGCAATAAAATAATCCCTTTAATTGAACTTAAAATAAAACTATTATATATTGTAAGGCACCTCTACCTTGCTACAACAGCACTGAAGAACGTTTATGTTGCTGAAGAGAAGTGGTTTGACTGTACAACCCAGACCTAGCCACGTTTTACACTTGTCATTAAGCTGTGGCTGAATCCTGCCCTTAGTTGCAGGGCAGAGGGTGGGAGAGCAGTCAGTAGTCAGTAGAAGTCCATGGACAGGGTGGAGAGCACACTATTCTCCCTGAGGTACTGGATGCTAAAAAGCTGAATCACCTTTGCACAATTTCGGTTTTACAGCTGTGGAGGGTAATTAATACAGGCTTCCAGGAACAGAAGAGCAAGCTTAGGCTACAGCACAGCCCTTGCATGCAAGGCAGTACTCTCAGTGCTCCAGCGAGGCTAAGGAATTGCAAAGCTCCTTTCCTGGGTCATTCATATCACTGACATTGTAATTAAGACATCTGACTGACTGAAAAGTGGCTGGCTGCTGCTCTGCTCCATTGAGCTCTCTAATCTGGTGGGGAAAGGCATAAGAAGACATGAGTGCTGGAGGGAAACATGTGCCACACAGATCCAAAACAGAGAAAAGACAGACCATTTTTATCATGAAACTGGGCAACTGTCTGCCTAGTCTGCATAGGCTCTCCAGTTCTCAGTGTTTTCAAAACAGGACCAGGTGCTTTTCTGGGAGATCTGTCATCAAACACAGAATCAGAAGCACAGAATATCCTGAGTTGGAAGGGACCCGCAAAGGTCATCGAGTCCAAGTCCTGGCTCCACAAAGAACCACCCGAAAACCAGATCATGTGTCTGAGAGCATAGTCCAAACACTTTTTGAACTCCGGCAGCTCGGTGCTGTGACCACTGCCCTGGGGAGCCTGTCCCAGTGCCCGACCACCCTCTGGGTGCAGAACCTTTCCCTAACACCCAGCCTGACCCTCCCCTGTCCCAGCTCCGTGCCGTTCCCTCAGGTCCTGTCACTGTCCCCAGAGAGCGGAGCTCAGCGCCTGCCCCTGATGTTACTGAATTCAGCTTAGAGGTGATGCTGAACTGCATATATGTGATGCACAAAGGGTTTAAGGCTAGATGACCTAAAGATGCTTTCTGGCCTGAAATACCATCTGTCTTCATATCTACTTTGTCCTTGACAATGTAGAACCAGCAGCAGAGAGCAACCTTGCAAAACACATCTACCACTACTCTTCTTTCTAGAAACAGTTTTTTAAAAAACTGATATGCTCTTTACCTTAAATGTTTTCTCATGAAGGCTCATAAGCAAGTATGTGCCCATTCACATCCTTTTCAAACCTGCAGCCATTGTTAATTCAGATTTTGTTTGTGTTTAAAAAATAATGTATTGATGCACTGAATTTTTGAGTGACTCATCTAATTCTCTGAGTAGGTGGATTGTATGCCTTCACACAGTGAAAGTATACTTTAATCTTAACCATTGAATTCTTTTAATCTTCAAAGGCAAAATGCAATCCAGTAATGCAGTTGACTGCTGCTTGAATTTCCAGGGAAGATCTCTGGTCCTGGACCTAAGTTATAAAACAGACTGCCAGTTACATTAGAGCTTACCTGAATGGCTTCAGTGGGCTTCAGGCTCCAAAGGAATGATTGACACCATGGCATATTTCAGGCCAGTCTTGAAGCTGCTCTGAGTTCTTCTGGGCTCAATGTCCCTCCAGGGCTGCAGAAGCTGATGAGGCCAGTGGCTGTGGCATCATCTATCCACACTCCTCTTCTCCCTGGCTTAGACTGTATGATTCCCAGCATCGACAGCTATAACTCTGGCTCCACTTCGTGGCACCAACTCAACACCTCAGAAAAAGAACTTGAGGTGCATGTGCACATGTAGTTGTGTATGGCCTTTGGACCATAAAGTTGGAGGCTGACAAGTGGCAAATATCTATGGGCAGTCAAGCGATCTAAAATAAACCAAATGGAAAGTTTCCTGCTTCCTAGATATGGCAAGCAGACAGTGAAGACTACAGGCAAAGAAGAACTCAATTAGGTCTCATTTGTCTTTTTAAGAAGGGCAGAATATGAAGATGGATATTTCCTCCCTAATCCCAGTTTGTGCACAATGGTAGCCTCTGCTGCAGATCGCTCATAGCTTTCTGTTATCTACTACAATTCAATAAAACCCAGCCTCAGAGCAGGGACATGAAACAATCTGTGTATTGAAGTTTTATTTGAGCTGCCTTGGACAGCTAACCCACCAGCTGCTCTCTGTGCCAACATACCTGCCTGATTAAAAAATATATAATAATAATCTTCCATTAAATTTGCAAACAAAGCAGAGTAAACATCCCCTTGCCCAGTCTATGTGTAGTTACCAGCCCTTTGGCTGAGTGTCAGGTTTTTTAAGCACATTTCTTAAAGAGGAGTGAAGGTGTTGTCTGTACCAGAGGTGCTGGAGTGGGTGTCTAATAACTGCCCTCAATCTGGGATAAATTACACACAATCAGCAGCCCCAGCTTCAGAAAATAAATCGAAAGGAGTAAGAAAGTGATATTAAATCAGTTAAATCAACGCAGCACAGGTAAATACAAGTCCTACATGTGGCTTTTGACAGATTTACAACTACTTGATTCCCTGAAATTAAAGAAAAATAAACTGCCTGATTGATTTCATAATCCAGGGGCCACAAACTGCTCTTGTTAATAGAAGACCTGCTGGTTTGGATAATAGATGGAATTGCTAATTTACTTGCTATTCACTATGCTATAATTTTTTCCTCTAAACTGAATTGTTAAAAATAAACAATTTATTTTCCTTCCCAAATAAGAAAGAGAGAGAGAGAGAATTTATTACCAATAGCGTTTTGTGGCTTTAGGACAAAAGTTAAATTTAGAACTTAGACTAGTTGCACCAAGAGGATTACGAATATTTTAAGGAAACATCTTCCACTTTCTTCTGAATATAGATAGGAAAGGGAATAAACTGAAACAAGGGTTTGGGGAATAAACTGAAACAAGGGTTTTGGTGTTATTCTTGGAGGCTGATGTGCCCCTGAAGATGAGTGAATGCACTGTGCTTGGTATTTAACTTTTCTTGACTCAATATATTGCCTCTGTAAAATCGTGAAGCCTGTGGTAGCCAGGCTGGTCAGCCAGGAATTTGTTCTTGACTCAGTCTGTAGCCCAGGAGCTCCCTGCTTCCTGCCCAGATGTGCCTGCACTGGTCCTTCCTCAGCTGCAAACTGGGCTACAGCCTGCCCGGCTTTGGTCCCAGCAGAGGGATGCCACCAGCGCTAGCCCTGTGAGCAACACTTTCCTGGTACAGTAACAAGCCAAGATGGTTCATTTTGCCCTTACGTGGCTGGACCAAAGCTGCATGGCATTGCAGTGACACAGAGCCAGGACGCCTCCTTCTCACCTCAGCAAGCAGGAGGCAACTTGAGGTGAAGGAAAGCCCATCTCACTTCCCCTGGGAAACATTTCTGCTGATGTTCACCCCTGGGGACACAGGCTGGGGTGGCTGATATGCCGACAGGTTCTCCCATGAACTAGCCCTTCAAGTGGCTCTGTTTAAGGAGGCGTTAAGGACTCTGGGACATATTCCTGTAGCTCCTTAGCACTGAACTCTCTTTGAACCAATGCAACAGAATGGAAGCAAAGACACGTGCATGGATTGTGTGCGGTAAAAAACAAAAGCTTGGCCAGACCAGAGGTTTGGATCCAAGCCTGGATCTGGGATCTGGGCACACTTTGCAGTGTATATACAGTATGAGTGAAGAGTGACATTTTAGAAGAGTTTAGGAGAAGAAGAAATGATGACTTGCATCTCCCCAAACGTAACTCCAATGGCAGTACTAGAAAAGAGCAATCAGCCCTTTTTAACTGCATTTGTTCTCACAGAAGAGTCAGGAAATTAAAGATTTTTTTTAGGAAAAGGCATCAAATGAATTTTGGTCCCGTACCTCACAAAAACTGGCGCTTTTACCAAATAATGAAGTTTTTCAATGGGAAAGGACAATTAATTACCCAAAGAGGTTGCTAAATGTATAGAAGGGACAAAACTTAGAGAGAATCATTTTCATCTGGCAGCTATTCCCATTAACAGTGTTGTGTTCAGGAATATTTAGAAATCTTGACTGAAACTTTTAAATATAAAGACAGTAGTCCAATATAGATTTATTATTTGACAGTCTTATGGCATAGACACAGTACACAATTTTCTTTGCTTTAGTGCAAGTAAAGAGGAAAAAAATTGCACCAATGCAACAAAACAGAGAAAAATGAGATGCAATGTTTTTGGTTTTTTTTTTCAGAAATCACAAAGCATTCATTACTACATACAGAAAACAGTCTGCATCATGCAACAGGGAAGGCCTGGACTCAAGCAAAAACAAACGTTCAAACTTTTGAACAAATCTGGTCAAAGATTTATAAAAATGTGACGTAAAATGGATTTCTCTTTTTTGCAAGAGAATTTGGGACTAAATATTAAACATAAATTCTCAGTGAGATGATAACTGTGCCCACGTTCATGAAATGTATTACGAAAAGTGAAGTGTTACAGTTCAGAAGAATAAAACTCATTTTTTATTAATTCATAAAATGCACATATACACATGTTCATGCCTTCACATTTAGAATCATTTAAATATTGTAATTGACAGGTTATTTTAACCAAAATCTCTTCCTTATCATTGGTGCTACCCTGTACAAAATCAACTTGAAAGCAGATAAACTCATTACTCAAAGCAGTTGGCTATCTGATTATGGAATTTAATTGGCCCAACCATTGCATTGGGCTGGTGGTCATCAAAGAGAGTCTAAATCTAAAAAAAGTGCACTTATTTATGGACTCAGAGTACATTTGTAGCTCTGGGTCAATGTAGTGCTGATGATTTTGTAGGCAGTAGCTTTCTTTTCATGTTATTGCTGAAGCAACAGTCTATGTGTGACAATACCATGTCAAGTGAAATCAAAATTGTAAACCTAAGGGCCTCAGTATCTCAGGAGATTTTATGTTTTAGCACAAATCCAGGTGGGTCCACATCAAATCCAAGGAGAGGGAGGGAGGGAGGGAGGAGAAAGAGGGTAGGAAGGAGAGAGGGTAGGAAGGAGGGAAGGAGGGAGGGAGGGAGGGAGGGAAGGAAGGAAGGAAGGAAGGAAGGAAGGAAGGAAGGAAGGAAGAAAAAGAAAGAAAGAAAGAAAGAAAGAAAGAAAGAAAGAAAGAAAGAAAGAAAGAAAGAAAGAAAGAAAGAAAGAAAGAAAGAGAAAGAAAGAAAGAAAGAAAGAAAGAAAGAAAGAAAGAAAGAAAGAAAGAAAGAAAGAAAGAAAAAGAAAAAGAAAGAAAAACAGAAAGAGAAAGAGAAAGAAAGAGAAAGAAAGAGAAAGAGAAAGAGAAAGAGAAAGAGAAAGAGAAAGAGAAAGAGAAAGAGAAAGAGAAAGAGAAAGAGAAAGAGAAAGAGAAAGAGAAAGGAAGGAAGGAAGGAAGGAAGAAAAAGAAAAAGTCATCCTTTTAAGCCATATTTGAAACAGAAGATGATTTCTTTGTTCAAGATGGTCACATTTTAGGATTAAAGGTGCTATAGAAAAACGTAAGAGTTAATACTATTAACATCATGAGACAGCTTTATCTAGCACTTTGCTGTTTGTCCCTAGATTTTAAGCGAATCTGAGAACAGCTTCTGTCACATTTCAGGCATGACCTCTCATGTGCTCTGACACATCACATTGGGCCGCATACATGACATCATGTTTTCCTTAAAGAAAGAAATTTGATGTGACCTATACAACCGCACTCCATGAGTCACAGCATGATGCACTGGACAGAAAATTTAAAAAGACACTTTTGCAAAATCCACCATTAAAAATGTTAGTTTTTCAGGGAAACAAAAATGTTTAAAAAAAAATTTAAATACTTCCAAAAATACCAAATTATACTCTGTACAATGTTTTAATCTGGATTGGTGGTCGTAATATATCATTAACTTTTAAAGACTTGAATTAAAGGACAGATAGGGAGGGAGGTAGATAGATAGACATGAAAATGTTCTTTTCAAGTTGTTTTTCCTCTTGATAACAGACATCCTTGGTATGTGTTTATTCTCTAGATAGATGAGATAAAGGTGAAATGAGCAAATGATGCAACATGCGATGAAACAATGAGCACTTCTCCTTGTCCTCAAATTGCAAAGAGAGCAATTTTGTGCTGGGTCTGCCAAGCTGTATTGTTTTTAATTTCACAGAGTCACAGAATCATAGAATGGTTTGGGTTGAAAGGGACCTTAAAGACCATTTGGTTCCAACCCTCTGCCATGGGCAGGGACACCCCCCACTAGACCAGGTTGCCCAAAGCCCCTTCCAACCAGCAAATTCAGGTTTAGCTTGTTCATTTCCACTGAAGTGGGTTTGGGAGCACTCAGACATGTAGTTGAGTGAGCAGATCAGAGCAGCAACACTCTCTAATAGTGGGCAGCAATGAAAAGTTGAGGCAACACATCTACTGGTGCAGCCACATCTGCAAGAGATTGCCTGCCTACAGCCTGTTTTACCCCAAGTGCTGCACTGCTGTCCCTAGGCTTTTTCTGGAACTAGTACTAGTTTATTGAAGTTTTGAAGTTTCTCCAGGTTACAGTGCACCCTGTGAGAGCAGACAACCCCACAAATGAAATCCGTATCCTTATCCAGGAAGGTCACAGCTGCATTATCCCCTGAAGAGATTTTGTCTATGTCTTCCCAGCAGCGTGAGGTGTTTTAATGCAAGGAAAGAACAGCTAAGGCCGGTCTGTGATGCTCATATGTTGTGAGCAACCCTGCACGCTGATGGAGCAAGGTGGCATGAGCAAGGGCCACAGATGCTATTGGAAAAAATGGTATAAATCAGGATGCAGCAAATCCTACCCATTGCCAGTTCAGTCCAGTAAGTCTTTTGGCGGTGAGCCTGCCGTGGATAATCTTAGCCAGTTAAGCTGGACATATAAAATTAAATGCTGCAGATACTCTCACACCCTCCTCTGTGTTTGAACCTTCAGATTCTTACTGGGATGATGGAATATTTTTCTGTATATACATTTCCCTAGCTTGCTTCCTCCCTTGCTATGGACAGTGATAAACAGGTGAGAGCCTCTCTTCTCCGCCTCCCTGAGAGCTCAATGGTGGCTAAAATTGTCATCCACGTAGAGACTCTCCTCTGATTCTCCGGGGATCTGAAGTGCTCCTCCACTTCAGCAGTGTTCACTTGTTCCTTGCTGCTGCAATAGTCCTCTCAGATCTGCCTGCTCCAGAAGGAACGTGTTCAAATGAATTGAATATCAGTAACAATTAAACTTGCCATGGTCTCTAAGCAAACAGCCCTGCTTGTCAATTTTTTTGTTTGTTTATCTCAGGCAGCACCTATAGTTAGTTTTCCATGAAGTTTTTTGACTTACCAGTGAGCCAGAGCCATGCAAATAATTAATTCACTTGAACACATTCAAATTTGAGTTATAAAAACAACCACTGCTGGGTGGGCAGCTGGATTTAATTATACATGCTTGTGAATAAAGAAACCTAAACATGTATCTGTAATAATTTCTCATCAGCTTTGCAATTTAGTTTTACACTGGAAGTGATCTTCTGAATAGGAATAAAATAAATCTGCCCAGTAATTAATTTTCAGTGGAAGAAAGCTTGTAGATATACTGATAAAATAAACTGGTCTGCTCACAGTTCTGTACATTCTGACTCAAGTTAAAAGTACAAAACTATCTTCTGCTGTGCACTTATGCATCTGCACAGAGAATAGTTTTGTCCCTCATTCAACCACCTCCTTAAATTAGATGAATTTTAGTCATTTCTTGTCATAAACTGTACCTCTCCGTAAGGAATCCATACAGAAAATACTAATAGAATGACATTCCCATTCATATTTACCTACTGTAAGTTTGCATTAAGCAAGTATTTCCTTGAATGATAATTTAGAAATCAATTGAAAATTATGTTTGAAAATTTCATTGCATGATATAGCCGACTGGAATCACTAATTTGTGCATAACATTAATGCAAAATTTATTCAGAGTCTTCTGCTTGAGGGGAAGGGGAAATGTGGTTTGTTTACAGCAATAATGATGCAAGATATTCTCAAGATGTTTGTAGGATGTGTAATATAATTAGAAGAACGGAATTTGAGTTTCTCCAAAAGCAAACACAATGGAATAGAAAATTAAATACAGAACATTCTTCTTCTGAGACAGCAGTGGACAAAGGAGCCACCTCCCATACCTCTGGTTTCAGGGCTAGAGACGTGCTTTCTGTAATGACAGCAGGGAACAGCTCAGTGATTTATATCTGAAGCTTTCTAGAAAGGCTGAGCCAAACTTTGAAGACAAATGGAGTAACTCAGCTTTACGCTGTTGCAACTTTAAGCAAAATTTGCTTGTCAGTAGTAGAGGAAATAAAGGGCTTATAACTATGTCACAAAAGTCCTTTGTAAGGTAGACGATTGGATTTTTTTCAATAGGTATAATGTAAGTACTTAGCAGAGTGTCTTTCTCTGGCCCCCTGACATTTAAACAGGAATCTATTAGTCAACTGATGTCATTAGCCAAAGTACATTCTTTCTAAGGATGACACTGATGATCTAATCGATCATCATTATTAAGCTAACATCAATCAACTGCAGGTAGACTACAGCAGCTGTCGGATAGATAAAGTTCCTCTCCCAAAGTTGGAAACAATGGGCTTCGTTTCAATTCCTTGCTGTTATAAAACTCACAAAATGTTGATGGGCCAAAATCTGCCACTAATTTCAAAGGTGGTGTTATTCTAGATCTATGCTGGTGTAACAAAGTAAGAAAAAACTGTGCGTTCCTTGTTTCATCAATGGGGAGACTACAAGTGTCATGGTTGTGGCACAACAGTTCAGAAAAACAAGTTAAGATAGTTGCCCGTTAGATGCCAAAGGCAAATTTTATCACAAAGTCTCATCTTTAAAGAACAGTTTAGATCAGTTTAATACTGTAAAATAAATGATTAGGAATTCCTAGCCCTTTTCACAGCAAGATTTGGAAAAAAATGAAAGGACTTCCTAGAAAGACATATGCCAACCTAGGCATTCGTTCACCCACTGTTCTCCCCTGGTCTGATGGAGTTATTTTATAGGCAATCTTGTATACATGGCACATAAAGTTAGGAACTATTATAATCATATAAATTGTGATGAAGGAACAGGATGGCACCAGCTTTTGAGCTGGTTCTTTTCCCTGTTTGCTGATGGGAAGGGAGTGAATCACCACAGACTGGGTGTGGATGGAGGATGACCAAGGTGATGACTTCCAGCAGTAAACAAGCGTGAGGAAAGAGGTGAGGTTTACCGGGAAAGGGGCAGGTAGACACTACCATCTTCAAGGAAGGAAAAAGAAGCAGAAGATAAAACACTTACTTAGTCATTATGTAGTTATTCATCTTCTTCTATAACACTGTAGGGCTGACTATAGGGCTAACCAGCTCAAAGACTGCACGCTCCTCACAGAAGAGACCTGGCAGCCATCTTGGTTCACAGGGATCACTGTGTTCTGGGGCTGCTAAATTTATGTGGCAGCAGCAATCCCTAATACCAAGGCCACATTCAGGAAGGATCCCACACTGATGTGTTTTTAAAGGGTACCCAGAGAGAAAAGAATCCCTGATCATGAGCAAACAGAACGTGCATGTGCCCTGACTGTAATGGGTGTCTGCTCTCTGAGAAATTACGTACTCACCTCAAAGGCCCATGTCCCTGGCTACTATCAGGACAGCAGGGAGGACGTGAAGCCATCCCATAAAGTCACATTTCCCTTTAGCAGCACTGAGACTGGGGCACCATGGGGATGAGATGTCTGCCAGCCTTTACAAGACAGGAATGAAAGGGAGGGGAAAAGCAAGCCAAGATGGGGGTGCCTGTCAGGTCTGCTTCATCCCTGTCAGATGTCAGCTGCCTCCACTGCTTCTAACTATAAATGTGACAGATAGGTGCCTCATGACAGTGAGTGATTATAATCATACATGATGAAAGGATCTCAGATTATGGTTGCTGTCAGTGGATTTTGTGTCAAACTGGAAATATATATTTAGTATTTACTTCACTTGAAGTCACTTAAGTTATTAATACAGTTCTCAGCCAATTTTGCACCCCACTCTCTCCACCCTTACATCTGACTGAGAAGTTATGGAAGTGATATTCAAAAGCGCAGAGCCTTTGGGAGGCAGATGTCCAACTTCTAAAGAAAGGTAGGATTTAGTTATCTCAAAGCTTCTTCAGAATCTGTGCTCACTGAGTGCCAAAATACATGCAAAATGCTTTGCCTTACCCCAATCCCTCACCAGAGTTTTAAGTGATTACAGAAAGTGCAAGGTGCCAAACATTTGGGCAGATTAAAGAGGTCAGCAGAAAACTGTGGGATATCCATTAAGTGATGTGAATCAACATGAACCCATCAGCTTCTGTGGAGCTGCGTCAATTTGCACCCACTAAAAGCTTGACCACATTCCACTTAGCAAACTGAACTTTATGCCATCTATATTGACCAATCCCACAGCTTAACAGAATGGGATATTCTAAAATAGTGCCAGCAGTAATGTTCTTTGAGCTGCTTTACCCTGTACGTATGCAGATAACAAGGTTTTATTTTTGTGGGTGGGTTTTGGAGTATAGTCTCATGACCATCCCATTCTCACACATGGATACAGGTTTGCCACACTCATAATACCTGGTCCAAGTGTGAGCTACCTCTGTTCCAGATTTAGAGCAAGCTCTGCCACTATCAGCACTTCTCCACCAGCCCCACTGTATCTACTCTAGGATAACCTCGCCACTGTAACTATACTGGGATGGCACAAGCGCTACAGTTTGCTAAGGTGGATGAGAATGAATCTCGTACCAGAATAACTGCCTTTGGAGGAACTGTGATAGCACCTCTGGTCATCATTCATTCAGGGGTTGTATTAGTCTGAAGGAAAAAGAATGAAATGACAAAGAGGAAGCTTGGCTTTAATGAAATCAACTCCACTGAGACAAGAAGCAGATCATAAAACAGCCAAATATGTCTGCGTATATTTTTGCAGGCAGATAGAAGTTTGTTTGCTGTTCTTCCCCTTAAAAGTCATAAATAGTCTAGTTCTGGGTTGGTCTTGAAATACCCTGATCATCAGCAAACCTTAGAGTCTCTCTCAATTGTCCATATCACCAGAAATGGTGTATTTCAACCCAAGACAAACAGCTGGGTTATCTGTCTCAACAATCTTGCCAGTGATAACAGCTCACTGTTTTACTCCTTAATGGTTGACTATGGCAGCAGGCTATGGGGCCAGCACAGAGGCTCAGGACAAGAGAAGCCAGGCAAGAGACAATCTGGAGCACAGGAAAAATTTGGTGATAATTATCAGTGCCAAACTGTCTCTACCCAAGTGAAAATTAGTTGGAACCTTTCACTCTATCCCTGAAATTATTCTTGGATTTGCCAAACACTCCACAGTTATCCGGCAAATGAGGTCTGATATGTTCACAACCTACTGGGGCATGACTATAAGTTATGTGCCTGACAGTTTTTAAATTTGGACTTAAATGATGTATGTATTTAGATATTTAGTTAACACCAACTAGCCCACAACACTCAGTTTTGTATGCTGTGTGCAAAATTTCTTAATCTATATAAGTTTCCAGATATACTTCTTTTGAAATTATTCTTCTACTTCTGTATCACATTCTCATAATTTTTGCATCTGCATATTCTGGACCACGGGCATATTTCCAGTTTACCATTTTAATGTCCCTCATTATTTTTAATGTCACAAAATGGCAGTACTGGAATTATGACTTTAAATTATCAGAGTAACCATTGACATGCAGAGTACTCCATACTTCATGAACTGTGCTTATAAATATTTATTTAGTCAACAGGAGCAGTAGAACTCTTCTAAGCACATTAAATTGACTATACCCTGCACTGTTAATTCTTAATTTGTGTGGCTCCATCTAAATTATAAAAAAAAAAAAAAAAAAAAAAAAATCTGGGATGTTTCACATTCATCTACTGGTGGAAAAATAAATGTAACCATAGCTCATAATCCTATTATGCTCTCAATTTAAAATGGTTTATAGATCTGGTTTATCATCAGATGGTTCTTGTCTAACAGACTGGCTCACATATCTTTAAAACACCTGAAAGACTGAGAATTTTCCTGTAAGAAAATATGTTCTGCTTTCATGTGAAAATAGTTTGCTCAAAGTCTAGGCAGAACTTTGCAGAACAAGTCTTAATAAAAACCATTTTGTCTCTTGGCTCCTTTCAAGAAGAGAAGCTGCTGCTTGGTCTGACCTTTCTCAGAGTGATACACTGTACCTACACCTGAAAGGCTCAAGCTGACTTTTGCAATACATATTTCTGGAAGAGAAGGTGCTTATTACTCAACAGAAGTGAATCAAATCAGTGACCTTTACTTTAAATACATCTGTAACACCTTCCAGTGAGCTAATGGTTTTCTCTTTCCCATCTAGGGTTGGAGGTGTGAAGACCTGACCTATCTTTTGTAGTCTGCACAAGTCCTTGCCGTTTTTCTCCCATCCCAAATACAGTTTCCCAGATCCATTGGGCATATTCAGCACTTCTCTGTCTTTTAAGATACTGGAGAGACTTTGCTCTCACTTATACCCATGGCAATTCTGAGTAAATGAAGCGGGTGAATATATGTGTCCTGAAGTTAATAAATCTTCTACGACACCCTCCTGAGTTGACTCCTTATTCAGACTCAGCTTCACATTTCTCACACATCATCACAATGTTCAGGAATGCTTCCTGATATCTGAACAACAGCATTTTATTAACTAGCTCCCATCACATAGCACTTGTGATTTGCTGCCTATTCAGTGTAAAGGCATGCAAGGGATGGGAAAGGCCTCACCAGCTTTTATTTATTTATTTTTATTTTTTTAGATATATGTGGGAATGCAGCAAATTAAAAGAACAAAAAAGATTGCCTTATGGAATACTAGAGCCTAACTTTGCTCACAGGGACCAGTTTCTCCCAATGTGGAAAATGTTATTAGAAAGCTGATTTAACATTCCAAGCTTTTTCAAAGCTTGCAAAATAGTGACAGGAAACTGTGTTTTGAAAAAAAAAAAAAAAAAGAAAAAAAAAAAAGAGAACGCTAAGACTTTGATTGGTATTTAGAAACTGCAATTCAAGGTACAGCTCTTAAGATCATATTACTTGACCTCTCTTTGGGAATCCTCACTCATCCTACTAGCATTTCTGAGTTGCACCCAGGTGAAGCTTCCTGCAATCCTGATAGCCCAGATCATTTAGCACGTTTTAGCTCTTCACTGCCACCCTTCTTAGCTTTGTGCTTGCACACTATTACTCCAACAGTGCCTAAGAAACTCAGACCAAGTCCCTGTTGCCCTGAGCACCAAGCACGAACTTTTGTGGGTGCTGTCTGTCAGCTCCAAGACTTACAATGCCTACATCTTCTGGGGGTTTCACTCTAAAGCACTCTACTTGAAAAACAGACAGATTGAATCACAGAAGGAAAACAGGAAGGGAAACAAAGACAGCAACAGCAAAGTAATGCACAGTAGATTTAAGCCAGCAGCACCAAGCATCTCACTGCTTTGCCCTTAATATATATATATATATATATATATATATATATATATATATTATTTTCAGGATAAAGACTTCTACCTTTGTGTTTGGCAAGACACAGATAGAATCATAACATAGAATCATCGAATGGCTCGGGTTGGAAGGGACCTTAAAGATCATCTAACTCCAACCCCCCTGCCATAGGCAGGAAAGCCACACAGTTTGGCCAAGGCTTCATCCAACCTGGCCTTAAACACCTCCAGAGATGGGGCAGCAACAGCTTCTTTTGGCAACCTGTTCCAGTGCCTCACCACCCTTACAGTGAAGAATTTCCTCCTAATGTCTAGTCTAAATCTATTGTCTTTTAGTTTAAGACCATTCCCCATTGTCCTATCATTATCTACCCGAGTAAAGAGTCCCTCTCCATAGGGACTTGTAAACTAGATTTTCATCAACAAGAATGGGATTTTTAAATGAGAGTCTTCTTTCACTGGATATTGAAACCTGATTTCAGTTATCTCCTCTACCTGACAGGAGCTGAATCCAGACAGCGTGCTAAATATCAGGTTCTGTTTTGATGGGGAAAGTGGGAAAAGTCTTAATGACTTAATTCTTTAGTGCCCTTAACTGCTTGGCATTGTATTTTTTTTTTGGGGGGGGGGAGGGGAAGAGGAAGGGAAGTCCTAAAATTTTCACTGTCCAAATGAGCCTAGACTTTAGTCACTTTCTCCATATGTTTGCTTAGTATCCTATACAGCTCCCCAGCTGAGATTGTACCACCTGGAAGCTGACTACTGGAGGTAGCTGGGGTGCCCATTCGGAGATGGGGGAGCTTTGTTTGACATCCCCACCCTGAATAAAACCACCAGTGGATATGAACTTCCTTCAGCTGCACTCTTCTCAAATGTCCTAACATGTAAGCAAGGAGTATCCACTTAGTTTTTCATTTTTCAGGCTGGTCTATTTTGCGGTAAATATTCAGAGACAGAGAGTGCATAGCAGCCTGATTCTCAGGGAGCTCCTCTGGTAGGCAGTCAAGTGAAGGTTTGTCCCAACGGAGTGACAGGACATCTCGGTTTGGCTCCTGCTTGAGTGGGTATTGAATTATTTGTACAAAGCAGGCTAATACGAACTGGAGTGACTGAGAACCTTTTTTTCTACCCACGTTCTGCTGCCTGCCCCTCCATCTTACAAAATCACAGAATCATAGAATGGCTTGGGTTGGAGGGGACTTTAAAGATCATAGAGTCATAGAATCAGAGTTATTAAGGTTGGAAAAGACCTTCAATATCATCTGGTCCAAACAACACCCTACCACCACTATCACCCACTAAACCATGTCCCTAAGCACCACGTCCAACCTTTTCTTAAACACCCCCCAAGGACTGTGACTCCACCACCTCCCTGGGCAACCCATTCCAATGCCTGACTATACACCACTGGTGACTGGTCATCAGCTGGTTTTTACTCCTTTCACCACCACTCTCTGGGCCTGGCCATCCAGCCCATTTTTAACCCAGAAAAGAGTGTACCTGTCCAAGCCATGGGCTGCCAGCTTCTCCAGGAGAATACTGTGGGAGACCGTGTCAAAGGCCTTGCTGAAGCCTAAGTAGGCTATGTCAACAGGCTTTCCCTCATCCACCAGGCAGGTCACCTGGTCACAGAAGGAGATGAGGTCGGTCAGGCAGGACTTGCCTTTCATGAACCCATGCTGGCTGAGCCTGATCCCCAAGTTGTTCCACATACATTGTGTGATTGCATTCAAGATGAGCTGTTTCATCACCTTTCCTGGCAGCAAGGTCAGGCTGACAGGCCTGTAGTTCCCTGGGTCTTCCTTATAGTTCCCCGGGTCCTCCATCTTATAGATGGACATCACATTAGCAAGTCTCCAGTCATCCAGGACCTCTCCGTATGACCATGACCACTGACAGATGATGGAAAGCAGCCCAGCAATCACATCCATCACCTCCCCCAGCACCCATGGGTGGATTCTACCTGGCCTCATGGGCTTGTGACAGTCCAGGTGGAGCAGCAGGTCTCTGACTGTTTCCACCTGAACTGTGGGGGGTTTCTTCTGCTCTTTGTCCCACATTTCCAGGTTGGGAGGCTGAGTACTCTGAGGATAAGTGGTCTGACTAGTAAAGACAAATGTAAAGAAGGCATTAAGAACTTCAGCCTTTTCCTTATCCTCAGTAGTCATGTTCCCCCCTGTATCCTGTAAAGGATTCCATTCTCTCCCCAGCCTGTATTTGTGCTTGGGATGGCCCCGGCCCAGATGCAGAACCTTGCACTTGGCCTTGTTGAACCTCATGAGGTTCACACAGGCCCACATCTCAAGCCTGCCCAGGTCCCTCTGGATTGCATCCCTTCCCTCCGACGTGTTGACCGCACCACTCAGCTTGGTGTCATCAGTAAACTTGTTGAGGGTGCACCCAATAATCTCCAAGACAGTGAGAGATGTGGGCTTGAATCTACTTTGCAGGGGTTAGAACTCACCCAGTGTCTCCCACACCATGGCAGGGAGTGCTCTAGCCCCTAGGTTACTGGCCAAAACAGGAACTACTGCCACCAAAATATTTAGGATTTACAGTTCAGTGAAAAGAAAAGGACAGTTACACATGGTTCAAGCTGAACACAGTTCATTCCCCATTTTGCCAGCCATCAATTAGTCACACAGCCCTAATTTTGAACATTAGCAAACACCTCTATTTTTAGAGTGTCCTTATTCAAAAACCCTGAGTCCACGTAAGACAATAAAGACATCTGGAAGCAAGAAATTAGGAAAAATATTTATTCAATGTCACCTTTGATATTGCTTTATAAAATGTGGTAGAAGGATTAATTCTTAGCTCTTGAAAAGGTTTGCTTGTTCAAATTGCTGTGTTAATATTGACTTAGTAAAACTAGTTGTGATTTATTACTAAGTACACATCGGCACAATACTGGTATAGAAAAAAAAGGTGTGTAAATTCCCTAGCCTGTGCATAAAGTTTCTACCTCTTTGGTGTCCCACGCAGGCCAATGCTAACAGCATAAACTCTACATTCAGAATAGAAGAAGGTAAAATTCTCATATTTGACCTGACCTTTGACATCCTCAATACTACCAGCTGCTAAACTCTGTAAGAAAAAGTTGCCAAGAGGAAAAATGCCTTGGTGTCAGAGAAAGGACTTTCTTTCAGCATAACTGAAGGGAAAAGGCGGTGGTCAGCATGATGGAAAGATCATCCTTTGCCATTGCAGAATAAAACAAAGCAAGGACCCAAGGGGAAGCTCTCTTCTGAAAGATATCTAATCTCTCCCAGGAGTACACTTGAAGTCTGTCCAACATCCTCCTGGATGGATAGTCTTGTTGAAGGCTGCTCCTGACCTTTATCTTCAGCCAGTTGTAACTCCCTTTCCGGACCAAATGTATTTAGAGCAGCTATGTTTACTTTGTTTCTGCAATTCAGCAAAGATTGCAATGACCACAGAGCATTCAGAAACTGATGTGGCTACTGATGGGGCTGAGTTCTACTTCTGTACCCGAGTATGGATGGGGGCTGGACTGGCTGGCAGGAAGCTGGCAGCAGAATGTAGTGTTACAGCTGGTAGAAAGTGCCATTACTGAAGTGAGAAGTTTGTTTATTTATTTATGTGTTTTGATTTGATGTACAAAAATGCCCCTAAGCACTCTGACAGTAATTAAATTTGCAGTCCTCCTGGGAACACCACCCATAGGATTACTCTGTGAATGATGCCAATGTAGGTATTGACAAGGTGCCCGTAAAAACCGCAGTGTTCCAGCACACAAAATGAACATATGTGTCATGCTGAAGGAGTAGTGCTGTTGTTGGTGTACGCTCACCTCCCACATGAAATGCCATCATACCTGTTAAATGACACTTGAAAATGTGTTAGCACTTAACCAGAAATATTTTCAAAATAACACTTGAACATAAGAACCCTTAACTGCTGGAAACTTTCCCCTAATTTCCTGCTCACATTTACTTGCTGAGAATACTCGCTTCCCAAACAGATTGCAAGAAAAATTTAGGGGACTCACTGGATGAGATGAATGCCCAGACTATGAATGTTTTTTTAATAAGATCTTGATGTTTCTCATTCTGACCCTGGTTAGCACAATGGTCTTCAATTTTGCTTCCTAGAAATCTATTTTATTGGGGGGAAGAGAGAGAGAGAGAGAGAGAGAGAGAAATAAAGAACATAAAAACCTCTTACAAATATCTTTAAATCACCCCCACTGTGTTAAAGAGAAACTGCTGAGAGCATTAATGTTGCAAAGGCAAGCACTTAAGGAAATGCTGGAATTAAAGTTGTCTGTGGAAAAAGTGGTGTTAGACTGTGGAGCTGAAGACAGCCATAGGGCAAATGAATGAGGTGTGATAATCCCCTGTTGTAGAATCACAAAGGTAACCTAATCATGTAATTTTGTATCTTTACAGTGCTTGAAGCTTTCAGCTGTAGTATTCTTCTCAGTTTTATGTGTAATTTCCTAGCTTTGTGTTTTTTTAAAGCAAATGAAAATTCCAGTGTGCTGTTTCGCAATGACATTCACCATAAGCAGCACCACAGCCCCTCCAGAGTCAGCAAGCCAGGAACAAACATGACTTCTAGAAACCTCATCCTCTCCAGGCCTGTCTTGGCTGCAGCTTCTGGTCAAGCTGTGACTTGGCCCTGCAACAGGAGAGCTGAAGGTGAATGAGAATCTCAGTCCAGGTATTTCACAAGCTAGCACCGATATGAAATTGCACCACATTGGCCGGGATGGAACTGACTTTCTTCATAGCAGCCCGTATGGTGCCATGTTTTGGATTTGTGACTAAACCCGTGTCAATAAGGCACCAATACTTCGGCTATTGCAGAAACAGTGCTGGCACAGTGTCAAGACTTTCTGCTTTCACTCTGCTCCCCAGCAGGCATGCTGGAGGTGGGCGAGAGGCTGGGAAGGGCCAAGAGAGGTGACTCAAATTAAGCAAAGGGATGGTCCTTATACATTATATGGTGACATTATATGGCTCCTTATACGTTATATGGTGACGTATAGAACATCATAAGCTTCATTTTCCTGTTGCTGGCAGTGGCTAGTGTGTGCCAGTGTTGTATACAATAAGGTCACCCATCATGTACACCACAATGAGAATGGTGTTGAGAAAAAACATGCTGTTTGTAGTGTAAAGTCAGCAGGGAGAATCCACCTCGCCAACTTCTACTCAGACAAGTTGCTCAGTGCTGAGTCTGATCAAGTAATGCTTCTCTGGCCAGTACAGAAAAACAAATGGCCCTGTGGTATGTGAATCTGGGAATCTGAGCAACCAGAAAGTATGGTAGTCACCAGCTAAAGAAAATCCTACTCCTGCCTTCAAACCTGTACATTTGATTCAAAGGTTTAAATGTCAGTGCTTGTCATACCCACTTTTGTCTGCTGCAGGCTGGTCCTGCGATAGAAATGTCTTCATATTCTTTTGTGCTTGGAAATGATTTTGAGTGGACCTGACATTTTCCTGACCATTGACTGTGATGACTAACAATGGTATATTTGTCATGTTCTAACTTGCAGTTTGACAACAGTCAAAAAATTCAAGACCCATAGTGCTTCAAAATGCAGGAAGTTCAGAGCCCTGATACAATTCCTTAGTCACACCACTACCCTGCGATACGAGTTCCCACAAGGATTAGAAGGTGATTCGATTTGTTTGTTTCCAGTAATGTTATTAAAGCTTCTGATTTATTTGAAACAGTGCATAATTTTGTCTGCACCTATTTTGCAGTTTACTTGATGTTTCAAAACAGTTAATTAAAGGGTTTTGTGAAGACCTTCCACAGCAGTGGCCTGTAGCCACAACTCAACAACAGGGTTAGAGACATCTACACCATAACAGGCACGTACAGCCATCAATCTCAGGTTGTCTTTGACCTGGCGATCTCAGGGTACAGGCATTGATACAAACCATAACCAGCATTGCTCATTATTGATGTAGCAACAATAAGAAAACAACTCAGGAAGTTTATGGAAGCAGTGAGGAATTCTGATTAACAGAAAAATGGCTATTACCCCTGCCTTCTTCTTTGTCTCAGGTAAGATGGCCTGTCATTTGCTGAAGTTGGGTAGATTTTTTTATTAGTTTTAATATGCATAAAAATTATGTAGCCACCTTTTGAATGTCTGGGGTGTTTTGAATACGATTTAATGGCAAGTGTGAAAAACAAATGAGTGTCATAAGTAGTCCCCAGCGATTTCCAAATGCCATAAGCAGACAGAGAGTTATTGATTGTTGCTTAACATGCCTGTAGAAAATAATGGGGTTACAGCATCTGTGCTGTAGCAAATGAAGTTATTCCATCTGTTGTGCCAGCACCAATATTTGAACATGTCCAAAGCTGAAGCCTCATTATTTGTAATGCCAGCTCCACTGTAACCAGAATGGATAGCAAGCAGGCTCCCAAGCCTTTGTGCTTTTGCTGTCTCACACCAAAATTGTGAAGTGGTTCAAGGAAGAAAAGGCAAATCAATAAGTAATTATTTTACAGCCCTCACTACTCTTCACCCATGTCAACTAATTGGACTAATAAATAATTCATGGCTTTCTTGATACCGTGCTGGAGACAGGCAGCAGTTTCCTCAAATGTGCCATCACTTTTGATAAGGAAGGGAAACTAAGGATCTTTCCCCATCTCATTTAAGTCACAAGTGGCCTGGTGAGCTGAACAGTGGTAGTTCACTGTCCCCCTGCCAAGTTGAACGGGGTTGGCGGGGGAAGAGGAGAGGTCCAGTGCACACAGGCTGCCTAATAACAGTGTGTAGCTTTTATTTATTTTCCAAAATAGGTGAGTCAAGACACTCACGTACATGTTCCCCACTCCTGTGTATCTCTGATGGAGCTCACAGGAGAGACACCAGGAGTGCCAGGGTGCTGCAGGGGCTGTGGGCTCCTGTGGGCAGTGACAGACCTCCACGGGGACATCAGGGCAGGGCCCAGCAGGCCTTCCCATTCCACTGCCCCAGCTGGGAAGCCGGGGGCAGTGGGGCAGCCCCAGACCCAGGCACTTCCCTGGGAATGGCAATGGGCTGAGGTCAGCCCATGGGTGGTGGCCAGGATCAGGCCTGGTGAGGAGAACCAGGGTCAGACACAGCCTGGGATGGCTGGGGTCAGCTCTGGCCCCGTCCTCCCTGCACCGCCTCCAGGAGCCTCTCCCCAGGGGCTCAGGGGCTGGTGAGTTCATAGGAGGTGCAGAAAGCAGGCAAGCTGTGGGGACACAGCCCCTTCACAGCTCTCTGTCTGCTACCAAGACTACACAATTCATTTAGGCAATGTACAGTTTAAAACAAGTTGGTGGGATTTCTAGTCTTCAGGTGTTTATTAATGGTCTTTAGATATTTATTAACATTGTTTTTTGGTGTTTTTTTTTCAGAGACTAATTACAAGCACTACCATTTTATGTCTGCGTTTTAAATTCAACACTGCATTCTCCATGATTGTTTTTTCCCTTGCCCACCAGCAAAGAAGAACCATTTAGACTAACTGGCAGGTCTGATAAAGTCTGATTCAGCTTCTTTTTGGTTTCTTAGATGAGTAAGATTTCTTGCCAGCTTTCAAAAAATGTATCATCTTCTATATCCAGGTCTTCATGCATGAGCTTTTGGATTTACCAAAATTATAAGCTTCAAAATACATATAAGGGAGCTGAAAGGTTAATTTTAGGAGTAGGTAGTAATTTACTGTTTGATCAGGAAACGACATGTTGTAATGTATAATCAACTTGGAAGTTCAGAATCTGAACAGAGAAATCTGATGTGATCATTACCAGAGGATGTTTCCCAGAAGCCTATTTTAAGAGCTTAATGCTTTAAATGCCTCTCCATTTAACAGACTTCACCTTCTTGACTCATATTTTCCACAGGTATCTGCTTTACACTGATAATTTATCCTAAATACAGCAAATATATTTTAGGTGTTTTTGAGAGAGTAATCTTCGGGAAAAGCTATTGTTTTGATCAAGTTGAAAGAAATCTTGCACTGAGAAACTCAAGAGTCCTGGCTTGAAGCTGAAATTTTGTCCTGATAACAGAGATGTGAGTTTTGCTACTTTGATAAATTTACAAACTCTCGATAATATTTATTCGTACATGGCCTTTAAAGATTTCATAGAATAGCATCATAGAATGGGTTGGAAAAGACCTTAAAGATCACCTGGTTCCAACCCCCCTGCCATGGGCAGGGATGCCACCCACCAGACCAGGTTGCCTGGGGCCTCATCCAACCTGGTCCTGAACACCTCCAGGGATGGGGCATCTACAACCTCACTGGGCAGTTACTTAGTATTGGTTAGTGTTTGGTACCTAAATTCTCTAAAGACATCGTGGCACTGAATGTCTCCAGCCCAGGCCATAGAAGTTGAATATGGTTTTTCCTGTACTTGGTTTCCCGGACTGTCAGGGACCAACATGTTGTCACTGTCACTTGTCTCCATTTTGAGACACTTTCCTCCTCTGTCTCACCATAGGTTCATCTACCAGTATTTGGAGAAGGACTGCACTCCTGAAGCAAATCCCTTGCCTGCCCACCACTTAACATGCTTTGCTTCATTTTGTGGACTGGTTTCAAAGTGCATGGGTTGTGCAAAATGAAACTACAAGGGAAACTGAGGTCCTGTCCTAATGTAAATGAGGGTCCTGGCCATAAAAACTTGCTCAAAAAGAAATCCTCTGAAATGCTTATGGGGTGTACACAAGGTCCTGAACTTGCACTGTTTCACTGCATACATCTGCTCCCGTTGGGCTACAGTATTTGCTAATGCAGACATAGCCTCTGTGTAGCATAAAGGAGTAGGAATTTTCTGCCTGAAATGCAGCAGACAAGGATGGGACCAGGAGAAATGAAGGAGCAAGGAAGCTGCTTGGATATAAAAATGGGGCTTTTTAGCAGGTGCTATGAAGTTACTGAGACTTACAGTGAGCCTCAAACCAAGATAAGGAAGCCAGACAAACGAGACTGATGTGGGAGCCAACCGCACGTGGTAAGTGGAATGGAATAAGTAGCTGGGAGGAGGGCAGCAGAGTAACAGGCGGCAGCACCCAAATTGTAATGCAATGAATATGTCGTGGGTGAAACCCACAGGTTTTGTCATTCACCTCTTTCAGCTCCAGACTGCTTTAGGTCAATCAGCATGAGCACGGTGTAACTTTGGGTCTGTTACAAGTGCAGCTGAACTTTCAAATTAAATCTTGCCTCTGGCCCCACTAACAGCTCGCTTCCTGATTTCTTCTCATGCTGTGCCTGTGCCCATAGCTGTAAGCTAACATGGCCAGTCACTCAACAGGAGTAAGTTGTCTACTGGCTTAAATAGCAGTTCCTCAGATTTATACCTGTCTGAGATCCCAGTCTCAGGATTTGGCAGTGAGGTGAATAAAGAGCTAATTCTGAAATCTTTCCTATTTTAAAATGAAAATATCTTTGTAGCCTAAATCTAAGTGTGTATTATTAAACCTATTACCAGCTATAGTTTACCAGCAAGACGATAGGACACGTGAAAATAAAGAACAGGATGAAATTTAAGTAAATCAGAAATCTCTACAGGATTGATAATACTCAGGGCTTCTACTTCCTGCAGTAGTATGCAATGGCAAGTTTATTAATCAGCAGAGGAAATGCACAGGATTTCCATAAATTATTTAATTCAGAAGTGACAGGAAAAGATTATTAATGTGTGACACCACAATATAATGACCTCATGTTGAGAACACCTGTAGTTTAATGAATTAACATTATTACAAGAATATTTGCTTAAGACTTATACATTTAATTTGGTTGTGTTAAACATGCCACTTATTTATCATTGTTAATAGGATTTCTATTTTTAGGTATTGGTCGCAACATGAGCAATGGGACAATACAATCAAAAGCAGCTTTCATGATATAGTCTCTGTACAGGAAGATTTTATAGTATTTCTCGGTGTGTTTCCTCCATTATCTAATTTTTTGTCTGGTCCTGCTGCAACTACATGCATACACCATGACAGGGTCAGCACCTAAAGAGCAGCAGATTATGGAGACTAATTAGTCAGGTCATGCAGGATGCTCAATTTATTAAGCAGCTTTTACATTAACTTCAGGTAATATTTCTTATTAATGAAAATTAATAAAATTAATAAAATTAAGAGCAGTGCAATGTCATATATAAAGCCTAACCCTGCTCTGAGCACATCTGCATCTCTCTTCTACCAACAGTTTATCCTGTGCTTGCAGTCACACAGGAATACTGTCCATCTCATTTTGCTTGTCTAATTTCTTCATCGTCTGCCCCTTCCACTTCTGGCCCTTCTTCAAAGGGAATACAGTGAAACTGTGATTCATACAGAGGTCAAGGTGGGAAAGGTCCTCTGGAGACCTCCTGGTCCAACCTCCCTTTGAGAGCAGGGCCTCACATTGGGCTATCAAGGGCCCTGCCAAGCCAAGGCATGAGTATTTCTAATGAGAGAAATGCCATACTTTCTCTGGGCAGCCTCTTCCAACGTTTAGTCATTCTCCTGCTGAAGAATGTATTTCTTACATTCAGACAGAAGTTCCCCTGAGATAACTTGTGTCCATTGCTTCTTGTCCTGTCACCATGCATATCTTTCCCCAGCTTACAGGGCACCAGATTATCAAGTACTGAAAATCAGCACAGTTCTGCTAATCCTTATCATCTGCAGATGTGATTCACTACCAGCAGGGTTCTATGCTTTCTCTACCCAGATGTGGTATCAGAACAAGTTTCCTTGGGAGTCCCAACATGCGTGACTGCAGTCAGGGACCAGGGGTTGTGAATACAGCTATCAAACTGCCAATTTGATCTCCTGAGACTCTCTGCAGATGGTGTGCAGCAGGGGCACTTAACCTCTAGTCTTTGGGTCAGAACCAGACAGCCTGAAGACTAATCCATCTTTTGCCAAAGACCCAGAAACCTTAGCAGGAGCAGGTTGGGAGACAAAGAAGTTGTTCTAGCAGCCTGCTTCCTGCTGCCTCCTTCCCATTATATCCAATGCCATGACCTGGTTCACATGCATGCTCTTGTCAAATGACACCAAATGCATCTGTCCTGTGATGGGGCAGCTGCATTTTGTTGATGTGACAGAGCGTGTTGAATTACATGACAGAGAAACTGCCACCACATACAGTCCACAAGAGCTTCTACAAGAGGCTACACAGCATCTCAAAGCCAGCCCCAATTTCTCCTAACATTCCCCTAGCCTATTTGACTGAGTGAGTAGTTAGAGCTTGGGTTAAGAATAAATATCTTTGATTATTAATTAAATTCCAGTTTAACACAGCAGGACAAGTAGAAATGTCTTTTAGCATAAGGAAAAAAAAAAAAGTTGGGTGGGGTTTTTTCTTGCTATTGTTTTTTTGTATGTGTGTTTGTTTTTTGGTTGGTTGGTTGGTTTTTTCCACTTGCAAAGAATACAGATAAGGAAGCAGGAGGCAAAGGAGCTGCCAGAGCAATGAATAGCCGTGCTGTCAGTGGTGCCTCAAAGGTTGTGATCTAGCTGCAGAAGAGCAAAACTGGAAATCAAGAAGAGGCTAGGAAAACTCATTTTGGAGACCCACTCATAAGCAACACTATCCTTCCACACCCTCCCATCCTAGACATAGAAAGTAATTACTTGTGGAGTGTAA
This sequence comes from Cygnus olor, assembly GCF_009769625.2. NCBI lineage: Eukaryota > Metazoa > Chordata > Aves > Anseriformes > Anatidae > Cygnus > Cygnus olor. The sequence continues at coordinate 124,373,544 of NC_049170.1, forward strand.
CAGAGAACTGGATGTAGATTACTGTTTTATTGAAGAGCTGTGGCATGGATCTGATTCCCATTGCTCTACAGATGTGAAAACAAATGAGTTCAACTTAGGAAATAGGAAGAGCAAACACATAAAACTATACCTAAGGCTAGTTAGAGAAAATTCAATTGGAATTAAACCTAGATAGCACGTTTGAACATGACTGCTACATATCAGTGACAAGCACACAGGAAAATCAACTTTTTTAAAACATGACCTACACCAGCAAACAGGAAATACCATGCTCAGGAAGCGATAAATTCTCATTTACCTGAAACTACAAATCTCAGGTCTATCCAGACTTTAAAAGAGTATGACTATGAACAGGATAATAAACAGTATATTTAAGTCTATATAACTATAAAGATTTTTTCTTTCCATCTGCCCTGGAGGATTTAAAAGAAGTTAACAATTGTATAGGATAGTTTATACATCAAATACACAGCTTTTTAGGCTCATATTTGAAAATGAAGAAAATAAGAAGGCTAGAACATTGATCGGTTAATTAAGATGAACTGAAAAAAAAATAGGAACAAGAAAAAAAGCAAGAAAACAAAAATGTAATTCTTTAAGCAAGGCAAGGAGGAGCTTCAAAAATTTGAGTTCTCACTCTCTGTTGCATCCTCCTGGAGCTGAAAGTGCAACAGAGGACATGGCATCAGATGGGGTCACTCCCCATCATTCATGGGCTTTCTGAGAGTACAGTGAACACCGGCCAGAGACGTTCTTATTTCCTCTACCCTTACTTCCCCCATGTGGCCAAACTCGAGGTTTCTCCATCTTTTACTTGACTCTTAACACTTCACTTACTGCCATCTTGCAAATCCTTTTTCATAACAAGGTGCAAGACCTTGTTGAAAATGTGAAGCCTTCAAGACTAAATAAAGACACGTACCTAAACTGAAGAGAGTATCAATTTAGAAAAATCCCATTTAAGTTGGCAATTGTAAAAGAATGAACTCCTCAACAGAAAACACTATTATAAACCATTTTTGAAGACCAGTTTTGACGCAGTCTCATTAGAGTCAAATGATTTCAAAAAAAACTATGCAGTCTTCAATATGGAAAATTCTACAAAAAAAAAAAAAACTTCTGAAAAAAAATCTAGCACAGGTGAATCACTTACTTAAAAGACCATTCATAAGGAAAAGAAAAGATCGATGTGAAAGTTTTTATTACTTTCTCCTCAGCTGATCTAAAGCCAAGCAAATGACCTTATTCTTCTTACAAAATCAGCTGTTACCATTTAACTGCCCTATTCTGAAACAGAGCTAAAGATCACATTACCTTTCAGAATCTACATCCTGAATGGAAATCAAGGATACTACATTATAAATACAGCTTAAGATTTATACATCTACATAAAATATTGAAATTATCTCCTGTCCAAATATTTCAATTAATTTTCTTATTTCTTGATGTGTATTGAAGAATTCCTCTATTTTCCTTTCTAGTCTTCTATTTTCCTTTTGAAAAGGAGGAAGTTATCAGGATCCTAAGGTAGAGAAAATGTTTTAATGAAAAAGGAAAAGGTATATTTTCTCCATGTACGAGAATGAGAAAATAAACTACTCATGGACAAGCAAGTGCCTTTTGTGGGTATCATGATATTTTCTTCAATGTCACTATCTAGTTTGTAATATAAGACCATCACAACTCATAGACTCTTAGAATCACAGAATGGCTTGGGTTGGAAGGGATCTTAAAGATCATCTAGTTCCAACCCCCCTGCCATAGGCAGGGAAGCCACCGTCTAGGTAAGGTTGCCTGGGGCCTCAACTAACCTGGTCTTGAACACCTCCAGGGATGTTAAATATTAAATATGAAAGTCTAAATACAGTAGAATTGCTATATTCTTGCAAATAACAAACATAGTTCCCACTACACAAAGGTGGCTTTGTTGACACCTCCTACATGTCCCCTGATATGGCTGTGGACTGGATGCAGGATCCATACAGTTATTTTAGGAACATCTTCATACAAAGAACTGTTACAAAACCTCACTAATGACGCAGAAATGTACAATGGGAAATTATGTAGTCTGACGATGGTTTCAAACTGAGCGGGTTTTTGCACTCTTTTTGCATATTAAACCAAAAATCTTCATGCAGTAGAATTCAGATTCTATGCACCGCTTTACACACAGAGCATGAAATAATTACATGCTCGTATAATATGGTCATTTTTATCAATAGAAACAAAATGTGCCTAAAACAAGTTTATAATCTGAAAAATCAGATTCTATGAATTTGACCTTTACTGAATTCTGCTTAAGCTAACTGTCTGCATTCCCTCTGCCATCAGCAGTGAGGCAGAAGCAGCTCCATGGGCAGTTCAGTTCACTTTAGGGAAATTGGATAAATGTCTCTTTAGAGGTGCCGTGCTATCTCTGTTCCCTGCAGATGAATCTAGATGACCGATCAGATGAGGTAACTATCTAATACCTATCTCTAAGGTTGGATGAGATGTGCCCCAGCCTTTGTTTTTAGAGATATGGTGTGCAAGAGATACTAATTGAAGACTTCATCCCACCATCCTGCATGGCCAAATTCTGCACCTCAGCCCTGACAGCTCCTTGGATCCTGTCTACATCTTCTCAGGGCGTATAAACTGAAAGTTCTGTTTTGCTTATGTTGAGTGAACTGTTGAAGGAATGTTGTGAGTGCTCTGATACATCAAGGTCCATGAAAAAACAGCAGGAAGGGGCAATTTCCTCATTTTAATCTGGTAATGTAGTTGGAGCAACACTCGGTCAGCAGGACAGAGACCTGGGTTGAGTGATCTGCTCTTGGCTCCACATACCACGTCTTCAGAGCCCTCCCTGAAGGCTGAAAAAAACCTCAGAGGGAATACATGAGGGCATCTACTTAGATGTGTTGAACACACATCTGAGAGAAAAGAAATCAGCACTTCACTTTCTGAATCAGTGATTATTTATATCATCAAATGGCTGCCTGACATAAACCACAAATATTAATTGGCACAGAGGGTTGTGGTACAAAAGTTCTTCGGGACATTTAGCTTTTGATTCCTATTTCTCATAACAGTATTATGTCATGCAAAATAAAGGGGGTAAATATTTGTGAAATAATTTTTTATTACTTAACATGAAAATTCACAGTCACACTGCTGGAAGAATTGAAAATAACATTGGTAATGATAGAAATCAGGTCTATGGCTCTGGCTCGTGCCAGCTGTAGTTCATATACCCCAAGTAACTATGGATCCCAGCAAAAAAATTAGTAAAAAATACATAATTCATTGTCTCTTTACACATCAATTTATCCAAAGGCTATTCAAAGCCCTCAAGCAGGCTGGGTGGCCCTGCCTGAGCAGGTTGGTGAAGATGGCCCCCAGAGGTCCCTTCCAGCCCCAACCAGTCTGTAACTCTCTGCATATTGCATTTGCTCGGTTTGGTGGAGCACTGGTTGCTTTGTGACAGTATGGTTATCTAAGCGCTTCAAGGCTTCCTCTTGAGCTGTGATCAAGAGGACTCAGGCACCAAAGTTTGGAGGATGTTGAAAAGCACAGCAGGAGAGAGACCCTTGTAAAAAGAAAACAGATTACTTAGGCACATGGCACATTCTGCTTTGCCCTGGGGAAAACTACTAGAAAAGGTCACTGATTCAATTTATTTTTGACCCACTTTAAACTTGTGTATAAAGGACATGATTTGGTGAGCTCATTTACACTGGACTGAACAGCACAGTTAATATGCCTAGGGTGCTAATCATTTCAATTAACAAAAACTAATAATTTTGACTGAAAAATGTAAGCAGACTCATATTCTTCCTCACAGCCAAGCGCACGGGGTCTCTATTAATTTCTGTCAATCCATAAAGCACAATTAGAATTGTCTCCTCTCTTTGAGGCCAAATTCAGTATTTGGCTGCAACCTGCCTTCTTACAAAGTCTCACCTGTCACTCAGTGGGAAATCTACTATCCTGGTGGTTGTTTCAGGACATAATTCGTCCTTCCAACAAAGAACATCCTTTTTTTCTTTGTTACCTGGCCTTCCTTTCCACAACAGCTATAACAAAAACAACAGCCAAACCTTGCATAATTAAAACTGTAGCTCCATTTCAAGGTGTTTTAAAGACAGTCTGAAGGAATTTGTTAAGAGCAATGCATGTAGCAATGTGAGTATAAAATTGTATGCAGACTCTCCCTTAAACAATGAGGAACAGTGACAAACAAATTGTGGTTTGAAAATGCACTGTGCATCAGAACCAAATTTAAAACAAGCATTCAGAGGGTAAAATGAGATTTTTTGGGAAAATTAAAAATATAATCAATGCCACAGAGTTAAAAATGGCTTTAATAGTAGAAGTCTATTTAAAATGTTTGCAGACTCACTTTTCTTTAGCTCCCTCTAGCTTGGTAGCTGGACCAAAATATTACTAAGTTTAGACACATGAAAATGCAGTCTAAATATAGGATATAGAACAACACTTTATGAAAACAAAAATCCAATATTTTCAGCTGTGAGTGTCTTTGGTAAGAGGTTCATTTGTAGTTGACAGGATGCAGATCTTACTCATTTCAGTGGGAGCTGTGGGACTAGGCATTTCTAAGCTCAAGGACACTTTTATCCTGCTGTGTCAATGTACATGAAGGAGTTTTGAATCTGCTTTTCATTCTCCCAAATCATTTATTTTCAGCTTCCTTATTCTCTCTGTTTCCCTATCTAAACCTTTTTTTTTTCTTTTTCTTCTTTTTTCTCTCGATCTAACAAGGAAAGAAAAACATCACTTTATTGAATCCCGCACATCTCCAGGCTGGAGACTGGCTGTTCTTGCTACACTATCACTTTGATGAGACCTGGAGGAATAATATTCCCCTCTAGCAATAGTAGGAAATACCATGAGATGTTGTTTAGTGAAGTATTGACTTTTGTCATTTCTCTCTCATCTTTCAGTAACATATGGAATGTAAATTCACAACAAAATGGGAGGGAACAAGCACTGCAGACACAGACTCCTTCAAAAACTGGGGATGTTATCATGCTGCTCTGTCATCACAAGTCTCCCAGAAGGCCAAGGGCTAGCTTGGCTATTACCAGGTAGAGTCCACCTTCATCTATGAAGATACTCCCCTTCTCCAGCTCCATCCATTATGCACATCCTGCAGAATTTAAATGTCATTATCGAGGAGATTCTGGTTAATCCTGTCTAATAAGGAGAAGACATTTCAGTATACACAAAAAGCACAAAACTATGATAAAGTTAATTGGGGAACATTTTGCCATCATGACCAAAGTCAATCTCATGTGTAGAAAGTAATGATAATCACAGAATAAGCATCAGACAACAATGTTCTTTCTGGCTCAAATCAAGAAAGCTCATTTCAAAGTTGGAGCAGTTACTCATTTACATTTAAACTGTAACCTTTCTTTGATGAAAGTTGACCCCTTGGAAGCAGAATAAGAGGTATCCTCCTTTAAGAAAACAACACGTGACTACTCTTCCATTCTACCTATGACTAACCCCAATTAGAAGTTAGTCTGTTTTTAAATATCCAGGCATCATTTGACGCATTTTTGAAGGAAGATAAATCTGGATGAGGAAGAATCACAAAGATCATTCACAGGAGGCAAATACACTCATCTGTGAGAAATGGGAGGTGAAAGCTCTACAAGGATGGAGCACTCTCAAACTATCTGAAACACTTGATGGATCTTTTCCCACCCTCTGTGATTAATAGTATGCATAAGCTATTCAGTCTCCAAGCATTTTGCTTGAGGAAGCTTTGATTTGAAAAATGAGACAAGTGCTTCCAAAGCTGTCATTGATAGGAAATTAGGTGATAAAAGAGAGCACATTCAAACAGCTCTTAAATATTCATAATTAGAGCTGTCAAACCGCTATACTATCCCCTCTCTCTTCTTGCACTTACCCAAACGTTCTGTCAGGAGTAATGAAAACAGCAAAACCAGGGGGATGTGACAGTGCTAAAGTACATCAGAAGTAATCACAAGAGGACAAACAGGCTTTTTTTTGGTCCAGACCGCAGCACAGATATAATCATCAAGTCAGGTGTACCTAATAGTTCGTTTGCTATGTTGTGAGGTTTTGAGCTGCTTTACTTTTGGTGAATGGTACTCTTGTACTACTATGTCCCATTCCTTCAGTGTGGTAACAGAGCATTTCACTTACAAACTTTTGATTTTTTCCTCCAAATACATTCCAGGATGTTTTTTCTCATGGCTCTGGAAAAAAAAAAAAAAAAAAAAGGAGAAAATTATAATAAGAAGCAAAAATAGCTAATTTATTTGAATATTATGGAATAATATTTAATTATATGTGTGTTTTTTGTAAAGCACCATGCTGACAAAGTGGTTCTCACACCAGCATATACCAAATGTGAAAGTAAGTACACTCAAAAGATGAGCAATTGAAACTGATGTGAACTTCATTAACTTGTGTTTTAGCACTCTTTTCATTTAGAAGAACTCCAACTCAGCTCTGTTTCTTTGGTCAGTTCTGTAAGCAGTGCAGTAAGAAACCCCTGAACTTTTTAAGCTGGGCTGGGCAAAAATAATCGAGTCACAAGCTATATTGATCATACGGAAATTAATTTTGCAAAATGAAAAAAATATATATTTTACTGGGAATTTTGCATCCACCTCTATCAATTACAGCCTACCTTGTGGTCCTGATCCGTGTATAATAAAAGATCTGGCAGACTGAAAGAAAGTGGCCCGTGCTGGGGAAGTAAGTTTCTGGATCTTTATCCCTGAACATGTGCACTCAGGTCATCTGTCAAAAACTGGGCAGACAGAAAGGATTTTTTTAATGAAAGAAAGTGCATACTGAATGCATATTCTCTATTCATCTATATCTGCAAACAAGTCAATTAAATGTACATGTAGTTTTTTTATACTGCATAAGAAAATTATTATTTAAGCAGGCAAGTATAATAACATTTTCCCTTGTTTTTGTGCTAGTCCACTTCTGCAAAGTTTTTGTGCTCAATGCACCATCAGAGGAGGGCAGGAACCACAGTCCTTTCCCTTCTGACTGAACTGACTGAACCAGATTGCATCCTCCTTTGCAACTGTAGGGAAAAAACAAGCATTATGGCTTGCAAAATAGTAAAGGTTTCAAAGGGAGAAGACTGGACTTTAAAGCATGTTAGGAAGGATCACTGTGATAGTCTTTCTGGAAGAAGCAAGACACTATTCCTCATTTCCTTTTGCAAGTGGTGGGTGGATACTGAACCATTTCTGCTGTCACATTTTGATTTTATGTGTCTTCATGTTGAGCCTTAATTTGCTGCTTTTTATAGCTCAAGTGTAATGAATACAGTTGAACAAATGTTACTGTGGTCCCCCCCGAAAAAAGCTGCTGTGAATAATCATTTGCATTTTTGAACAGACTCACTGGGATTACACTCCTAGTTCATCTCCAGCAAATAATCCAGTGAATTCTCTAATGAAAAGCAATGGCAACCACGAGCATAGAGAGATCTGCTTTGAACATGTGGCAGGCTCAGATCTACCAGAGGCAAGTGAAGGGGCTGTAGCCAAGCCAACCTTAATGTTGGCCTTCTCCCGTAACACAACCTGGCGAAGGCTATGTGAAAAATGCTGCACTGTGGTTTCCCCTGTCATGCAGGTCAGGATAGTACTGTCCCTGTGGGATGTCATGTACTTGGATAACAGCAAGGAACCTGGTGCTTGCACTTACCTGGCTGCTTCTGCACCTGCTAGCCTGCACCTCTGCAGCACAGCAGCATCAAGGGAGACCACAGGGAGTTTCTTCCTCAAAGGCTACAAGATGAGGAAGCAAAAGATATTTGAGATCTCATTTTTTCCCCATTCCTTTCATTGCTGGATCCTGAGACATGACCTACAAATGTTTTGGGAATCACTCCTGAATTTCACCATCATGATCAAAAGTAGTGTAACCTGGTGTAAAAGCAATACATAAAGCGTAGCTACATAAGGGCTTTCCAGCACTGGAAGCCCCTTGCTTGAACGTTGTACTGAAATATTTACAGTATCTTTATCTTTGACGATGCAGAATAACAAGAGAATAATGACAGCAGTACAGAAATATAGCAGTGAGTAAATAGACTGAAATCCTGAAGCACTGAAGCCAAAAGGAAGCTTCAGAGGGGGAGCTGCACTGGATCATTATGTACTATTTCTTCACAGACATTTTAAAGACGTGTATATTGTGTTTATACCATACCCCAGAGCATAGCGCTGCCGTACCTGAAAGCTTGCAGCTTCAAAAAAAAAAAAAAAAAAAAACACAGAAATCTCCACCTCACCTCTTCCCCTGAGGAGAAAAAACTCTTTCCTTTTTAATGTAATTTTCTGCTGGTACCATTCCCTGAGCTGACTCACTCCAAGGTCAGACAACTGCCAGCAGCACGCAGGAACAGGCAGGAGTTTGTGGCCAGGGAGGCAGGGGCAGAAAACAGCCCCACCACCCACCCTCTTTTGGCAGGACCCAGCCCCTAGAGCAGTTAGCTGTATCGCCATGAGAGGCTCCGGGTAAGACAGAGGATGGTTCTGAGCACAGGGTCCACTGGATAACAGCAGCTTCAGTGTTGGGCACAACAGCTTCTGCAGGTGACAGGTCAGACCACCACTGGCTGCATCCAGTACCTGAGGTCAAGGTCTCAGTAAAGGTCTCAGTAAAGATTTTCAAGGAGTTTCTTAAGTAATTTGATTGCCAAACTTGTTTATGTAGAACCATCATCATCTTGAAGCACCAAAGTATAGACGACAAACAGACTGAGTAAAAATGTAAGCACGAGAAGACAAGAAACAATACGTGAGAGTGGAGGAGAAAAAACAGCTTCTTCAGAGTAGTTAAGAAGAAGGAAACAAGAAGAAAAAAAGATTCTGGATATGCAATATATATAAGAATATATTAAATTGTTTCTACCTGTCGAGGTCCTACACAGGAAAGATAGGATCATCTCACCTGTCTGTGACACCTACATAATGAGGGCTATATTTGAGTTGCTCAGATTGTCAATGAGCTTACTGAAAAGAAGCACTTGTAGGGCAAGCTTTGTCTTGTTTCGAAGAAGTCATCCAGAACATCTCAGCATTCCTCATTTCTCTCCACGGGCTCTAACAGGAGCCTGAACCACCATCTCTTTGCAGATTCCTACAGTGTAGATACCTAAAACTAGTTGATTTAATACTACAGTAACGTCCCCCACACTCCCGCATGGCCTCTTCTATCCTGATGTTCTCTGGGACTCGAGCTACATTTCACACTTCTCAGAGAGAGGTGCCCATCACAAAAGCTGTCATAGAACCAAGACAGAGATCTGCTGAATGCTTGGGAAAGCGGGACTTGACACACCATGACACACATAAGCTGTAGGCATAGATGCCTTACAGCATCACTGAAATACACTGCATTTCTAGACATGAAGCCAGTGCCTGGCCAAGTAGCAACCAGTGTATTCATCCTCCTGTGAAGACTTTGGTAAATCTTGTAGAAATAGCAACGATGTCCACTTCAGATTTGTCAAATAAAATTGTTTGCCCTTCACAGGTTAGGTTCTGCTCTTCTATAAACCTGCTGAAGTCAGTGAGAGTCATAACAGGAACAGGACACGAGTCCTAGTAGAATGACAATAGCAGGCACATTCAGCAGCATACTAATTCAGTTCACTAAACTGGGCACTTTCCCACTTTAGTTAAATAATTATAGTGAAAGAAATGCTTATAGAATGAAAAGTTTGGAACAAAGTTCAGTTTAAACAAAACTGAATGAAATAAAAAGGTACATTTTCAGTTGGCAGAAAGAAATAGGCTATATTTGGATTTTGGTCAGAAATTCAAGGACTGTTTTTATCGCCTCTAAATATGGCAGCAGAATTCTGAGGTTCTTGGTACTGGAAGTGATTCTGGAGGCACATCCTCTTTGGAAGAAGATTAGGGTAATTTTCTACACATTTATGTTTATTAATAGAGGGGGGAAGAAAGATTTAGCTGTCTCCAAATTGATGAAACCTTGCAAAGGCCTCAATGCTGAGAAAAGCTTTAGTCCAGAGCTTGTACTTGCTGCTCTATCAGACTTTTTTTACCAAAGTATTACTGCATTCAGCCATTCACCTCTTTATCCCAAGAAAAGCTGACAAGTTTTCAGGAGCTCCTGATTCATTTGAGAGCTTACGCTTTGACCTGTTTTCAGGGAGGTATTCAAGTAAGATCCTTTACTCAGAGTTGGTGAGGCCGAACCTGGAGGACTGTGTCCTGTTCTGGGCTCCCCGCTACAGGAGAGACCTGGACATACTGGAAAGAGTCCAGTGAAGGTCTGCGAGGACGATGAAGGTACTGGAGCATCTCTCCTGTGTGCGGAGTGCTGGGACTGTTCAGCTGGGAGAAGAGAAAGCTCAGGAGGGATCTTATCAATGTATACAGATACCTGAAGGGAGAACGTAAAGAAGATGGAGCCAAGTCCATTTCAGTGGTGCCCAGTGACAGGAAAAGAGGCAATGGGCATAAACTGGAACACAAGAGGTTCTGTCTGAACATCAAGAACCACTTCTTACTGTGCAAGTGACTAACCACTAGCATAGGTTGCTCAGAGAGATTATGGAGTCTCCCTCCTTGGAGATCTTCAAAAGCCGCCTGGACATGGTCCTGGACAAACTGCTCTGAGTGGCTCTGCTTGAGCAGGGGGGTAGGACCAGATGGCCTCCTGAGGTCCCTTCCAACTCAGCCATTCTGTAAAATGACTTTTGGTTCAATTCAAACTGATGCCATAAACCATGTCAGTCCCAGTTTACGTCCATGGTGGCCTTCAAAAGGATGCTAAGCAGAATCTTCAGATTCTTAATCAACAATGTCATGTCTCAGCTTTTTTCTTGTTTGTTTGTTTGTTTGTTTGTTGGGGGGGGGGGGGGGAGGAGGAAGAAGGGGAGGGCTGCTGGCCTGACTAGTTGCTGGCTTTCAGTATTTTTAATGGATTTGGGCCAACAGCCAAGTGACCTTGAGCTCATGCTCTGCCAGCTGCTTTGCAATGCTATTCTGCCTACTTCTCAGGTCCCCTGCCTTTCTCACCTGCAGAGCCATGGGTGCCATCTTGTCCCAATGGGACAATTTTCCTTTCCACCTCCGCCTCTCTCCAGAAGAGAGCTGTCTTCAGAAGGACAAGACCATATTTCTTAAACTCACTGACTACCGTGCAATAACTGCAGGCTTTACCAGCATAACAGACAGAAGAGTCAAACCCACAGTTGCACCCACTCAAACTGAGCAGAGCCCCCTGTAAAAGCTGCAAAGCATCTCCCTGCTATTAAGAAATGGGTGATGCAGCCACTGTATGACCCACAGAGTAACACAGGTGAGGATGTGCAGTGAGGACTACTGACTTACTAATGGTTAGCTCTGCAGTGACATAGCTCTTTTAACACTTTTGTGCAATCTTGCGCCCTCCACAACACCTCTGACCTCCACAGTTTCAGCAGGAGGCACTTGCCAGGTCCTGAGAAGCACTGAAAAAGGGAATATTACCATGATCCAGAGGTGTGACTGCAGTTGTTATAGGCACACCTGAGTCACCTTCAGCTGCCCAGCATTGGTGCTGACAGCAAGGATTTCTGCAGACTGTGCAAATCTCCCCAGGACCCTGGGCGAGTGCTTGGCTGCTGATGTCCACAGCGTCACTGCTCCCCTGTTGTCTGTACCCAAGCCAGGAAATTTCAGGTGAGCTTAGGATGGAAAGGCAAGCCACAGTCCACCCCTTGAATTGCATTGCAGCGTAGGTGTAAACTGAAATGCTGAGTACATCGGACCTCTTAAGTACCTTGGAAATATAAGTGGATTTCTTGGCACGGTGGATGGAAGGGTCATAAACAGACTACACATCTGTTCTGAAAGCCTCTTGTGTAGCTACACGTGCCCCAATCTCCCTGTGAAACGGCATCAGGTTAACTACATACATTCAGAGGCTTTTAAATCTTGTGATCTCACTGGAAGAGGAAAGCTGAAAGCAGTGCACTTATTTATAATGAAGGCATTTACAGAAGCAAGACTCTTGTACCTGTTTACTGTGTGGTACTTGGAAGAGAGGATTCTGTGAGCATGTGCATTTAGATAATTGTGAAAAAAAAAATGTATCTGCATTATCTATATTAAATATCTCACTAATGTGAAAGAAAGACTAAAGGTCACCTGTCAAATGTAGTTGTGAGGCAGGAAAAAATCTCTCATGTTGGATATCTTGAAACCTTTAGGCTCATGATATTTTTGTTGAACAGAGAAAATGTGATCAATGAATCATTAGGAGTCCTGTGCCTGATAATGGAGGTCAAGATTGCCTTTTGATGATGAGTTTAAGATGCTTTTATTAACCTGTCTCAAGATGGCTGATTGCTTTATAATGTGATGAGACCCTCTCCAGCACTTGAATTCTAAAATATTTAGAGATCTTCACTGGAAAATGTTTCTCAATAACACTTCACAATAAATGAATTATTGTGTAAATGAAACTCAAGGTAGATTTTACTAAAATCAAAACCATTTTAGTATTCTGTAAAGAATACTTGTGTTTTACAAAGTACTTGCTATAATAAGGATAACTAAAAGGAAGACATCCTGAAATTGATGACTTTGAAACTAAACGGACCTCATTTTCTTTTCACACTAACCTTCTGTGTATGTAAATACATTAATTTCTAATTCTAACTGCTTTCAATTAAATTATGGCTGATTATAACAGCGCATACGTGAGAAGAAATGAATTCATCTATGCTCAGGTCCTAAGGAGCAAAGTTGCTTTCAGCCTTGATGCTTTCTGATACAAAATCTATTTTGCATCGCATTGGCTATATAGGTTATATTCACATTCACCTCACAATTCTGTTGCACAGTTAGAGGAGTGTGAAGTGATGTCTGATTAAATAGAATCAGGCCTTCACAAAGAACTTTCGCTCCTGCTTTATGATCCTGATTCCTATTTCATGTACACCAAAGTAAATCACAAGTAAATCCATTTAAATCCACCATTGTATACAAAGGGGAGAACATGATAAGGAAGACTTTAATGAGAGATGAACAGCAGTGCTCTGTATTTAAATGGCCTCATGCTTTGTAAAGTTAGAATATATAGGATTTTGTTCATGCACTCTTTTTTATACTGTGACAGCTTAGGCCTTCTTCCTGAAAGACAGCTCCAATATCAGCTCTAAATTTATGAAAAAGGAGCAGAGCAGTTTTCCAGTAGGCCCTGCCAACCAGAACCACTCAGGATAGATCAGTTTCGTGTACAGTGTTTTCACCTGACTACATGTTAGAAGGCAGATTATTAAATCACTAATGAGGCTGGTAGCAGTTCACATTCACGTGACTTGGCTTTGTTATGCGGCGATGTGACAGAATGCTCAATTGTCTCATCCGCCATCTGGTTCGGTGTCAAGATGCGCTTTTTTCCAAGTGACATTCTGTTGTCAATTGCAACAGTCTTGACATTTCTAAATGTCTTTGTTGAGAAGTTTGTGGTCTACTTCATGTTTCCACAAGAAAGTGTTGTTGATCACCCCCAGTACTACAGGACTTGCTGTCTGTGGCAGCGGGAGGGATCGCACACCCTGTCATTTCTACATGGCACCCTAGAAAACCCTGAAGCTTTGCAATCATTCTTCCCATTTTCCTGCCAGTTTCACTTCTGAGTGAAGGATTCAGATGGCTTCACTTGCTCTATTTTCTATTTCTATTTCACTCCTCACCTGCTCTGTGCATTCAATATTCTTCTGACACTATGTACAAGTATGGCATCAAAACAATGAATGTTGGTCATAAGGCCTTAGTCATCTCATGTAGGTCAGGACTGCAAAGCGTTAGTATGTTATTGAGGTGCTTGGCTTAAAATGCTCCATTTAATTTAATATGGACTGGTTGTGTATTGTCATATATTACACTGTGTATCATACTGTATTATGTAAGGGGGAACCCCTCATTAAGCAGCAGTTGTGCAGAAAATGAGTTATACTGATTCATGAGCTGAATATGAACCAGTAGTGTATGATGTTGCATTAAAAATAATATTAAAAAAAAAAAAGAAGCCAGAGGGAAGCTATAGTCATATTTGAAAACTTTCATGGGACAGCAACAAGAATAAAAAGTTTGGAGAACCACTAGCAGACAAGGGTAGTTTAGAGGCACAGTTATCATCTGTACAATTTCTAGAAGTCCTTCCCATTTGCCATGCTGTAAACGTGTGATTTTTGACTTTTGACTCAACCCTTCCAGCCCACAAGCACCAACATGTTCTCTTGGGGAAACTTTTAAAGATCCCAGGGAACTGAAGGGAAAGCTGGGAAAAGCTACCTTGCTCAGGACTCTGGGCATCCATGTGGTATGTAATGCAAGTTACAGGGATGTTAATAATTGTCTGAGTATCTGCAATATTTTTTCCTCCTACACACCCTTTTCAACAGCTTAGCCTAACTGTACCCACCAAGGGTACCTAGCTGTGTCTTGCAGGTACTCAGACAATTATTCACATTCTTGAACCTAGCTAATCATACCCTAACTGTACCCTCAGAAACAAATACAGAGCAATGCTTTGGCTCAATGCTGTGAAGCTGTGCTCCTCTAATTAGTCCCACTATTCATCTGTGCACCAAAGCAGGTTCAGATTTCTGGCAAAGCTGAAATAACCCAAGGCAATGCCAAGTCCTACCTGTCAAGGATCAGCCTGTAGACCTGCAACGGAGCAAGGGAAAAATTTTGTTAGTAGAAGCTTTCAAGGATCAGGCCCTGCATGGTTTTCATAATACAGTTAAATAACTTCTCTTAGACACCAAAAAAAAAAAAAAAAGTAGTTTATACTGTGCAGAAAAAGGTCACAACAGCACTTACATTTCAACAAGAGGTAATTAACATATTATTTGGCCTTTCATTTGTCAGTTCTTATAAAGTGATCTACATGGCCAGCAATTACACAAGTACACTGCTGTACTCATGTTAGCAGATAAGAAGTTCATTAGGAAACCCTAAAAGTTGCATGGAGGGGTTAGTAATACAGAAATTATTTGTAGACTTTCAGATTTCTTCTTTAACCTTCACACAGAGAATGAATACACAAAGTTCCATTGTGGGGCATTTGCCATAAGATACCCATGCTTAAACAAAATATACATTCAACAGTCAAGTGTCCTATTGGAGCTATTCTCCTTTTTTTTTTTTTTTATTGCAGGTGAGAATGGAGGGCCTTCAGATTTTCTGCTCAGTGAGACACACTATTGGAGGATTTTGCATTCAAAATGTGCAGTTTAAACGCATACCTCGCTTCAAACCCTGAAATAAGTAGGACTGCTCATGTGTCTGAATACCTTCCTGAAACAGACTGGAAACCAGAGGAATTTTTTCACCTAGATAAGTTACAAAGGAAGCTGACAGAAGAAGCAAGGTAGCAGCCAACATATTTTTAATTTGTCTAACAGCTCTCACCTAGCATTGGCTCTCATTTTCTTGGCAAGTCCCACATATATGTATGTACATATATATAGAGAGAGAGACAGATATATATGTAACATTACAAAAACATGGATTTCAAAGAGAAAGGGCTTAAAGACCAGTTCACAAGATTCATGCTTAATACATGCTTAATTTTATCTGCCTGGGTTTAAACTTCGATATCCAAAGAAAGGAAAACACAGGTGGTTAGTTTTCAGAACTGAAGTGCCTAGCTGAATTGGGTAGGAGGATAGGTTTACAAGTGTATTTTATTTCTCTATATATGTATTTTTATAATAGTGTAATAGTGTACTTTATGTGGAAAATGCAAATTCAAATGTAAAGGTATAAAAGCAAGATTTTTTTTTCTAGAGAACAACAATCAATATCGCAGTCAAAGTGTATTTTTCCTTTATGTAAAACAAACACCTGCCACCATGAAGGCTGCTGCTGAATCCATTGAGATGATAAACACAAATCTTTTTACTTACGATCCTTAACTAGACTTTTTAGCAAACAGTAAGTTTGATAGTATCCATCTACTTTTATTTTTGTTCAAATTCTTTGACTCGAGATTTATTTACAAGTCACAAGCTTAGTGTCAGATGTTTTCATCATAATAACCCATAGCCTGATCAAGAGCACATCCCAAGACCCATGAATATTCTCAGTCCAGTCCTAAATCATCTACAGTTGTGGTTTTTTTTCTCTACTTCTTTCCCTAATCAGTGAAGACATAATGAGAATATACTTTATCTAGAGCTGTTTTGCACAGCTTGAGTAAATTGGAGTGAAGGAAAAGCTGCAATCATTCAAACAATTCATTTAAAGAGATGTTGATCTCCTCCTTCTTCCCTACTGATCCTCTAAAACTCATTTATGAAGTATTTTTCCACTGAGCTTCCCCCTTCTTTCCTCTACTCTCACAACTGTAGATGCCTGTGTTTTCACTGATGCAGGATACAAAGCCCAGGAAAGGCCTTACTGAGTGAGTGAAAGGCAATTGTGTTCCAGTACGTAACACTGCCCACACTAAATGTACAGCTGAGAGTTTCCATGATCCTCTAATTGACTGGTAACATCAATAAGGGTTGAGTCATAAGCTTAATTCACAGCTCTGCTATTTCTCAAACTTACCGTCAACTGTTTCTCAAACTTACCATCGAATGTTTCCCAAACTCACCACCGACTGTTTCTCAGCCTTGCCACACCATCCGTACTTATCACACCATTTATATTAGAGCATTAGAGGAAAGCTAAGCCTGTCTTACTCACGCAATTTAGTAGGTACTTTTTCCAGGTACC
This sequence comes from Cygnus olor, assembly GCF_009769625.2. Classification (NCBI taxonomy): domain Eukaryota; kingdom Metazoa; phylum Chordata; class Aves; order Anseriformes; family Anatidae; genus Cygnus; species Cygnus olor. The sequence continues at coordinate 124,390,313 of NC_049170.1, forward strand.
CAGAAGCAGACAGGCACTACAAACGCCAGGTCTGACACACCTCTGCACAGCAGGCAGCTGTTCTGTCTGCAAACTAGTCCAGAGACATACTGCAGACTGGAGCAAGGCTGCCCCATGAGTCAGGTGAATTTTAGCTCAGTGCTTCACAGAAAGAATTAGAAATACAATGGGACACGATTGGGGTAAAGCAGAGACTATGGAGAACAGCCTCAAAAACCAGGAACAGATAAATAAACACGGTAGAATTAACAGTCTTGGAGATGAAGCTGAGATGTCTGCATTAATGTTGTAAATAAGGAGGAATTAGTGAAGGGAACGAAATGGATGGCAGGAAAAGAAAGCTGCGGATGATGGATTACGAGGAGCATCTCGGAGGTACTCAGAATGGGTCTGTAGGGAATGTGGCAAGTTTTCAGAAGCCCAGAGAGGAGGCAGGTGCAGGATCAGCTTCAAGAGAAAAGGAAGGTGTCCTTTGTCAGAATTTGAGGTATGTGGACAGGTAGAGAATGTGAATGCCTGGCTCTGTAAATACTGCAGGGAAAGGAGTGACAAGGAGCAGCACCACAGCCCGGCAAACACTTCTGTTTCCATTCAAAGCCTATGACGGTAAGATTGGAACTTTTCTTGCACTGGAAGTACAAGGCAGTCCCACAAGCAAAGATGGAACATGAGTTTTATGAGATATCTCCAGGTTTGAAACCAGGAGTCAACAACATTGTAGATTAAGCCATTCATGCATCCTTGGCCAAAAAAAGCAAAACTTTTCTGTTGTCCCTTTCATTTATTATATTAAAATATTTAACAATTTTCATTTTATCACCTGACTACTGCTACACACACAATTGCCCTACCCCTCCCTGAATATTTCCTCAGTAACTGAGGATAATTACAGACTGACCAATTCCTACGGTGCCTGTATAAAGGTATTGGAAACTGAGATCCTATTCCATTTTACAGCTTTGCTGCTGTACATGTAGTACAGCAGCTGATGAACAGAAGGATGCTGCATAAAACTAAAAAATAAGGATGCACTGTATAGAATAGCTGATTTGATTATGCACAAGGGAGACACTGAACAGCTCAGAAACTCACTCATCCCCTCCAAGGACCCAGGAGATCTGACTGCAAATTTAGGACAAGGAATTTCCTTCCCCAGATCTGAGGGATCTGATTCAGCAGCAGCAGCAGGGAGGTTACCTTGGGATGGCCAATGTCGTTCCTGCTCCCAGCTATCCCCCCCACCTCTCCGAGGTGCTCCCAAACCCTCTGCGGGAATGACTGAGCAACCCATGTAGCAACTGATCTTGTTTATAGTATGTTATATTAAGGTAATCCCAAACTGCTGCCAGCTTACCTTAATGCACCAGGCTGTGAGCTCGGGTTGCTGCAAGAGCAGTTATGGGAGATCTCAGCGACTACCTGAGCAGTTATGCCACCTTTACAGGAAAGACTTCTTCAAAAAGAGGTTTGGTAGGCTGCTGTAGGCATGGACCACAATTGCTCCTCCATGGGAAGCCATCCCCACTTGTGAGTCAAGCTGTGGCTAATGCCCCCATGGACAAAGCCTGTTTGGGAGGCTGCTCTTCCCTCTCAAATGCCTAGCTGCTCCCACCCCAGAAGCTACCTAAATCAGCTATGCTGATTCAGCTACCTTCTGACCATGGTCTAAAACCAGACTCTGTTAACCTCTAGGACTTCATTTTCAGTGCAAGAACTGTTTCAGACAAATCTATTGCCACTGGGTAGTGACGTAGAGTAACAGCCTTAGGTTGTATGACATTTAAAATGAAAAATATTTGTTTAACAGAAATTGTCCTAATTTACTCTGAACCACAACATATATCCTAGATACAAGCTCATACAAGCTTAAAGATGATTCTTGTCTTACATGAGTCACCTGTGGTTACACGTGGTTGAAAACCTCCCTAATATCTTAGATTGAACCTATAAAGTGCCGTTTTCCTGTATGTAAAAAGGTCTAAACCAAGACTTCTTTCCCCTTTCATTGATAATTGTCAACCGAAAATGTATTAGCAAGACCTTGACGTGACTGCAACCAAAGTAATTGAAACATCAGATTTGAAGCACAGCACTTAGTATCTTACTTGGACACCTACAGCACACATCATCAAAGTACCTTGTAGGAGGCACAGTTGCACACGCAAATGCTTTTTCTCCTTTGTGGCAGGACGTGTGTGCATATTCCCCATTCCTGATCACACATCTTCAGTGTGTATTTCATCACGCTGGTGTCAACAGGAGCTTTGGGAACAACACAGTCTGAAAACAAACAGAAAGCAAAACTCCATCCTGACTGACCAGCCTCACTGATGGATGGAAATGTGGAGGATAAGGTTATAAACTGTGCATGGGAAGCCTTTTCCTTGCTGAGGGCCAAGTAGTGCCAAGGCTTTGCAGATATCTTTGAGAAGCAGCATTTCAGCACACATCTCCACATCATCCTGCAAGGATTGGGATCCAGGTGTTTGTGCTGTGTGAAATGGCTGCGTTGTGTGTATGAAATGATGCTTGGATTTACGTCTAGCCCCAAGGCGAACATTCCCTGATAAGTTACTGAAGAATTGTGACCCTAAATACATTGCATTGTTTTGCTTTGAGATCAGATCTCAGCCTTTTTCCTTTGGCAAAAGTCAACATTCAAATCTCTCTTGCCCACATGAATGCTGATATCTGCACAGGCTTAATAACATGCATGCAGTATTCGCACATACACATAAAAGGCTGAGACTGCCTATTGAAAATGTGGCCCAAGAAGTCTCTTCTTAGGCCACTGTCAGAAAATGAGGCTTTTGTGGGTACACCTTTTGTATCTCAGATGAAGACTGTCACATATTCCATATCACTCCCAACACTGGAGACATTTCTAACCACGAACCCCGCCCAAGAACAAAAGAACCTTTTTTCTTTGCTGCTTGCAAGTATAGACTTAATCCAGGGCAAATCTCTGTGCATGACAGGTTTCTTGTAAAAGAAGGAAATCTGTTCAGTGTTTAAAAAAAACAAACTTGCAGAAGCAATCTTATGCCAAAGAGTAGGCATACTCTAGAAAGGTGATAAGAAGGAGTGACCCTGGAAGAAGAATACGTTACTACATTGCCATTCTTTTCATCACTGTCTGATAAAGGTCCCACTCTGTGTTTTGAATTCTCCTAAAAAAACATCTAACAAAAGCAAGCCACACCATTGCTGGGATTTTTCATATTAAGACCGTGCTACAAGAAAAGTTTTTCAGAAAATCAGGTCACTGTAAAGCTCATAAAAAAGTAAAACATATTGCAATCAGATTTTAGCCCAATTCCCTAATGCATAGCAAGATAGGCATCGTGCACTTGGGAAGCCTCAAATTAGCTTAGCTTGTGTTTTGTTTACCCAAAGTCAGTTCAATGAAACCACACAGTCGCAGCCAGTCAAGTGATCAAAACAGCTTATGGTCTACCAGTCGCTTTCCACAAAGGCCTATAGGCATCCAAATCTGCATGCTATCTCACCAGCTATCTATGTTCTGGCTTCTGAACCAAAAATTTGACTCTGCGGGGTATCCACTTGTAAATGCATTTCCAATTACTTGGTTTTAGATTTTAGAACTACAGCTACAGCCTCCTGAGTGTCACGTTCATGGTTTTCCACAAATCCAGCCTTCTGCTAATACTACGTTACATTTTCAGACAGGGAGATTTCCTGCTCACTTACAAACAGGCCAGAAAGCTTTTAATCGTGTGAGCACAGGTAATACCTTCAACATCAACAAAACGATCCACATGCTTAGAATTTAGCACATCCCTTAATGCATTTCTAGCTTAAGGCCTTACATCGGTGAAACCACAAGAAGGAACTACACTTTATTTGTAATAGGTAACATAACTCCTTCTTAAATAGCAAAAATTTTAACCATAAGGCTTTTTTTTTTATTTTTTTTTCAGGCCTTTGCAATTTGCTTATTCCTGACAGACAACTTTGTCCACATTATATGGACTAGGGAATAGAAAAGTGTCTTTATTTAGCCAAGTTGTTTTCATTTCTATGCTTTATTACTTGGACTGCAAAAGCACTTACATATCCCAGGAAATAATATACCTTTTGAAATACATCAGGATTTTAAAAATAATAATTGGGAAGCAGAATTAGGTCTACAAACTGTTGATCTTAATTTAGCTTCGGTGAGCTAACTTCCCTCTTACAGGAAGAAATCCTGCAATGTAGATTTCACTTTAAAGTGTACTGAACAAAATCAGTGGAAAGAAGTGATTTGGAGACATCGTGGGTAATTTAAGGGCACTTTCTACTATTTGCCAAAATTACTAGCACTTTGAGTTTTCCTGATAAAAGTGTTCTTCATAATGATCCTCGCAGCAGGTTAAAGAATTGGTTGAATCATCTTGCAACTACATCTACTGCCATCCAGAGGTAATTGGCAAAAGTTTGAAGAGTAAATCTAAGCTAATTGTATCACTAACAGTAAGACCTGAATGCTGTATATTGGAGCAGTTCTGATGAAACACAAACATAAAGTTGTAGCCCAGCTGAACAGCAACTACAAAAATAAAAGCTAGGCAGGATAGTTCCTTATTCTTTTTCAACAGGAAAAAAAATAGTATATCATATGGATGTTGTTCATTTGGTGCATTGCATATATCCTTCATTATGGTTTCTATTAATGTTTCAGACAAGTGCTTCTGCGAATTGCACTCTGCCACCTTATGCTGTTCATATAAACCACTATTATGGTAAAAAACACCGAACAAACACAGCAACAAAGCAAAACTGCAGCTTTTCTCACCACAAAGAAAGTCTGCACTTTAACACAGCATCCAAATTCTATCTGATCATCTCACTGTACAGAAAGTAAGCAATCACTGAGGAATTAAGCATGCACACAGACACATGCACACACACTATGAGTTACGCATTTCTATCACTCACACTGAAGAGACAGAGAACCTCATGAAAGAAGAGGGAGGGCAAGACTGAAATTGGTCAAGTATCTATGGATTGTGAGGGCCTGCAGTTAAGGGTAATTGATTTCAAGTACTTTGAGTGAGTGCTGAGCACTCACAAATCCAGACACATTTGGAGAAATGTGATATATGCGATTCTAAAACTCGGTACCCAAAAGAGGAGAATCTAAAAATTCATCCTTAAAAAAATTGCTGTAAAAGCCTGTTATTAAAGCTGGAGCAAGCATAAGATAAAAATATTTATTTCCTAAATGTAATTTCCATAATTCAACATTGATATCATTCTTTTGTCTTTTCAAAACCCCAAAATTTCAGCAGTACACACGTCTATTCACTTCTTGGAAGCTGTGTGCCTGCTTGTAATTCTCAGCTATAAACTGAGAGTTATAAGCTCATAGTGGGGCTCTGATTACTACAGTGAGCATCTAAGAAGCCACTTCCACAGTGGGATAGTTTCCCAAAATATCCATGACTCCATTTAAAAATCCTGTTGGGTTTACAAATCCATTCAAACATTCTTCAAACTACCACTGTACCAACCACACTGTGAAATCGCAAGCTCAGAGATGTCCTGTCCATCACCCTGTACAGCAGCACGTGGGTGCCATCTCTGTGTACAGCTGTAATAATTTTGTAGTCAGACCTCAGTAACACAACATTGTGCTGAGGAAGCTTGAAGCACAGTAGAGTGAAGCTCATTACTCAGTTATGTCTGTTCTTAAGTGCTTACAGGACCAAAAAAAAATGGTGTTGTCAGTAAACTAAGCATGTATTTCTTTCTTCTACACAACAGAAGGAGGTCTATACAAAGACTATGAAATTTCTGCTCGAGATAAATTAAAACTGACATTGCCAAGGACTAGAGCAAAACCATCAAAGACTTCAGCTTGAAGGTTTTCACCCATGTTCTTTAAAAGTCTGATTCTTTAAAAAGATGCAATAACTTTTTTCAGGCTTATTCTCTAAACAGGGATTTAAATGATTTGTGTTTTTTGAAATGCTTTCAGAATGTGTTGTAACATCTACTTGTGATTAGTTTCAAAGACTTACCTAGTCTGCTGAAAGTGTGATTTTCAGGATTTTCATAAAGAGCAAGTAAACAAACAAACAATTTAAAGCATTTACAGATTTCCTCTGTTGATTATAATTGCTACTGTTCAATCATGTACATAGAGGCTAAACGATTCATTGCTTTCAGCAATGAAACACGCAAGAAAGATCAGCAAAAGGAGAAAAAAGGCCATTATATAAAATCACATTTGAACTGAGTCTGAGACCCTGTGTAGACTTGCCTACCAATAACCATAAGGGTGCCCCGGTTAGGTTATGACTGCAAAGTAACACTGAAGCCATGTAGCAAATCAATAGTTCTGTTTACTGCTTTGTAAGCACTCACATAGCAAATTACAATTTCTGGAATACATAAGAAGGCTGGAATTCAGTTCCAAACAGCAGTTGCCAGAAAGCGAATTTTTACCTTCTGAGCTTCTGATTTTTTCTTCCTTAGCAGGTGCAGGCTGTCAGGTAAAACAGACCAATTGGTAGTACGTGCTCCTTCTGCTGTTATAGTGATACACAGTAATCACAAACTCTCAAGGCATGTCTGGAAGTGTAATAAATACTACCAGTTAAATCCTTCTAGACCTAGTCACCTACCTGAAGGCTTTTGGGCTCTGTGCAAATACAAACTGAAGAACTCAAAGAGCTAACTGCTTAAGAATAAAACTCAGGATAGTGCAGGGATCAGTGTAAAGATATTGACCAGACTTCCAAAACGATGGACTTTATGCTTCTCAAAAGTATAAATATACGCCTAAATCCAATCTCATAGTGCATGTACATCTCTTCGAAGACCTGTCTTTAAAGTTTGTTTGTTTTTTTTTTTCTGTATTTCCACGTGAAAGCATGAGCCGTCCAGGAAAGAACGAAACAGTTTCCAGTGCGATGCCATCTTGTGGTAAATGGGGAAACGGTCTATGCCATCGGATCTGCCTTGAAACGCATAGAGAACCTGCTGTTCCATGGTATATGAATCATATTCGTAACTGTTGACTCAGGGAAAAAAAAGTAAGACTTTATCATAGTTATAAAGATGTTCATCCCCGTTTACAAGCCAAGCAATTTATTTTCATCCCAAAACACTACTGTGCCAGAACTGTTTCCATCACTCTGGACATAATGTAAAGGTAGAGATGTGATTTAACTTAGCAGAAAATTGTCTCTCATATAAAAACTCCCACCACTTTCCTTGGCTGCAGTTCAATGCTACCATGAGCTTGTTTTAAGGGCACCCGGGATCAGCTCGAAATGTCATGGCCACAGAAGCCAAATCACCGTATAGCTATAAAAGGATTCCTCCACGGCTCATTTGTTTAAAAATAGTATGGAGGTATCTTTGACCCAGCTGACCTTTGGGTGTATGCAGTATCATCCGATCACCTCACTTATCATGATGCCTGAGGAGACATCTGCCAGGTGATACTGCTGTCCTAACGCTGTCCTCTCCTCCCTCCTCTACAGGGAGACTTGCCCACAGGGCACGTGTAGGTCTGAGCAGAGCTGGTAGAGGGCTTGAATTTTGGTACAGCTGCTAGCACTTGCAGACACGGCTCTGCAGAGGCAACTTTCAGCTATAAACAACATGCTATGATGTATATATATGTGTTTACGAGGCTTAAACCAATATGAACAATGTGTTATGATATATATATTCGTGTTCATGAGGCTTAAACCTGCTTGCTGTTGGAATGCGAGCACACCACGAGCAGTGGCAGGGAGAGCTGTGAGGCCCCGTTTGCTCACCCTGGGCACCATGCACATGGCAGTGGCCATGGCCCTACGTGCTGCAGACAGCAGGAGAGCACACTTTGGCTTTGCCCTCTCAGTGCCATCCCCTTCCATCACTGCTGCCTCAGCCCTGCGCATGTTCTACAGGTACCTTAAAGGAGGCTGTAGCGAGGTGGGGGTTGATCTATTCTCCCACGTGCCTGGTGACAGGATGAGGAGGAATGGGCTAAAGTTGAGCCAGGGGAGGTTTAGGTTGGATATTGGGAAGAACTTCTTTACGGAAAGGGTTGTTAGGCATTGGAATGGGCTGCCCAGGGAAGTGGTTGAGTCACCATCCCTGGGGGTCTTTAAAAGACGTTCAGATGTAGAGCTTAGTGATGTGGTTTAGTGGAGGACTTGTTAGTGTTAGGTCAGAGGTTGGACTCGGTGATCTTGGAGGTCTCTTCCAACCCAGATGATTCTGTGATTCTATGATTCTGTGTGTTTATGAGGCTTAAACCAATATGAACAATGTGTTATGATATATATATTCGTGTTCATGAGGCTTAAACCTGCTTGCTGTTGGAATGCCAGCACACCACGTGCAGTGGCAGGGAGAGCTGCGAGGCCCCGTTTGCTCGCCCTGGGCACCCTGTACATGGCAGCAGCAGCAGCCCTACGTGCTGCAGACAGCAGGCGAGCACACTTTGGCTTAGCCCCTTCCACGCCATCCCCTTCCAGCGCTGCTGCCTCAGCCCTGTGCATGATGACGGGCAAGGGGTTTGGGTGGAGGAGTGTGGGGCAGCTCGCTGGGGATTTCACAGGCCTCACTGGGAAGCCTGCACGCCTGCGGTGTTCACTGAGGGAGCCCAACGCCATTACAGTGTGGTGGTGATTAAACAACGGTAAATAACGGGCACAAGCGGTGCAGGCGCCCTGCAGGGAGTAACGCCCCCCCCCCCCCCCCCGAGAGGCCAAGGCCAGCCGCGCAGACTACACTTCCCAGCATGCCCCGCTCCCCCAGCCCTCCCAGCCTACAGGACTACGACCCTCAGGACTACAACTCTCAGGACTACAACTCCCGGCAGGCAGCGGGGCGGGGCACTTCCGTCGCACTGACGTTTAGTGGCTTCTCTTCCGTTTCCAGGGCGCAAAATGGCGGCGGCGGTGCGTGTGGAGGAGCTGCTGGCGGCGGCGGCGGCGGGGGAGGCGCTGCCGGGGGAGCCGCAGCCGCCGCCGCCGCAGCCCCGGGGCGTGTCGGTGGAGAAGGAGCTGGAGCTGGAGTTCGACCTGGGCAACCTGCTGGCGCTCGACCCCAACCCGCCGCCGGCGGCGGGGCTGCGCGGGGCCGGGCCGCGGCGGGAGGCGGTGCTGCGGGCGCTGGCCCGGGACAACGCGCAGCTGCTGGTGGCGCGGCTCTGGGCGCTGCCGGCCGAGCGGGCCGGCGGGGCGGCGGGGCCGCTGGTGGCCCGCCTGCCCGAGCCCTCCTGCCGCCTGCCCCGCGAGAAGCCGCTGCCGCGCCCGCGGCCGCCGACCCGTTGGGAGCAGTTCGCCCGCCTCAAGGGCATCCGGCGGCGCAAGCGGAGCTCGCTGGTGTGGGACGAGCAGGCCAAGGAGTGGCGGAGGCGCTGGGGGTACCGGCGGGCGGGCGGAGACCCGGCCCGCTCCTGGCTGGTGGAGGTGCCGGCGGGCGCCGACCCGGAGGAGGACCAGTTCGCCAAGAAGCGGCAGGAGAAGCGGGAGCGGGTGGCCCGCAACGAGTTCAACCGCCTGCGCAACCTGGCCCGCGCTCACCGCGCCGCCACCGCCGTCCCCGCCCCGCCGCTGCACCCCACCGGCCACCAGAGCCGCGAGGAGCTGGGCCTGGCCGCCCGTGTCGCCCGCGTCTCCACCGCCTCGCTCGGCCGCTTCCAGCCCCGGCTGCCCAAGGAGCCGGCAGAGCTGCCCCCCCGAGGCCGCGGCGGCAAGAAGCGGCGCTTCCAGCCGGTGCTGGGCGACCTGGCGGCCGAGCGCGGGAGGCAGCTGGAACTGCTGCGGACCATGAACAGCAAGAAGCCGGCTCTCGACATCACCCGCGCTGTCAACAAGCAGCTCCGCGAGGAGGATGCCGAGGCCGCCTCTGCCAAGGGCAAGAAGCGGGGGCAGCGTGGGAAGCGCGGCCGCCGGCAGCAGCAGCGGCCTGGCCGCGGTGGCAAGAAGAGCGGGGCCCGGCGGCAGCAGCGCCCTGGAGGCGGCAAGAGGAAGAAGGCTTGAGGCAGGGACTGGGGGACTGTGTCACAGGCTGGGGGTGCCTGCTGAGGGGCACGAAGGGACTGCTGGTGTCAGCCACCTGCCCTGTGTGCTGCTCCCACACCTCGCTGTCAATAAACGTGCTCCGGTTTTTCTAAAATGGCCTGTGTTTGGCTCTCAGGTGGCAGTTGAGGAGGGCGGTGTGCTCCATCCAGGGGGAGCTCGTGGGGTACCCAAGTGCTCCCTGGGCTGGGGGCTTCGGGGGGTGGCCGGGTACCAGCTTCATGGCTGGCCGTGGCTGCAGCAGCATTCCTGGCAGGGCGAGCAAATTCCCTGGCTGAGTGAGTCCTCAGCTAGCTGGGGTGGGGGGTGTGCCCAGCTGCAGGGCTGTAACCCGTGTTGTGATTGAGGAATGGTGTGTGCAGACAGGTGCAGTTAAAAGACAAAGCTCTCCGCTCTGGGTAAGTGGCCCAGCGGGAGCTCTTGCTCTGTAAGGGAACTGCTGCTCAACTCGTATTCAGGCTCAGTTACAAGGGGAACATGAAAACTTACTGGAAGACTCATTGTGGAGCCTAAGAAATTGCAGAGACTTCATAGAGTTCTGTTTATTGAACAAAAAAGTCAAACCTTTTGAATAGTAGGCTAAAACCTTATAAACTCCTATTAACTTAATAGTAATAGATCATTTTCTAAAAATAGTTTTTATTTAGTTTCTCTAGTTTTTTTTCTTTATTTTTTCCTTCTGTTTTTCTTTACCAAACAGATCATTTACTAGAAATGATCTAGGACTTCTGTTTCTCTTGAACTTTGTAGTGTCTCCCATACATTTGAACTAAAAAATAAAACTTGTTGTCCCAGTATGTGGCCTAGCTCCAAGAAGGAAGACATTTTATGGAGCCCTTCCTGGCATGAGGGGGAGTAAAATGAGTTCCAGTAATTTCAAGTAGATGAAGTTTTCAAGCTTTCAAGTAGTAAACTTGTAAATTGTTAATAATACCATTTTGCTGCAAGGTTTTTGAAAAAGCTTGATTAATTAACAATTATTTTCTCATTCTGTAGAAGTTCAGTAAGATGGCAACATGACCAAAAAAAAAAAAAAGTAAAGCTCAATGTGTTAAGACTACTGAGGAGGACAGAAGGAGTAAGTGCTGGAGGAATTTGAGTGACATTAATGGGTCAAGTACTGTGCTGAATCTATCAACTTTGCAAAGGATGCATTCTTCACCTCCCGTGCATCCTGTAGCTCACATGGACACAGCCCACAGAAATCAGGTGTTCAGCAAAAGTAGCTAGGCATAGCAGTGCAAAAAGCTCTTGGAAATGGCAGGAAATGTTCCAGACCTCCAATTTTCCTGGCATTTCCAGAGGACGTCTTGTACCTGCTCAACTAGATGGCACTGTTTTCTCTCCTCCCTGTGACTTCCCTTTAAGTATTTCATGCTGCTGTGTTAGTGGTGAGCTTTCCAAACCTAAGGATTTCTTCATTAAAATTCTGGAAAGTATGAATTTTCAGAAGTGGTTATGTATTCACAACAGAGATGTAGACAGCTTGCTGGGTGCTCTCACTTCCTGAAACTCCAACGTGACTGTATACAGATTCAAAAACTTTGAGAGGGTGCGGGTTTTTAAGCAGTTAGCACTGGCTGCATGGGCACCAACTTCACCCCACCTGTGCAGGGAGCTGAGCTTGCCTGGGTTTGGGAAGAGGAAGGGCTGTGCTAACATCAGCCACTTGTAGCAAGAGCCTTTACTGGCTCAGTGTCTTCCATGTAATTTTTAAGGCCCTTTCATCTGCTGATGCTCGTAAAGCAAGTATCAGTTGAATGTTGCAGTTACGCACCAGATGTTTAAGAGCATTCATTGCGGGAGCTGAATTAGGACAGTGTGAAGCCGGTATTTTTGTTAAAACAGACGGTCCTTGAGGCAATTCTGTTCTCTGATGTAGGGACCGGCACAAGAGCTGTGTGCCACCCCTGGTTATCTCGTGCTTCTGACGCGTGCAGCCCGAAGCTGTGTCGCGCAGGTTCATGATTTCTATGCAAGTACCTCACATAATTTTCACCTACAGGAAACAAGAATTACCCAAAATCGTGTTTCTGTGGGCCTGACTGTCGCCGACAGACGTCATTTTTAAGTGCTCTGCGATGAGCAGACCTCCCCCCCGCCTCAGGCCCCTCGGCTGGAGCAGGGCAGGGCCCGGCCCGGCCCGCCCCCCCCGGCCGGCCCCGCAGCCATGGCGGCCGGGCGGGAGCGGGCCGCCCGACTCCTGCGGCAGCTCCAGCGGGCCGCGTGAGTCGGGGACGGGCCCCGCCGCTTGCCCCGGCCTCCCCCCGGTCTCCCCCCCGGTCTCCCCCCCGGTGCCCGGCTGCTGGTGGGGCCGCTTCGCCCCCCGAGGCTCGGTCCCGCCGTGGCCGCACGGTGGCGGCCTCCGCCCGCGGGTTGTGAGGGAGCGGGCGGGAGGCTCCCGGGCAGGGAAACATCGGAGTTTGTCCTTTTAAACCTGACTTTTTTCTCTTCTCTTTTATCTAGGTGTCGGTGCCCGAGTCACTGCCACACGTATTCCCGAGGTAAGGTTTAATTCGTGTCTTTGACGTAGTTAGAGGCAGCGTGTAACAGGTAGCAAACAGTTCAAAGCATAAGGTAAGCAGGTAAGGAGCCTCTTATTTTGCAACTGTAAGTACATAAACACAAAAATAACGACATAATAATAAAGATTTTTGTTGGAGAGGGCCTGTGTCTCCACATCAGCCACAACTAGCACATCCTGGCCTTCCTTCCCATCACAGACAGGCAGTCAGAAACTGTGGTTTCTGCTGGTCCTGCCATCACCCAAACCATCTCCACATCTGCATTTGCAGGGAAAATACATGTATCTGTTACACTAGAAAAGAAACAGGATTGCTGTGAATAAAAAGAAGCCGTGCGCAAAGGCGTGTGTTATCTCGGGGAGTGGAATCTCCTCAAGCTTTTTGTGCAGCCAGCCCGGAGGATGTGGCTTGTTTTGGTCAGGGTTTGGGAGTGAGCAGAGGAGCTCTGCTGGTGACGGAGGTGCCCTTGGAGGAGCTTCTGGTTGCTTTGACTGTAGGGTGTCCAGCAGAATAGTTTACAGGTGCTCTTAATCTTTTAATACATCCCACATGTTTCACTCTTAATACTGCAAAGGTACCTAAAAGATACAATAGGGATGGTTTCTATAAAAATGGGTGTTCAGGGCCATAATTTCAATAATGAGTGGTTCTGAGAGGCTTTAGTTTCATCTGCTTTACTGAAGACACTTTTTAAAGAATTATCATTGCCATCTTAGCTGTGGAAAAGCTGATATGTTCAGATGTTTATTTTGCTCAAGACCATCATACAGCACAACAATAGCACAGCTGAGAAATCGAATCTCATTTTTCTGGTTGTCTGCTTGATGACCTCCTCAGTCAATTCAAAATAAGACCCTGTAACTAGAAATCTTAACTAGAAATCTTAATTAAGAATACCCTATAAGTTTTAAGCAGAAATTGATCGTATAAAGTAGCAAGATGATAGTAGTTCTGTAGGTGTCTAAATAATGGGAATTGGCTTAACAGTTAGAAAAAAAAAATTCATTGTGTTTCTTGACAGTGTTGTAGTAAATAATGCAGGTTTTGAACTCAGTAAAATTCTTCCTGTAAGTTAATTTTGGCTCAAGAAAATAACAGCAGGGCACCTATTATTTCATCAGAAAGCAAGAGAGTAAATCGCTTGGACATGTTTTTAGCCTGTCAAATTAATGACTGAGGGTACAGCAGACTTAGACTCCAGGAGAGGTCAAACATGTACAGCCTGGCAAGAGATGGCAATGAAAGAGCTGATAGCAGCTGGCCTGGGCTTGAATAGAAAGCACATAAAGGATTTTAATACATCTATCTGTTACTGTCGTGGGTCAGTGCTTCAGTGCACCCCAGAGTGTCTGTAAGACTCATTATCATGGCTTCACTCATTGGATCTGAATCCAAATCACATTTTTTCAATTAATATAACAGACAGAAGGCATGACTTCAGCAGGAAGAGCAGAACGCCTCATCTGATCCTTTCTTGGAGAAGAATGGGCTGTTTCAGTTGATGCTGTTTGTTTCACTTTGTGACAAAATCAGGATATGCAAGAACTAGAGATCTGTGAAAATTCATGCAAGAATGACGTGGCAAAGAGAAGATATGAGTGAAGTACTATCCTTACAAGTATTTTCTTCTACTAAATAAAGTTGATAGCATCATCAGTTCTTGTTAAAGCCCTATTTGTTATTAGCAATGCATGCAGTTTCTTAATTTTCAAGCGAGCAGTTCGGATACACCTGCAAGTTCAGGACTAGTCAGAAGTAAAAAGCAGCATAAGCTCCTGCCAGAATTATTTTTACATGTACAGAAGTGTTTGCAATCCTGATACATAGAGAATATCTCTTGTTTTTGTCATAAAAGTTGTTCTGAAGGTTATCGTGTAGCCTCTACACATTTGTAACAACTCCCAAATGATATGGAGTATCCTGCATGCTCTGCAGATACTCAGTTCTATGTATTTATTGTATATACATAAATATTTTTATACATTGTAAATTCTCATGCAAATTTCCTGTTAACTTACTCAGTTTTTATAGGAAAGAATTATTGAAGGAAGGAAAAAACACCATTTTTTGCTGAATCGTACGAATCAAAATAAGTATTTAGGTCATTTAATCTCACAAACAACTAAAGACAAAAATGGTAAGTGTTACCCAGACAAGCCAAGATGACCTGTGCAAATGTGTTAGTGATTTTAAAAGCAAAGAAATGTGTCACATGTAATATTGTGATAGAGAATGAAGTCACTTTTTATTCCCTAATTTTACTGTTTAATTTTTATTCCAGTTCCTGAACATGCTACCCTGGGAAATACAGACTATGCATTTGAGGTAGATTTAATAATAAACTTTATATGATTTTAAAGTAATGTATTCTTTCAAATATGGCATCTAACAAGTGCTTACATTAGTAAATATTTAAGTTTCACTGTGGCTGTTTGGGACTTGATGCCATTTCTTCATTTTTTCCAGAAGAATGTGTTCTTTATTTTGCAGATGGCCGTTTCAAACATCCGCTATGGAGAAGGAGTTACTAAAGAGATTGGCATGGTAAGCTTCTGTAATGTAAATCCCTCACTGGTGAAAACTTACTTTCTAAAGGACTGCTGGTGCTATCAATCTGTTTAAAAGAGGAAAGCTTTTATATAGTGTGTCTGAACCTCCGCTGCTTTGCTGTCTGTCTAGTCATACACAGCAGTGTGAAAAGGTTGGAAAATACTGTTGGGTACCGAACAGAAGCGTGTTACATCAGCGTTGCTGTGGTGTAAGTGACCGCATGACATGCAGCGCTGGATAATTAGATCATTGATGATTTGCTATGATTACGCAGCGATACTTGACAGGGAATTGAATTCAAAAAATTTTGAATCACAGTGACTCAACAGGATTTTTTCAGTATCATGCCTCTTCCAGCGCTTATTAAAACGAATCAAAGACTTTCCATTAAATTAGATGGATATTAGTTGAGCTCTGAGTTTGCACTGTGAAGGCGTGGAATTTGTGTTTCAGCAGTGTGGGGTGATTCATCTGAGTACATTGTTCTAGTTTGCCTTTATCTTTTTTTTTTTTGTATGTTTTGTGGCTGCTTAGCATTTATGGAGTTAATAGTTCTCTTTATTTGCATACGTGTGAAGCAGATTAATGGTCAGATAGTAAATGAAAAGTTAGACAGAACTTCTACCTTTAAACAATACTGAGATTATTTAAATTACACCTCTAGCTATTACAACAATTAATTTAGCAAAGGTTAGGATGTAATATTATTTGTCTTCTTTTTGCTACCTTATTTTAAATATTTTTTTTCAACAACAAATTAATATTCAGTGTTACATTTTCTAGTTATTAATGCTGTGCTTTGGCAGGCAGCTAGGGAAGACCTAGTATGGAAAGGCCTTTTTATGTCACAGGAATTGTGTAGGGAAAAAAATAGCCCAAAAATATTTTACATTTTAATGCAGTCTTAGGCAGTTCCACGTGGTTGTCACTTGACATCTTTATCATTAGTTTTCTGCTTGTGGTGGTTTCACCCTGCTGGGCAGCTAAACTCCACCACAACCGTGCTCTCCCTCCCCCTCCTCAAAGGAAGAAGGGAGAAAATACAATGGAAAGGGCTCAAGGGCTGAAGAACAGGGAGATCGCTCAACAATTACTGTCATGGGCAAAACATACTCAATGTAGGGAGATTAATGAAATTTATTGCCTATTACTTACTAACAGACTAGAGCAGTGAGAAACTAAAAGCAAATTAAAAACACCTTCCGCCATCCACCCTCTTCCACTTCCTCCCCCCGAGCGGTGCAGGGAAACGGGGAATGGGGGCTGCGGTCAGTCCCTGACGCTTCATCTCCGCCGCTCCTTCACGGTCCCTCTCTGCCCCTGCTCCACGTGGGGTCCCTCCCACGGGATGCCGTCCTTCCCGAACTGAGCCTGCGGGGGCTGCCCACAGGCAGCAGCTCTTCAACAACTGCTCCCATATGGCTCCGTACCACGGGGTCCATCCCCCAGGAGCAAACTGCTCCAGCACGGGTCCCCTGGCTCTGATCTGCCATGGGGCGGCTGCTGGGCTCTGCTCCCAGAGGCCACCCCTGCAGCCCTCCTGCTACCAAAACCTCACCAGGTAAACTCAATACACTTCTGTTATAAGACTTCAGCTATAGACGTTTGACAGCTTTATAGTTTATATTATTGTCTGCGTCCTGTACGTATGGGTGAACCCTCTTTTTTCTTTAGCTGATGCCGTTTCAAAAGTCTTATAGTACAAAACTTCTTAGGGTTTTTTATTAAATAATTCAGTTGATTGGGATTAGAATTTAAATAGTTAAGCATATGATTTTACACCAGTTGTTTGTGTTGTAATTTAATTGTTATTGTAGGACCTGAAGAATCTGGGTGCTCAAAGAGTTTGTCTGATGACAGATAAAAACCTCTCCCAACTCCCTCCTGTAAATGCAGTATTGAATTCCTTGGCAAAATATGGTGTAAACTTTCAGATGTATGATGAAGTCCGGGTGGAGCCGACAGACCAAAGGTACTACTTCTGACAGCACATTTCTCAAAGTGGCACGCAGGCTCTGTGGCTGTATCAACACCTCTTTGCCTGTGACCTATACACTGGTCTTAATAGTCAATTTCTCTGTGTGCTGTTTTCCTCCTGAGTGATTGAAAAGCTTTTCCTGTTTTCCAAGTTTCCTGGATGCCATTGAATTTGCTAAAAAGGGGGAGTTTGATGCCTATGTTGCTGTTGGAGGCGGGTCTGTAATAGACACCTGCAAAGCTGCCAACCTGTACGCCTCCAGCCCCACGTCAGACTTCTTGGATTATGTCAACGCTCCCATTGGGAAGGGGAAGCCTGTCACCGTGCCCCTTAAGCCACACATTGCAGGTAAAGCAGCAGAGGTGTGTGTAGGGAGTGAGGGGCAGGAGGAGAAGAGTCAGAGTTCACCCTGACCTTTTCACCTTCCTTTTGGGCTTACTTTTCCTCTAGTTGTATTCGGCAGCAAGTTTGCTGCTTACTTCACAGGTTTTGTCATTAGTTTGTCTTTTTTAGCCAAGTTGGACTCCTTTTACAGAGAAAAGCAATCAAAGGGGCTGTTTCTTTTGACCTGTTGGCTTTGGATCAGGGATACCTCCAAGATTTCCCAGATCCTGTATTTCTGGTGCCATTATTATTGTTTTTCTTTATTCTGTGTTGTTATATATTACTTAGTATTTGTTACTATCCCCATTCTTCTTTTTAAGTTCCCACAACAGCTGGAACTGGAAGCGAAACCACTGGTGTTGCCATTTTTGACTTCAAAGAACTAAAAGTAAAAACTGGTGAGATTTTTTGTCTTCTATTCAAGATATTTTTTCCCCCAATGTCTTCATTATTTTCCTGCCCTGAAAAAAGGAATACTGCATGCCATTGCAGATGTCAATTCATTTGATTCAACTGCCACAGACAAATTTGAAGAGCTTAAAGGTTTCCTCCTCAAATTAAATTTATAGCATATTAACATAATGAAATGCCTGTGTAATATAGTGGATTATAGTTTGAAGGCAAAACAGGAAACTAAAATCTTTCAAGTCCTTAAATAGCAGAAAATGTTAATGGCAAAGGAAATTTCTACTTACATTCAGGGTCAACCAACTGTTCCTTATTTCCTCTGTATTTTTCTTTCTGTTTTTAAGAATTATGTTTCTTTGTTGTGTAATTGCAACCAAATGTTCCTTTTCCTGACTTCTGAAACCTCAGGCCTGAGATGCTGTGCAAGTGAGGGGCACTGTCTTCCTCTGACCTTTTCATCCCTGGACAATAAGGATTACAGCTAAAATGTCATCTTAAGCTTCATAGCTATTTTGAGGTTTTACTTCAGATTGGGTGGGTTTTATACGTTATGCAGTCTACGGTAGTTGTGACTGTAGCTCAGAGTTTTGTGGTCTCTATGTAGTCAATCTGTCTGTCTGTATCTCTCTCTCTCTCAAGGCTACATCTGTGCCACCTTAACCACATGTGAAGGCACAGTTGTTATAGATGCTGAAGACAGCAATTAGCAACAGTAATTTGTTGTAGAAACAAGCCACTCTTGTCCTCTGATTCACAGAGATGTCCGCACGAGACGCTAATTTAAGAATGGTGTTGCAAATGCCATTCTGCACAGACATTTTGAAAGTCAGGCTGCTCGGGGAGAGTGACAGCCAGAGGAAGAACGTTGTCTGGTGGAATTCACTCCAGGCAACAGTCTCAAATCCAAAAATTCTGTTACAGGGACTTCATCAATAAGAGTTAGATTCATAGATACTTACTCTCCCTTCTCTCCCTTTGCTTTTCTCTTCATATTTTCAAATCATTTGCCTTCCTTACCTATTGAACATTAAGCTTTTGCTGTCCAATTTTGTTGCAAAAAAAAAAATTAAACTCAGTTTCTTCCCATATTTTGCAGGTATTGCTTCAAGAGCCATTAAGCCAACGCTGGGCATCATTGATCCTTTACACACGCTGTCTATGCCAGAGCGAATAGTGGCCAACAGTGGCTTTGATGTGCTTTGGTGAGTTCTCTGCGTAGGCTACTGCTTGATTTTATTATAGTTTTTGTATTTTTACTGTGATGACTGTAGAAAAAATATATTTTAGGAGTAGAAAATGATGATCTTTTCTCCTCCTCTGCTGTTCTTGTTAAGGTGATCTCTGTTCTACATTCCTCTTACTTAACTGCATTACCTCCCTCAGAAAGCACGGGCAAAAATCACTCATTTGCAGACATTTTAATGTTCTTGCAGAACTGGAGAAACCATTTGCTTCCAAAATGGTTGCTGTCAGGGAAGAGAGTCCGGGTGTCCTTTTTTTAAGAGATCAAGTAGATGATTAATCACAACTGTGACAGCATTTATCACAGTTGTCAGGCATGGCAAGGAATAGAGGACAAGGATTTTCTAATAAAAGCCATGATCTGTCAAACAAACCTTTTGAAGACCTGTGGGCTGCTGACAGGTTTTAGCCCCAATATGACCATCTTCAGTACCTCT
Organism: Cygnus olor; assembly: GCF_009769625.2. Taxonomy (NCBI): domain Eukaryota; kingdom Metazoa; phylum Chordata; class Aves; order Anseriformes; family Anatidae; genus Cygnus; species Cygnus olor. Next base: position 124,409,871 of record NC_049170.1, read on the forward strand.
CTTATAATGTGCTTTTCACTTGGCACAAAATTATCTTCAGCTTTAACCTACAGCTTTTACCTGCACAAAATGCATGGAAATTTCTATTCTGAGGGCCAGAGCTTGCTTTCCTTCTGGGTGCTGTGTGTGTTAGAGTAGTAGATGCATAATGAAACTGTGCAGTTTTCTCAAGCTTGGTGAATTATTCTGAAACACAATGTTTGTAATGGAATTTAGGCATTTATTTATAAATGAAAATGGTTTGTAGACAAACATCAAAGCGTAGCAGCGTAGGCAGTGCTCCTGCTCTGTGTAGCCAGGTTTATGAGTATCTGGGAGATAAGATTGTTGGCACTTCCACTTAGCTTGAATATCCTCCGTGTAATTTTTGAAAGGTCCATACTTTTAAAAGGAGGCTGTCTTACTGTGCACCTAGTGCTAGAGCCTCGTAAGGTTCCTGTCCTACGGAGAAGAAATGCACCCACTGCAGATGCACAGTGCTCTTCGTTGAAAAGCATTGCAGACCAAAATGCCAATTCATCCAAACTAATTTTAGGCATGGCATGATAGATTGTGGCTGTGTTGGGACTGCATTCGGTGTGTCTGTTGGAGAGCTAAGTGCTCTGGAGGTGTCCGCCCAGCATTCTCCCAATTGCCTATGAGATTGTGTTTCTCTTTTTGGCTAAACACCAGAAGTAAATAAGGAGAACCTTTACTCAAAGGGTAGCAGAGCAGCAAATGGGAGCTCTCCCACTTAAATAATTCATTTTTCATCTTTCTTTTAGCCACGCTCTCGAGTCATACACCGCTCTTCCTTACAAGATGCGCAGTCCCTGCCCTTCCAATCCAATCAACAGGCCAGCTTACCAAGGCAGCAACCCCATCAGCGACATCTGGGCTCTTCATGCTCTGCGCATTGTGGCTAAATATTTGAAAAGGTAATATATTTAACAGCCGCTCCCCTCCCAGTATGGTCAGTCTTCAGTGCCCCAAAAGAACTTCGAACCTGAGTTTTAGGTTGAAGCAATGCATTAAGCTTTCATTTTCTACCCTGAATTTCTCTTGAATAAAACAAAATGTTTATCAAATAAAATTGAAAGTAGGATTAGGATTACTGGGTTGTCTTGTAGAGGTATCTTTTTAATGCCTCTGTGGATCTACTTCCGAAGTCCTCAGTTAAAAGAATTTCAAGCTGATCAGTTAATATGGGAGCAGCACTCATATATTTTTGAAGAATTGTCTTTCTATGACAGTATAAGAGGAATATGCAACAGATTGAATGAAATATTGCTGGTGTCATTTCTGTGTCTTTCATTGCAAACAAATATGCAAATAGCTCCATCAAGAAGATGACCACAATCACTTAAAAATGTGTGAAGTTATACTTTTGCTGAAAACTAGTTAATACTTAGAAGACTTTCAATTTAGATTAAGTTTTGGCTTAACTGGGAGTTGACTTTGATCCTTACCAGTTATGTTTTTGTCTGTATACAGGTTTTGTATACTATGTGCATTTATGTTAAAGATCAATATATTACTTTCTTAAAGACTTTTTACAGTACCTAGCCAGTCAAAGTAGTTTTTTTTGTTGTTCTGTGGAATCTGTTCCTGAGACTTTCTCCATGTTGTAAAACTACATAAGCAGCCTGACGTGTAGGACGGCAAGGAAGCCTAACCTATCCTCTTCCTACACGGATGGTGGGGTTCAGACCAGCTTTCTCATGAATCTCAATGGGTGCTGGAGTGATCTAGGATCTGTTCGTGAGGTTGCCAAAGCTCATTAGCAGAATTAGTAGGGACACCTCCCACCAGACCAGGTTGCCCAAAGCCCCATCCAGCCTGGCCTTGAACACCCCCAGGGATGGGGCATCCACAGCTTCTCTGGGCAACCTGTGCCAGGGCCTCACCGCCCTCAGTGAAGAATTTCCTCCTAACCTCTAATCTAAACCTCCCCTCTTTTACTTTAAAGCCGTTATCCCTTGTCCTATCATTATCTGCCCAAGTAAAAAGTTGCTCTCCTTTCTCCCTTCTCCATCGTGAATTTGCTGGTACCGTTGTCTCCATGGTGTGCAGAGCCATCAGAAACCCTGAAGACCGTGAAGCAAGAGCCAACATGCACCTAGCAAGTGCTTTTGCTGGTATTGGCTTTGGCAACGCTGGTGTTCATCTCTGGTGAGTACAGGAAAATGTTAATCCCTTCTGAGGTCAGCCTCTAGCCCAGTGCTTGTTTCGGATTGTCAAAGACATTGCTGCCTCCTTTCCTGGGTACAGGACAGTGTAGCCTGACCTGCGTTGCCCCTTATCACAGGGAGGGCCATATGTTGTGAGAAATTAATAGGCTCTTGGCATTTATGTGTATGAAGATTGTGTATTCTGGCCTGGGATACTCAAATCAAATCCCATGAAAATTCCAAAACGTGGCCTTCTTTACCTTCCTTGACCATACAAGTAAAAACCATAATTGGAAAAAGAAGCATCAAGGGCAGTTAAAATGTTGAATTCCGTGCCAGCTGTTCTGCAGTCAGACAGCACTGAGGTAATCTTGTGCCATTCCTGAACCAAGGCAATTGGCAGAGTCTGCCTGTGGGGTGGGCATTCAGCAGGTTGAAATGAGCTGTAATTAATATTACAATCCAATCTATCTTCATAGGGGTGGAAGTCTCAGAGAAGCAAAGCTGAAGCCTGCATTATGTGGGAAAGTTATTAGCAGTCATTCTCTTCAGAGACCTTCCTTTCATTTCTTTTGTTTGAGCAAATCCACTCTTTAATTATACTTTAAAATTACTGTTTATTTTTCTCATGCAGCGTGATCAGGTGGGAATGCAGATTTTGTTATTTCTGGCACGTCTACAGTACTTTAGTATCTGAGCATCTTTCAGTCCAGTCAGTAGAGTATATAACTTCACACTCTCAAAGTAAGGAGCTGCTTACTCTCGCTGTTTTTACAGCGAGGTCACTAATGTGCAGAGGATGAGAGTTGTCTGTCCCCAGTATCCGTGCTGTATCTGTACCTAAATACTTTTTGTGTTTCTGTATCCAAGAGACTTGCACAGAGAAGGCTGACCACACAGGGGATCGAACACACATTTTCCAAATACCAGGCGAGCTGCCCTAACCACTTTCTCTTTACTGTCTGTTCCAGCCATGGAATGTCCTACCCTATTTCTGGTTTGGTGAAAACTTATAAACCAAAGGATTATAACGTGGATCACTCTTTAGTGGTAAAACTTGGTTTGTCTTTGTTTCCCTATCGTACACCTCAGTTCTCTGTTATCTCACATTGCTGAGCATTAAAGCACATTGAAGTTACAAGTAGATGTGCTGTTAATGTGGGTTTTTTTTGTTTGTTTGTCTGTTTTTTTCCAGCCACATGGCCTTTCTGTGGTGCTGACATCCCCAGCAGTGTTTGCTTTCACAGCACAGGTACATCCTGAGCGGCACTTGGAAGCTGCAGAGATACTAGGTAGGAATCTCTATGAATATTGCTCATGTATACTGAATTTGTTGCAAAACGTCTTTTGGGGAGGGGAAGAAACGTGTGGAAGCAATCATAGTTGTTGCAGAGGTTTTAAATTAAAAAAAAAATTAAAAAAAGACTATGTAATTAAAGAAGCAAGCTGGAGAATTGTGCTTCTTGACTAGAAACTGGAGAGCTGAAATTAACTAAATATCTTACAAATCAGGAGAGCGTAACTGTGATTAAAATCTCTTGGTGCTTTGTGGAGCGATGTTACTTTAAAGCGGATACCGTAAAATAAACCAATGCTCAGTTGCATCTGTTTGCAGAAAGAAAGCGTTTCGCCTGACAAATCCCCTGCTGTTGCAGTGAATTAGGACAGAGTGATGTTCTGGATCACTCCTGCTCCTTTTCCAAGGCAAACAATAACTGTGGCTTTCCGTCCTTCTAATGTAGGCGTAAGATAGTGGATTAGATTATCTGTAGGTGATGGAATTTCTCAGTGGCTGATACCAAGGGAAAGCACAGAGTAGCTGTTCCGTGGACACATCTGCGATGGCTCAGAAGCAGCCTTTTCTGCTCCTTACCAGAATGAAAGTACATGCTGCAAGCTGACAACACACTCCGAGATTACCGTTTCGTACAGTGGCTTGTAAATCTGTGCAGCCCTTTGCTGGAAGATGTCCTGGAGATAGGATACATCTCACTGCACCCCCAGCACGGCTATGTATAGCAAACTAGCTCTCAGTGACGTAGTCCTGGAGCTGTTAGCGGTCTAGCTGTGACAGCATGGCTCTCCTGTGGGCTGATTTATTTATATCTAAGGCCAGCTTTTCTGCCTGCACTCGATCCTGTGTTGCAGCTAAACTGCTGCTAATACCCGTGCTCTCTATCTTGAGGAGTGAGCAATCACAGTCACGTGCACAGCAGCGTAGACAGCAGAGAGCAAGTGGGTAGAGCAACTCTCCTGGTATTTGGAAAATTTGTACTCAATCCCTTGTATGGTCAGCCGCCTGCCTGCAAGTCACAGCAGTCCAGCCATGTGTATGGCTTCCCTGTGTATGTGGTCTGAAAGCACTGTGCTTTTCAGCAAAGACTCCTGTATAGACAGTGAAAATATCACAGTCGTATTGCGGAGAATGTAAAACATGCTCCGGAAAAAAATAGATTGGGGGAGAGTTCAGATTATTTTATTATTTTTGGTTATGAGATTTGTTCAGCCGTCCTCCTGCAGTCCTGCCTGTGGTCACAAACAGAACACAACCTAGCTGGAGAGAGAGACTAAGCTACAAAATGTCTGTGTTCCTGCAGCAATAGCGTACAGCTCACAGAAAGTAGGCTGTTGTCAGATAACTGGCCTGCATAGCGTATCGGAGAGTTTGATCTCTGGCTCCCTGATTTTAAAACTCGTTGTTGAAAAGTAGTTCCTTTAGGTTTTGTGGTTTGAACAGCTGCCATAAATTCTGCTTCTAAAAGCTCCATTAATATTCTCAATAGAAATTTAAGCTATGTTAGCGTCTGCCTTGCTGTAAAGTGTCCCTGCTGAAAAGATGTCACATGGAAATGAACTTATTAATTCCCACCTGGGGTGTTTACTCTTGATTCAAGTCTGGAATCCAACTGACTCCAGTAGCTGATTCAAAGCTGTCATGTTGCCAGATGCAGTGACTGAGGAGCTATTTTATAATGTGGAGAAGATTACTAAATAGTTATGTTGTGTGTATGTACAGCTGTGAATTTGGGTACAGCCAGAAAAAGCTTAATACCTCCTCGGGTGGATTCTTTAACAGTTGAAATAGGTGTGTGTGTGGCCAGAAATGTTCTGAGTGCAGTCAGTGACTAATTTGTCCTTTAGGCTGAGCAAAAAGAAAGTAACAGAACCTTTTTTTGTCCTTTTTTTTCCCCCACTCCCTTTCCCTTTTCACTTTACTGTCTGAAGATACTGGATCACCTTTATTTCCCAGTTACTCCTCTACAATTGAACTCAGGTAGCATGTCATAATCCCCACAGCATCAGTCCGCATACAGTACTCGGTCGTGTTATTTACCAATTGCTCCCTGACAGTCTCTGCCACAGTACTGCCCCTCTTACTACCCAAATATCCGAGCTCCTCGAATGAGTTTGTTGGTCTCCTGTTTGCTTAGTCACCCGTGCATGCTACACTGAACCGCAGGAGGATCACAGAAAATATTTCTCCCGTAGCTGTGTCGTGCTCTTACTCATCTCTCAGTATGGTTCTTGGGCCCAGCATAGTTCTTGTGTAACATCACTGAGGTTATGCAGAGAACAAATTTGGCTCAGCTTGCTTTGCAGAGAAATCACAGGGAGGAGGAAGCTCCATCTTCTATATGGATGTGCGGGGTTTTTTTATTATTTTTTTAATAAATTCTTGACCATTCATTGAAGAAGGGGGAGCAAGCTATTCTGTAAGGAATACTGATAATCTTTCATTTTATATTGAAGCTTTCGTTGCTGTTAAGTGGATGTTTCAAAGATAGCAATTCCTCCTCTTCAGTTCTGCGTTGTCCTACACAAGCAAGCACATATTCAAACTGTAGGATTTATTTAACCCGTTAAACCACTGCCCTGCCAGCTCCTGTCTTTCTCAGCCTCTGCACTCTAGTCCTCTCTTTGAACGTGTAATTAACAGAGTAAGTAGAAAATTATTTGGTCGCTGGTTTCCATGTCCTCTAGATGTCAGCAAACTCAAGGCCTTAAAATAAAGGTAGCATCTGGCACGCTGTCCATAAAAAATAACTAACACTGACGTTCATGTGTTAGCTTCTTTCCTCCCAGCAGTTAGTCAGACTGAGAAGTGCTTCTCCCTGGAAGCACAGAGGGAAAGGAAGTTAACTCCATGTGGCAGTTAGTATTTCTGGCAGTGGTTACCTGCTTCTCCTGATCTTGTTTTATTTCACCTTTTAGAAATTACCCCAACTGTAAAATGAAGACTGATTCCTCTTTTTACTTCATGTTGCTTTTAGGGCAGTGACTGTTATGTATGGATATGTATTCAGCTGATATTATGATTAAATTAAGTCCAGAACAGGCTTCCTCCTCTCTCTCCACCCTACAGTCAAGGCATTATGTCTTATTTTAGGAGCTGACATCCGCACTGCCAGAATCAAAGATGCGGGGTTTATTTTGGCAGACACGCTCCGGAAATTCCTATTTGATCTGAATGTTGATGATGGCTTAGCTGCAATTGGTTATTCTAAAGCAGACATCCCCGCATTAGTCAAAGGCACTCTGCCTCAGGTAAGACAGAAAGTAAAAGTTTTCCTTGTTGAATAAAATAGAGCAGATTTTTTAAAAAACAGAAGGCTTTCTTTTCAAGCAAATGTTATTTATAGTCCTACACGAAAACACAATGGAGAAAGTAAGGTATAGTCAACTGTTCTTCTCGCTACACGGTTTAAGTTTTTATTTTCAGTGAGATGGTGTGCATGCTGCAGTCTGTTCTTTGCATGGGTCCAGAAAGAATGGCTAGGTTGGGGGCATTTTTTAAGCTTCAAGTTTTTAAAAAAGGGGATGGTTTTCACAGAGCTTTGGTCTTGGTAGAATAAACTGTTTTCTCTTAAATATCTCTGTTAGTTGTATGTGCAGGATGGGTTAAAGATAAAGCCTTAATACCAAGCACTATTTGGTAAGAATGGTGAAGCTGACTTTGCAATAAACTTTTCCGTACTGAGAAGTTGCATTTTTTTTCCACAGATGGCTTTTTTGTTCCATTGACCCCCATCAGAATTTGAAATAAGGTCCCCTGGGACGGTGTAGTTTAAACTTGTAATACCCTTTATTGTTTCAGCACTCACAAAGACACTGCAAAAAGCAACACGCCACACCAAAAGCAAAATGCGGTGTCTTCCTTGTAAAAAGACAGCTCAATTCATGTGCTATGGAGTGCTCTGTCTATTCAGGATTTATTTCCACCAAATAGCAAGGGAGATAAACAATATGGTGAAAATTAAAATTTTGCAGGCTGAAAAGTTAATCGCTTCTTACAGCAGTATCTCTTATCATGTCTAGTTCTCATGGATAAATCTCAGAGCTACTTACAGTAGAAGGTAAATAATAATATTCCTATTTTACACCTGAGAAAATGAGACCCAAAGATGCAACTACTTGGGATCAAGTGGTAAAGCCAGGAAGAGGGAGTGTCAGAGTACGCATCAAATAGGTTATGCACATAAATTGTTATGGGGCATTTTGGAGGTTTGTTTTCATAGAATGTTGTCTTTAAAACATTTATTTTGGGGCAGCACAAGCACAACATCTCACTGAAGGCATGTTTTGTGTAGCTAAGAGAGGGGGAAGTTTCTTTAGCTGGACATTGAAGGTTTTATTTGTTGTGGGTTTTTTTGTTAGCTTATCTCAAATGGACTTTTAATTCATTTACTGTCATCTCACTGCATTGGTGATTAATTGTACTGTGTAAAATGAGATGACTTAGTAGTTTCTCAAACCTCATTTTGTATATTTGTACCATACTGGGAACGTATTAGTATTCCTTAACAGTCCATTACCTACAGAGGTAGTCCATACAGGTCAGTCTTTGATATATTTATTTTCTTTTCATCTTTCAGTAAGTTTTCTTCAGAACACAGCAGCCACCCACTCGTGTCGGCAAGGCAGCATGCTGCAGGCTGATGCTGCTAACACAACAAATCAGCAAGGTGTACTTCACGCTGCGGGGTTGGAGCTATGCTGGGACAAACCTTCGTACCTGAAGTTAAAATAGGATTTTGTTTTTCTTTTTAAATGAGTCGGTTGAAATTGATTCTATTCACAACAGGGTAGTGAGTCTGGCAAAGATCATGTCCCAAGGCCAAAAAGGTGCATGGGTTTCAGGGGGGAGATGAGGAAGGCTGATAATGAGCGATGGCAGCAGGCCGGCCCTCCAGCCCACCCACCCCCTGCAACCATACCAGAGGCAGCCGCAGCGTGGCTGAACCACCGATGAGCACAAAGTTGCTCATTCTTGGCATTACACCAGAATTTACTGAGTCAGACCGGAGGAGCCAGGGCCTTGCTGTCTAGGCATCAGCACATAACAGCAGGCTTGTGTGGGGGCAGCGCTGGTGCCTCTGTGTCGAGCTGCCGTGTGGAGGGAGCATCCTGCTGCTGTTGCTGGGAAATGCTGTGGTCTGTCAGGGTGATGATCGTCCCCCGTCACCCCGTGGGACTTTACAGGTAACACAGGGTTGCAAAACTGCAGTTTGGCCCAAAGCATCCTGGTTTAAGCCTGATGAATTTACTGAGTATTTGAGCTCTGAGTTACCATGTATTGGGAGTCTGAAAAAAGCAACATGCCTTTTTGTCCTGGTGCTGTTTGAATTCTCCATTTGTTTTCAAAACTGCACGGAAGAATCTGAGCCATTTCCTTGGCTGGATCTGTGTGTACAGCCGTGCCGATCAGAGATGAGGCAAGGTTTCATTCAGTTGTTGCAGCTGGTACCTGCAAAGTCCCTATTGCACAGGAAGTTGTCTGCACAAAGCTGCGCTTCTCGGACTCATCGCAGGCCGTGCTAATCGTGCTGGTTATGAACTGTGAACGTCTCTGAGGTGACTTCCTCTCCGTGCCCGCCCGATATCCACAGATGAACTTCACAGCGTGGTGCTCTCGCTTTGCGGCCACATCCGGCTGCTCGGCAAATCACAGCCCTGTGGGCACAGGGGGAAGCGGAGCAGCTGCGGCAGCGGTGTGAGCTCTGCCTTTTGCTTTTGCTGAGCCTCCCCCAGATGCTGGGGGCTGGAGGCACTCCCTCCCTGGCATCCGACCCCGTGTGCGAGGCAAGCCCCGTAGCAAATGACGTCCGCTGTGTCACAGGTGGAAAAAGGGGAAAAACAAATCAGAGCGTTTACAGGGACAGCCTCTTCCACCAGGGAGACGTAGAAACAGGTTGTAGGAGGAGGAGCTGTCTTGGAAAGTAACAGCATTCACGTAGAGGCTGCTTTGCCGAGGCACAATGCGTTCCCGGTGTGGGCATCTGTCTTTGCAGGTGTTTGTAAATCTCCCCAATACTTCAGTAAATGGTAAATTCATTGGTTGTTGCATGAAGTTACTGATCATAACACTACAAGTGCATTCATGTTAGGCTGTTTCAGCTAAGTGGAGCCGTGTCATATTTCTGCAATACCTGAATCCGTACACAATCACAGCTCCCCACCCTGACCAGCGTGGGGGCTTTCCGCAATTGCAATCCCTGCCTCTGTAGTTATTTCTGTCAAACAGAACGGTGAAGCGTACAGCTGAGTTTCATTTCAGTCAGTGGGACTTACACATCTGAAAACTCTGGTGAATCACAGGCCAGATTAAAACCAAACCTAATTATTTTCTGTTCTTGCTCCAAGGTGTCCAGCTATATATCAAGCAGCTTCACTACCTTCCTTTGGTGTCTCTTCTCTGGAGCCTGAGCTGCACACACTGTTTATTCTCCCCATCTACTGGGCTTCCTGGCCTTTGAGAGAGATTGTATTTTGAAAATCTCAGTGCCTAAAAATTACGTTCCTAGTTCCAATGCTGGCAAATGAATTTAAAATGGACTGTATTCCCAGAACGCTGCCCCCAGCGTACCTACATCTGTGCCTGGCAAGACCCGTGTTTGAAGTACTCGGCTTTGCAAGTGAACTGCTTTTTAATCCTCCTTCTGTGTGTTTAATTATAAGCTGTTGCAGCTAGTATATTATTGAAAGTACAGTACAGTTGATGATGCTTCAACCTTAATTACTTGATTACTTATTTGCAAAACCTTGTTATTCTCTGCGAAGGACATGAGCGCACAGTTGAGCTGCACAGTTAGCTGCTCTTTGATTCAATTTATTGGCAACCTTCTCTAATCTGGTTTTTCTTTGGTCTTGCAGGAGAGAGTGACTAAACTGTCACCACGTCCCCAAACAGAAGAAGACTTATCTGCCCTCTTTGAGGCTTCCATGAAGCTTTATTAGCTTAAACATTTTGCTCAGAAAAGTGTGCCCTTTTATAACACAAAGGTAATTTCTTACAGAGAGGGGGGTTGAATTTGTTTAGAGAATGGAAGAACTTGGGTGTCCTCCGCTTCTGTTCCGTTGCGCACTGCCAAAAGATCAAGTAATTCATCGTTAACTAACAGTACTTTGAAGTGAAGACTTGATTGTGTTTTTCCTTGCTCAGTAGCCAGTAGTATTACTTGCATGCAAGCTGAATCAGACATCTAGCTTTACTGAAGGCTTGCTGGTGCTTTAGAGATGGTCAAAAGTGAAAACTGGTTTTTGCAGGGCATTTTACAAAATGTGCTTTTTATTTAAATTGTTTATAATTTTGTTAATAAGTCGTGCTATTTAAGAAATAACTGGGGTCATTTTTAATTAGGGAGGGGGAGTTCCCTTGTGGAAAATGTCAATCTGCTGTATTGTATTCCACTTTGTCATCTTCTTACCCTCTTGCTTCACCAAGAAGGCTATTGAAGGGAGGTCGTTTGTTGTTGTTTGATTAAAAAACAAACAAAACAAAAGAAACTATGTTTGGACAAGGCTTTCTGAGATTTTGCTTTAGGTTAAATTTTTGAAATGTTTTTTCCAATATTTGTCTTTCCTTTCAAGATATATATGAAGTATTCATAGGAGGAGCAAACCAGAGTAAAGCATGCTTGCACCCTCAACAGGAACCACGTAACAGCAAGATATCATCCATCACGGTCATTTTGTCTCCGTGGAGAAAACCGCTCCCTTTTCCTGCTGTGTTCTGTGGAAGGAAGCTATCAACTGTATGTGCGAAGTGATCGCTTCTGCTGAACTCCTGCAGGTGCTGTCGCTCAGAGCGCAGCCACCAGCCTAATGAAGTGGCAGTAGGCTGTGGTTCAGTATGAAAAAGTGGTGGTGTAGCATATGGCTGCACTGTGCCCCGCTGGGAGGGCTGGTTAGACGTGGGAATGAGGGTGCACGTTCGGAGCAGTTAACCAGCTGGTTGACTGTCAACTGAGAAGGGGAAGTGGGAAAGGGAGAAATGAAACTAAAATTTTAATACTATTTTTCTTTATTTTTTAAAAAAAAAAGTGCACACGGTTGCGTGTGCAGTTCATTTAAATCAGATTCTGCTTCATGTTGGACCCTTTCAGCACCAGATTCATGCAGTGAGCACAGCACAAGACAAATGCAAGAAGAACCCCATAACCTGCTGGGAAGGGAGCAGTTCTGCAGTCACCCAGCCGAAGCAGAAGGCTCTATATGCACACCTTTGTGCTTTTGTGTTGGTCTGATAAGATTAATGCTAACCTGGAATCTAAAAAGATCTATCTAAAAATACAGATGTGTCCTGGATGCTGGCGTTGGGTCTGGTTTAATGTTAAATTGAAGTAGGTGGATGGATACTGATTGGATACCAGAGATTTTCTTCTTTACCATAGAGTGGGTTTGGTGGCCATAGGGACTGCACTGCCAAAATGCCTCAGCCTGTTCTGGAAAGCACATCTATTTTCCATGTCCTTAATCTTGTCCTGTGCTGAAATTGCTTGGAGGAACCTCTATCACGAAGAGTGCCTTCATAATAGCAAGGGGTGAGGGATTCATTTTATTTTATTATGCAAAGTTGCCATATTTGGGGGAAAAAAAAACTTCTTGTCAAACCCTTTTGTGTATAATATTTTGCTCTGTTTCATCTTTTCGCTCCTACCTTTCTCCAGACTGTGGTAGCAACCCTGAAGAGAGATTTTTTTTTTCTAGGAGCCTAATTCATGGCAGCAGTGCTGCGTTTGGAAAGTTCTGGGGAACTGAGCAGCACATGGGTTTCATTACTGCACCAGAGCACTTTGATGGGCTACTTAGGAATGTAGGATATTTCACTCCAGCACACTTTTTATTTGCTGTTTATGCTGCTGTGGCAGTTACTAGCAGGCTGCATTTTCAACTGATAGAACCTCACACTAAACTTCATATACTCGGGTAACCCAGAGCTCTTGCTAATTTCTAAGCTAAGCCTTACAACCCGTTCTGATGTAATAGGTTTTCTCCATGTTTTGTGGATGAGACAAAGGCTCTGATACTATACCTAACCCAGCTTAAGCACCTGGTACTGTAAGAAGGGGACATGTCTTTTCCTGGCAGTTTTCTGAGCAAAATCAAAGGAGTTCAAGCCACCCTGCAGAGCTGTCTTTCAAATAATGATGGTTTGACAAGGAGTCATGTCCTGGCTCCTGTCCTATTCTGAGCATTGGTAGTTTAATTCACAACTGAATAAGGGTTTGTGTGTGTGTGTGTATTATCTAACTAAACTATTCTGTACTGAGAAATCTAGTTGATCAAATATACCTGTATCTTTGAACATGTCTGTTTTGTGTATGTGAACGTGGTGTTTGAGGGGACGAAGGGGGGTGAAATTGTGGTGGTTGGGCATGTCTGAGCGACTTGTTCCATGCGTGACTTGTTACTGCCCTGTTACTAAAGGCCTCCGTGATGCATCTGTTACCACCTTGAGATGATACTGAAATCCAAATAATAAATAGTATTGTACTTGCCATAAACACAAGCTTGTTTGGAAGTCTTTGACAGCAGCATTTAACTCTGTCGTGTTAACTTCAATCTTTTAAAGTACGAACCAAAACCATCCAGAGAAGATAAGCATTTGTTAGCTTCGCAGTGCGTAGTGACTCTTCCAGCCAAGATGTTTGCTTGGTGTACTGAGCAGTACGCAAAGCCATTGCATTGGGGGTAACAACTGAGATGAATGTTAGAGAAGTTTCAGAAATAAAAGCAGCCCAACTGCTGCACTGCACTTCTCTGAACCTTGAAGAAGCTTTCTGTACACCTTACTCTGCATAGTCAATATGTAGTTTTAAGAAATATTACATATTTCATGACAGCACTACAATCCTTGTATAGCATGCTTGTTAGCGCTAGGGTGTGATTGATTTCCTCCCCTTCCTTGAGGAGTCAGTCTTACTTTCTGCCTTATAACTACATAAAGGGATTTGTCAGTCTTTATATGAAGAACAAATGCCAAGTTTATCTAGACCATGGTTTTTTTAATAGGTTTCGAGGAAGCGTAAATAGGGGCTATTCAGTCATGACAGAAGAATGGTTTGAGGAGACTCCAGGGACTCCTTTTGGTTAAAGCAGGAGTCGTCATGTTCATGCTAGCAAACCGGTCAGATTCTTGCTGTAGACATCGATCTGCCACTGCTATGCCGTAGTCCTGGACTCTCAGAGCTCTGTGCAGACATACACAGACTGAGCCCTGGCCCATTCGGTAACTCAGCCGGTCCCTCTGCTGAGATAAGGCTGGCTTTTGGAAGCCAGTGTGAGCAAGTGCATGTGTAGTGCTGGTGAAGACAGTTTAACAGCAGGTAGTTTTACCTGGACTACAAAATGGAAAACCAGTGTACTCGGAGCTCACAGGGTGGCTGCTTGGCACCAGTAGAAATGGGGACAGTTCATACAGCAGTTAGTCCAGCCCCTCTTTTCCCTTGCCTCTTCCCATTTCACAGAATCACAGAACTGTAGGGGTTGGAAGGGACCTCGAAAGATCATCAGGTCCAACCCCCCAGCCAAAGCAGGCTGCTTAGAGCAGGCTGCCCAGGTAGGCGTCCAGATGGGCCTTGAATATCTCCAGAGAAGGAGACTCCACAACCTCCCTGCATTTCAGCATTATAATCAGCATTTCAGTGCTGATTATCCCACCAGTTAAAGCAAAAGGAGAATGAGGCAAAAAATACATAACCTACATCTTAGAAAACTCCCACAGTCATCCTGTGTGAATAAAGGTGGAAGAAATTGCAGGTAGGTTAGTGTGTGCTTGCTCATTCCTGACTGCACTGTGTTCTCTTCAAGGCAATGTGCCAAGGCTGTCATCTTCTGTCTCGTGGTTGGCTTTCCATCCCCCTGAGGCCTGAAAAATGGATGAGGAAGAGCGTTAGTTAAAAGACGTGCAGCAAAGCTATCTCTAGGCACTTTCCATAAGCCCCAAGCAAATCTGCTTAAGCACTGCAGTGCTCCAGGACATGTGCAGCATGTCTTGGGCTTCAGCATCTGCGGCCTAAGAAATCCCTCCCTGCACTGAGTACGTCTGTGGAGAAGGGACAAGAGCAACTTAATGCAGTATAGCAAAAGCCTCAAAGTATAGTCTGCATTTTGCCTCAGACCATCCCTGTGTACTTCCCAAACAAAAGGGAACTTCATATAATTCAAAATAGTTGTTAAACACCAGCTAGTGAATGCAGAAAGTAATGTGATCGTTTTTCTCATCTCTCCAAGAGATGTTGCTCATGGGGCAGTACAAAGACCTGCTCCTAGTAGTTCTGCCTCAAAACCTGCTTCCATTTTTGACTCATCACCAGGCTACTTGCAGAAGAAGAGGCTGCTCTTTGAATGGTAACACAGTGGGGCTGTCAGGGACTGAATTTGCAAAGTGTCTCAGCATGAACAGTTTTTCTGCAGGCAGTTGGTTACCTTTGCACTTACCTGCGGTGTACATGTGAAAGAATACAGGCTCAGTTTGTTAAAAAATGCTGAGTGTGTATTTTTATGTGCATGTGTCACAGCGATTGTGGCCACGTAGTTGTACCTGAGAATATGCAGCAGCTTACCCTTTCGCTCTGAATTTCTCAATGAAATTGAGACCAAAACCAAAACCAAGCACGCAAACAAACAAAAAACTGTGATATGATTAGGAAAGCTGCAGTTCCCTTAAATGCACTGTTTCAGAATGCAGTTTTCTATTTTGCCAGTTTGGGACTCCCATTAGGAAAAAAAAAAAATCCATTCAACCATTCATTTTCATTTTTTCCCCCATTGTACTGAGACAGCTGCCACAAGTGAGTTGGTAGAAAACTTCGTGCAGCCAAATAATAACAATAAGAGGAAGAACCACTTTGACACAGCTCAGTGGAATGTTAATTTAAGGTCTTAAGTGAATTGCTTTCCAACTAATAGGAGAGGGATGAAAAAAATGCTTTCAGTTTTTGGGTTCTTTTGAAAAATTATACGTGCCTGTTTCTCAGGGAACTCCAAATACAGCAAATGGCAACAGATTTTTTGTCTTATTTCTCTGAACGTGGAAATTAAAGGGAAAAGTTAATGCACAGCCATTAAGTCGAGTAAAAGCAGAGGAGATGTGAAATGTATCCTTTCGAGGGCAGTGTTAGTTGATGTCACCTTGTAGAGCCAGAGCCTGGTTCTGCTGCCCCGTGCGCTGGCAGCACAGGCACCGCCAAGCCAACCGAGCAGCAGCAGCAACCGCGCCGTGGTCTGAGCCCCTCTTAAATGTTTAATCTGATCCAAGCCTGCTGTATCATGAAATATATATCCTAGCACAAACACTGGTTTATTGATGTGGAACTTCTCCTCCATGTTCCTGCCTCGCGGTGACTTTGACCTACTTTAACAATACCCTAATGCTTTTCACGGGATGCGCCATCTGAATGCTCAGCCATACAGTCCTAAATTAGCAACTTGACATTGAAATGCTGATTTACACCTGCAGTCAAATGGATAACACATGTTAAAGGCTGATTGTCAGCAGCTCCAATGCGTTATTGCTTCATTCTGCGGCATTGTCACTTGCCTCCATGCAATTTAAGGACACCGTTGTGGGGCATTGTCGGTATCGCTGTGGACACAGCTGTAGGGGGCTGACACTTTGTCCAGAGCTTGTCATCTGTCTAAAAGCTGACATCACTTCCCAAAAATCACTGTGAACGTTTGGATGTTTAAGTGTTGCTGTATGTTTTAAGACAGCATTGGAAATAAAGAAGCTTTTTGCTAGCATAAAAAGGAGTTAACATTGAATAACTTGCTCTTCTGACCTTCTCACCCCAAGGAAGATTAATGGTCATTTAGATCAGAACTTCCCCCCTGATCAGGGCTCTGAATGCCTCGGGGATTCAGACAGACAAAGGGAGCCTTGTCACCTCCAGGTCACCAGCCCAGACCTGTGGTGTATCTCCAGTGACCATTAGATGGTTGCTCAGCAGTTTATGTGCGAGAGGTGGTGGCTGTAATCCATTTTCCAATGGACAGGCCTCTGCCTCATGGAAGCTGTCACTATGTGCTTATCTGAGCAGCAAGAGACAGGAATTCACACAAACGGTGCCCAAATTAGTTTGTCTTGCACTACTACACACAGAGCCCATGTAGCACTTGTTTCGGTGGCTTCATCTTCCTCCAGGTTTGTCTTTGCAAGCGGGGAGGGGCTGAACCCATGTCAGCACTATGTGAGCAGTGCCACTTCTGTGTCCCCTCCTGGGGGGCTTTGGCCTCTGCTCCCACCTCTGGAGCACGCGGGGCCTGCTCAGACACACTCATAGCTGTGTTTCTGGCATGTGAGCTCGATTTTCTCTCTCCCATTTCTCTCCGTGTGCTATCGAGAGCTGTGACCTGCCCTCCAGGTATTCACTTTGGAGGGAAGGGCCTTACTTTGGCAGCCACCAGTTCAATGCATGAAGTAGTTCCGACATCCTAGAAGAGCACGTCCCACAGCCCTCACGTAGCCATCTCCCGGGCCTAGTTCCTGATGTAATTCATGCCAACTATAATTGTATTTTAAGTGCAAGTCCTAAAACTAGGACTACTCTGTAAAATTGAGCACAGAGTTCAGGGACAGATTTCGATAGTAAAGTAACCATTTGTGACTTTTTATGTTAGAAGGGATGAGGTCACCAAATGCAAAGCACAATTTGGGGACCTACACATCCAGTCTAAGCTAAAAGCACCAACTCACTGATCAGTGGCTGTGTAGGGTCAGCAGATGGTCGGTAAAGGGCTAAGCACATTGTACCTCACTGGAGACATCTGCATGGGCGTAGCACATTGCTAAAAAAATGACCTGTGTGCAGACATATGCATACTGTAGCTACAGCTGAGACACTGAGCCTGAACATATAACAGTTGCAGACCAGAGATTATAAAAAAATAATAATTAAAAGGAAGAGCTAGGATTGAGGAGTCCCTCTCTTCTATTTGGCCATGTTGTGAGAGGAAATAGAAATGTCAGACTTTAGGGTAGTGTCTACAATGGGAAATTCATTTTACAAAACATAATTAAATCCTAAAGGATGTACAATCTAAAACTATATAGTTATTATGGAGAGTGTGCCATGTCTACTGCAAAGTCCCCAGTATCTCTTTCCTGTTCCCTTTTGGTTTTCTCTCTCCTAGGCTTATCTCTGCACAGCTGGTGCCATGTAGTGGACAGAGCAGCTGAACAGACCACAACCAGAACTGAGCTAATAAACTAAGTGTTTAAGTGTTAAGGCTAACAGGATGGAGGAAAAGGACAAATAAATATCAGTTCTGTGAAAATCAAAACTCTTGGAGGCTGCATGACTTGAAAAGGACTGACCTCTATGTAGCTTATGAGTTTGAAAATCCTCTCCTATGTACTTGCAGCATTAATTCATCTTGTTATCTGAGGTGATCTACTTTAATCAGATTCCTAGAAGCAAGTCAGGTACTTAAAGCAGAAGATCTCTGACACCTGTGCTGGCAGTGTCAGTAGAGAGGCCAAAGACCAAGCCAGCAGGGAGAGCAGATAACCCACTTCATCTCCTCAAAACCCCTTTTAGGATAATTGGCATCAGGGGGAATTCTCCCAGTTTCCCCTCAGGGATTCATAGCTGTAGGGCCATTCAGCATACTTGTCACACAAAAGCTGTCCCTAAAGTCTCATGTTTCAAAGACCCAGCCATTCCATAATGCTCCCATCCTGTCCTAAAGCTTCATCTGTCAGGTGCCATGTCTCCAGGCTCCACACAGGCACCTTCACTTAAACCTGGCTTAAAGAGGGCCCCGTAAACACGGCCCTGCTTCTGTGCCCTCAGTGCAGCTTCTTGCCTTTCCTATTCCTGTTTTCTGAGTTTCCTAGCACTGTGGTCACTGAGTGCCCATAATGAGGCTCCTTGTTCTAAATTAAATCTCATTTTCACACAGAACTTAAACCAGAGAAGGAAATGCGATCTGCTGTCCTCCAAAGACCATCATCCCACAGAGCACGTGTGGCACAGGCGGCAAAAAGAGCTTGACGGCTGCATGAGGACACATTAGATACAAGTAAGGTGACAGTTCATGTCTTCGGACTTATCCATGGGAGGAATCCTAAGCAGTTCATGCCTGGTTATCCAAACAGTGGATTTTCCTCTGTTATGTGAGATATTGTATGCAGCTGCAGCAAATGAGCTGCACAAATCCAGCATCCATGTGACAAGCTTTAATCAAGGTGCTTGTTTGTCCAAAAATGGTTATGTTCTTATCAGGAGACAATAGTCAAAATAATCCTAAAATGTTTTAAAGAAAAGCATCAGGAGTAAAAATGCCCCATCCGAAATTGATTGTGCCTTATCAGGGAATAAAGAACTCAAAACAGCCTGAAAAATCAAGGATGAATGTAAATTAAGTTCAGCATCTTAATAAGCTATTGTTTGTTATTACAGCCTGATTTAAACACGCTACTCTTTTGGTGACATTTTTAATGCTTTCTGTGGATTACCAGTGCATGCCCAGAGTATGAAAGCTTGCTAAGCCTCCACGTGCTCAGTCCAAATACGCAGAATTGGCCCTAGCATTAATGCTAGCTCAATGCTATCCTTGCTGCTGGCACCAGCTATGCGGGACTTGAACTTTACAGGGCTGGGCATTGTGCTTCATACAAATCATTGTATGGACTTACTCAAGTGTGTTTTACAAGCTTAGGGCAAATTTGTGAATGTCCAATTATCTAGATGTAACTGTTTTAAGAGGCGCCAACCAGGCTCTTTTTGTTGTTGTTTCCTCGGAGTCCTGCAGTATCCTTCTGTAACTACTGGAGGATGCTTTCAGCCTGGCTTCCAGATCTGGCTGGTGTTTCCCTTCCCGATTACCAGACAAGATGTCTGTGCACTAGCCCTTTCAAACTGCTGAACATTGGCATCTCTTCTGATCCCCTACGGTGAAATTAAAGCTCAGAATGTTTTTTAAATGCCTCAATCCTCTCAATCCTGTTTGGGTAAAAGCAGTCATAGCAGCTGCCAGCAAATTAAAATGTAACTTTTGAAGATCCTTCAGTTATTCACAGACCTTTCAGCTGTGCGATGTTTCTTTAGTTTCGAACTAGTTTTGCAAACTGCTTTAAGAATGAGGTGAAGTTGTGGATAGCATAGCCATCTCTCTTTTCCTTTCATTTAAATGAAAATAGGAGGCTAGGTATAACAGGCTGACTTTACATTTTGCACTCGATGTTGGTTTTACTTTTTTTGTCATTGTCAAGTGCAATTCTGTGGCCTTAAAACCAATCGAAGCAACTTCCTCACCGCAAAAACTACCACTTGCATCGCATCATGCAGAAGTGTTTCAGAGTACATGCCAGCAGCATGCACGTGTAGTTTTATCCCATCTTATTTTTAAATGGTTAACTGTGCACACATTTGAGTTCACAATCCTATTCCAAAAATACCCGTGGTTTATCCTTATCATATTGCCCAGCTATCGGTAAGAAATAGGCTCAAGTGGCTCAGTATGGATTAGATTTGCCTTTTACGTAAGAGGGTACAAGATCCAGTGAGAGCCCGGAGACCTGACCCGGGGAGAGCTTTGTCTTCTCATGACCAGGGAATCCCTTGGCAGTACTGGGTATGCTGAAAATACAGGGATGCTTCCCACTGACTTCACTGGAAGAATACTGCATTAGGAAGGCATTAATTTGTTTACAAAGGCCAGAATAAATAAGGTCTAGAGGTCTCAGATACTTGTCTTAAATCACTCAAAGTTTTAATTTAATTTTTGCAAACATAATTAAAATTTGTTTTTATTCCATTCCTTTTAAGTTTACAAACTATGGAAAACTTGGCAAACAGGAGAAGCATGTGCAGTTGTTTCTTCCAGATGTGTCTAAACAGATCCAGTCCATGTGAAAAGCACACACCACCTCCCCACTGTGACATTTTGATATCTTCTGGGTTGCCATGGGGTTTTCTGCCTTATGCTGTTTTCACCAATTGTTTTTATCTCAGCCTCAGCATATGTCTCTTCACCATCCCCACACCTCTCTCCTTCTGCCCGCATCCCAAAAATCAAATACTTTCCCTGTCCCAGGCCTGTAGATGATGCTAAGTGGATGTTTTGCCAGATGCCATATGTCTGCTGCTGTGTCCTGAGTTGTCCTCCTCCTCCTCAGTTGTCCTCACTCACCTTTGGTCACCAGGTTCTTCCACCAGCAATTGTTTTGATCACTTACTGACAGTGCTGGGAGTTAAGGTGTTTGGTAAATAGAGATAAATTGCAGTCCACAGGGAGGACCTTGGGACTGAGAATTTGGGAACTTGGATTCCAAATGCCATCTTCGGAGTCTTCAGTCAAAGATACACCCTAACTGAAAACATTTCGGGGTGGGTCTTCTCATGGCTGTAGCAGCACCATCCAAATTAAATTAATAACATTCATTGCATTTAGCAGTGAGGAAAAAATTAGCCTAGTCTCTAGATATTTAATGTAATTCAAGGAAAAAATAAAAATAAAAGGATCTGTAGAATCTACAGGCACATTTGGTTTCCTGCAGCCTTCACAGACTGAGCTCTTGCTAAGTCAGTCGGGAGGTGAAGGAGATAGTGTGAAATCATCTGATGTGGCTCTAGAAGCACTTCTTAGGCTGGGAGCTGTGGAGAGTGTCTTCTTTGAGTCTCAAATTACTGCCATGCTATTCTTCAACAGGTTGCATGCAGTTGGGCTTTCTTGGCAGGTATTATCACATGTGTGTTGTAGCAAGATGAACCAAGATGATTTGCCCAAAGTAACCCATGGAGATCTAGAAAAAAGTAGCCATTTTTGCATGGTCCTTTTCTTGAAGCCACATCAAGATTTCCTGCAAAACCCAAGGCATCCATAGCGCTTGATTACCTCATTAAAAGCTGGGCAGAATGAAGTGGAAAACTCCTTTTCATGATCAGCAGAAAATTCATTCCCAGGTGATGATCCCAAAGGAAACATGCAGTGTGTTGGCCCTCCAGAGCCCTGTTTTCTGTCTGGAAGGGCTGTGAGAGTCTTTTGTCAGCTCTCTGTATAAAGCAGCTCATCCTCAGAGCATCATGCCTCTTGTAGGGAAAGTTATTGAAAGCTTACCTGCTCAAAACCTGACCTGCAAAGCAGTAATCAGATTTTTGCTCTTAAATCCCACTTCAGTTTCCACATCCATGCTGCCCTTCAACATGATGAAACACCAAATATTTGTTCTAACATCGAACAATGGCTATGGTTTAAAAATATCCCTAGATCATACCTACAATTAGGAAAACAATGACTCGGATCCAAAAGTACCTCTTCTCACAGGACTCTGAATAACCAAAGGTGTAATAAAGGGTGGGTTAGATGTGTTATAGCTTTTTTTTTTTTTTTGGTCAACTATTCAGTGTTGCTCTTCATTATTTTTTTTTTATCCTTTTTAAAGCCTTAAATCCTCCCTGCATAACCGCCTCTGCTCTATTCACCGCTGAATGGACGGTGCGCTGATCTTTTTATTGGTGGGTAGTGGATTTGGTTTGATTGCTTGACACGGGAACAATAGCGGGATAAACAATTCCTTTCGAGCCCGTGAAACTCCCCATCTGTTGGGCGCGCGCGTGTTCAGAGAGAGCCGGCCAGAGACAGATGAACACGGCAGCCAAGCCTGATGTTAATGGCATCAGTCATACAAGCAGAACATGTGGCACAATAAATCAAAAACTAATTGAACTTTTGCTCGATTATGTCGCCGTCCCACTGCCCATTTTAAGCAGCGCACGGTTTCCTGGAACAATGCCCACAGCCCCTGCCATAGACTCCCTGCCCTCGGACAGCAGGAGGCTGCCCTGGGAGGTAACAAGTGATAGCGGCTTCTCTCCGCTCCTTTCTTGCTCGAAACAGTGACACCTTCCTCAGAGCCTCCTTCCAGGCTCAGAATGTGTATTTGACCAACATTTATCTGTTCAAAGAGAACTGACATTAGGATGACAGTGACAGCCCATGTTTGCTGGCATGTTCCAACTGGGACTGTTGCTGACAGGATTCTATAGGAGAAGACAGCATTAATTTTTGTGCTAATTGCAGTATTAATGAAGGCTGGACTGATATAATTTAATATCACTGTTAGCACTTGAAAGTGTTTCTGCTACATCTGCTACTGGAGCCTGCGAGCCAACATTTTCAAGCTTAGATGTCCATGGCAAGAAGTAAGTCAGCGGAACTTGAGGGGGAAATTTCCACAGATGTGGAAGGAACAATTTCTGACGGGAGCATGAGGGAACCAACTTGAAACCTTTAGAAAAGCACCCCTATACTGAAGTGCATAAATGTGGAATAAGGCCCAAGATCCCTCATGTCATATAGAAACCTGGTTATGACTGAGCCACCTGCCCTCCCTCAGGAACCATTAAAGCACAGGGGACATACATACAGACCTACAGATGCCTGCCTGACATGCCCTTCTTTCGCATTTAAAATTTTACACTGACATGCCCAGGAATGCTTGGATGTTTACGAACTTAAAAGGTGAGGTACCAAACGCTTAATACACTTAGAATCAGCTCCTCGTTATATGGGAGGAGCAGCATTTTATGATAAACGTGTTAAAGTACACAAAATGTAACCCAAATCATTTTATAAAACCTTGCAGCACTTCTGTAAAATTTTATTTGCCAATACGTTAGCTGCAAAGAGCAGACTTTATTATTAGCCATTTCTTGTGGAGGATTCTCCAAACTGGTAAAAGGATAAAATGTTCCTATCTGAGTAGAGGCTTAAGTAACAGCTAAATTAAATCTTTGCATTAATAGTATTCATAAAAAGGCAGATGGGAGCAGAAAATGTTGCAATGAAGAATATGGAATGAGATGAGATCACAGCATCAGTCTGTCCTTTGTAGATCTGGACAATGATCACAGAGCCAGATTGGATTAGTGAAACCTATTTACCAGAAGTTCAGAGCAGTTGCATGAAGCTGAAAGGCAGTCAGGAGGGAGAGGTAGAAAATGCACCAGATTTACAGCTGCAGCGACGAAAATTTAGAAGTTTTCACCACCGTGATTTCATCCAAATGTGAGTACATCAGAACTATAACGCTGGGTACGGTGTTGTCTTTTGGATGGAAGGAGCGTTTTTATCCTTAGAGAAACCTTTGAAAGGAGCAGCTCATCTGTCTGTTCTGCTTGCGCCGCGCTGCGCTGCCAGCTCGGTGCTCTCTGCTTCTTTCTGGAGCTAATCCATGCAGGTGCTTCGACATTGTGGCTGTGTAAAATCCTTGCACGGGCAAAACTGGGAGAGATCTGGAATCAGTGTTCGTGTACCTATGAGGTAATTGCTAAAGTGACAGCTTGCAACTGTGTGGCTATTCTGTGTGATAGAAAAGAAAATGAAGTTCTGTGAGCAGTTAGCAGCTCAGATGAACTGGGTGAACTGCATGAATGTGGAAT
The DNA here is from genome assembly GCF_009769625.2 of Cygnus olor. Classification (NCBI taxonomy): domain Eukaryota; kingdom Metazoa; phylum Chordata; class Aves; order Anseriformes; family Anatidae; genus Cygnus; species Cygnus olor. The sequence goes on from NC_049170.1 coordinate 124,433,689, forward strand.
TTAAGTCTGCTGGCTCAATAAGTGGAACATTTCCAAAGCCATGCCCTCGAAATGAATGCATGATTAACATTAATTGCTTGTAATGAAGAGTAAGAACCGGACAAAGCCTAGTCTGCATTTGATTGAACAAATTAGTTTAAACTCAATAGCTGCATATTTCAGCAACAAGAAAAAGAAAGCAGGTAAAAGCAGGGAAAACAAATTGTGGGGCCAGATCTGATCTTTACTTGCAAGCTGCAAGCCTGAGCTCTCAGCTGCTTAATTTCAGAATGTAAGTGGAAATGACAAAGTGAACCGTCATTGTAATTGTTTTTGTTGCCTGAAATCTGGACTGCGCATACAAACAGCCTCTTGCAGGCAAATCCAGAAATGGCATCTGCAAGAATTCAGCCGTGCCTTCCTGCTCCTGCTCCCTGCAGAAAAATCATGTTTGCAGGGAGAGCCCTGCAATCCCACTGTTTTCATTGCTGCCATTGTATTCCTGTGCAAGTGGGTCACTCACGTCTACCTCTGCAATTCACTCTTCTTTCAATGGCTATTCAAGTAATTGGATGTTTGCTGGTGCTGTGACTTCCCTTTCATGCCTTCCCTTTCTTCAGCCCATGTGAGCCATTTGCCACGTATGCTGGCAAATGACAGGCAGCGAGTGAGTCAGTCTGTGGATCGTACGCGCTCTGAAAATAGGCAAATTTATTACCATTAAGTGCATTAGTACACGGTTCATCGTGCACCAGCCTGGTGCCAATAACAGCACAACAGTACTCACTTCTGGGAGAAATATATATAAACTGTACTCCTCACACTGGGCAGTAAAATACGTAAAATACCAGAGACGTGAAGGTGATTCTTTGTGTCACTAAACTTTTCTGCACTTGAGTTTAATTAAAGTGCTTTGCCTATGAACAATTAATGATTATAGTCCTCACACAATGCAATACCAGCAGTAAAAGTGATTGCAGCAGCTTCAAAAGCAAGTTACAACACATTCACAGAAAAAAAAAAAAAAAAGAAAAAGAGAAAACTTCATTGTACTTGTATGGTTTTCACTCCATGCTTGCCATGTTTTAAAATATAAAACTACTCATGCAGGAGAAGGCAGTAGGGATCCTTGAGGATACCACCCCATTCAAAACAGGCTGCGATCAGGCTGACAGCTGAGCACACTCTCTAACTGTGCACACAGATAACTCACTTGTGATAGGTGTGTAAGCACCCTGTACCTCAGCAGGTTGCTAGCAGGGGACTTGGACAAGATTTATTACCTCCTGTCTTACCGTCCTGCTTAACTATGGGCAGAGATTGGCCAAAACTCTCTTTCTGTCTAATGGGGTCCTAATGCTCAGTACTTGTATCCTCACTGTGGTGTCTGAACTGGTGGTCTGGTTTTCAGTGGTGGCTGCAGGTATTCAACATTGCAGAAAATCAGACCACCCGTCTGAAATGGGGATTTCAGATGGATCCATGAAAGTACCTGAACAGTGAGCTACCTAAAGCTGAGATCCCCAGACCTGCGGGCTAGTGGCTGTAGTCACTAAGACTCCTGGTTTGCCTAGATTCCCCCACTAAAATTGCCAAAATGCCTGGATTCCTGTGACTGAGCACCTACACACCCCAGGGCTGGCGACCTCCCTGTGTGCAAGGGAGAAATTATGGGATGCCACAAGTCATTGCTGACATTGTCCTTCACAGACAAGGGTAGCTCTTAGACAAATGCAGGCTGTGTAGGAAGAGTGATCCTGGTCCTGTGGCCAGCTCTTCTTGTACCACAGCCCTGAAAGCTGCTCAGTTCTCCTTCATACCATCCAAGGAGAGGCCGTGGTATGGGCAGCAGTGTCCAGCACTGTGGAGGCCACCTCTGCTGTCACTCACCCCCCATGGCAGCGGGAGCAGTAGGCCCAGGTCCTATCACCTGCACCTCATCCCCTCAAGGCAGGAACTCAGATTAGCAGCAGGAATGAAAAGCCTTGGGCCAACTCCAGCTGCTTCCACATCTTCCTAAGTCTCCACACACATTAACACATAGCAAAGATGAGCACTGCAGCTCCTGGATGCCAAAAATGTAAAGGCAAACTCAGCTGGAGAACGAGAGTCACCTGCGACTCCCTAACAAACTTTTCTGATGCTTCAAAGCCTTTGGGCTATAAATGGAGCCTGAATGGGAAGCCTCCCTTCACATGCCTTGCCTGCAGGGTCAGAATTTAGAATTAGAGTTAAACCTGGCTCTGAATTTTGCAAGTTTTTGTAGGCTCCCTTCTGTAACCAGCTGCTAAATCCTGTAGGCATAACTCCCGTATTCTGCATACAGGGGAGGGTAATAATTCTAACGTGCAAAGAGTAGGATACAATGAGAGCTGGGAGAATAACTGAGTTTTTCAGGTTTCAAGTCAAACTGGAACTAAAAGCATTTAATCAATCTTCACTTTGTCCAAAAAACACCCAAACCCAATCAATTCCGTGTGAGTGCAATGACCAGTCAAAAGCTTGGCTTACGATCCTCATTTCTCATGTGTCTTGTGACCAGTGTTTCTGTTTTGCCTATGATTTTGGTGTCTTTATGGGTTTAAGAAATCAAATAGAGAAAAACTTTAAGCAAAACGCTGCATCAAGTTAAAGTACTGAATGGGTCATTTTGTGGCTGAAAAAAAAAAAAAGGAACAGATGTAGCACAAATGTTGTTATTTGGACATAATATGATAAAACTGAAATTTCTTCATGAAGTTATTTGAGCTTTTTGGAAGAAAATCTGTATTTAGATAAAGTGATCAGCCTCTCCAAAGTCAGTGTAGATACTAGTCATGGTTGAAGCTTGCTGGATGGAAGGAGAAGCTCAGTTTCTCCTAACACCAAAGAGCCCTTATCCCAAATATCATTAGACAGGAGGCCAGGACACGGCCTCCTGTAGGAAGAGGCAGATTCCTCCTGGAAACCCATGGGAACGTGCAGACACTTTGGGAAGGCTCTTGCCCTGTGCCCACAGATGTCTGTATTGTATAGCTGGAAAATGGTCTCTGAGGTGACATTTAAAAAATATATATATATATTTTATTTTGGGTTGTTTCAGCTGGAATCCTCCTTAACCCCCCTTTTTTTTTTCCGCCCCTCCCCACCATGCCATTCTTTTGGAGGCATTTCAGAGGCATATTTGGCCTAATCTCACTGGTGTAGCACAGCTACAGCACCACAAAGTAATGAGAAGTGACTTTAAAATACCGAAATGAGGTGAGGTTTTGTTGTGGTGGTGGTGGTGGTGTTTTTTTGTTGGTTTTTTTCTTTTCCCCCAATAATAGCAGTTATTATCCAACACCAGCTGCTCCAGCCCTTATCTTTTCTATGTCCCCCAGCAGAGACTGCATGGGGGCTAAGAGAAGAGCTGACATGCACAGAGCCACCAGACAAGTGTCAGACACCATGAGCCTCTTTGGAGGCTCTCTCCCAGCTCCTGCCCCCCTACATTGGGGCAGGAAAACCTACCTGAGGTGAGGGTCGCTGCTGGTCTCCTAACACTTCAGCCCAAACAGAGCAGTGCCCGTTTCCACCACAAACCAGCAAGATCCTCACCAGCATCTTCAATGGGCACCACCCTTGTGTGCTACTTGGGCATGTCTGCCTCCACCCCACCCTGACCATTTTTCTGTTGTTCTTTTCACAGCATGTAGTCCTGCCCGAAGGAGAGCCAAAAGTACGCAGCACATCCTAACCAAGAGTGTAAGAAAAAATTCTCTCCCTCTCTTTTTTTTTTTGTTTGTTTGTTTGTTTTCATTCTACTTGGCTAAGCTCATCTTTCAAAATGTCATGGAGAAATGGGAAGCAGATCTTTCAGGGCAAAGAAGTTCAGCAGTGTCTGATACAGAGAATGAGAAAAGGGAGTTCCTATACAGCTACAGATGATTTACTCTGTATATACAGATTATTACAGAATTACTTCGGAACTCCTCAAAAAATAAGGTCTTTGTGCAGAGCTATTCAAAATGAACATAGCTTATCAACACGGGTCATCTGAGGGATTCACAGACTTAACTCTTATCCATAAAGCACTAATAATAGTGCCGGAGGGACAGGCAGGAAAGAAAAACAAGCAAATCATAGCAGCACATACACACATTAACCAAGGAGCCAGTACCACATTACACTGAGAATCTGGGAGGAAAACATCAAGCAATGCGCTGTAACCTCCAGTCAAAAAAATGACTCTAAGAGAGCCGCAGGAGGATGCTTGTCACTTGATCATGGTGGCACGGGGTCAACCTGGCACCTAAACATCTCAGCAGCTTGCATCTGTGTATGGTTCTCTCCTCTCTCTCCGTCCCTACTATCCAGCCCAGTGCTTACTCCTGCTTTGGGCAGAAAAATACCTAAACATTTCCCACAGCCCTGTGCTATACAGTCTCAGCTTTTTTCTCCTCATTCCCTGCTTTCCTTTCACTCAATGGGTGACTTGTGTTCATTGCAGTTCTCTTCAATAGGTCTCTGAGTATTTTTGTCCCTGATTATATCTGCTGGGCATTATTATTAAATATTATTATTAATTTTATATTAATATATATAATATATTATATATAATATATAATATATAATATATAATATAATATATAATATATTATATATAATATTATATATAATAATATTATATAATAATATATAATATGATATATAATATAATTAATATTATTAATATTATTAAATAAATAGTAATAACAGCATTAGCAAAAGATCTGAACACTGAGAAAATGTTTTCCAAATTTAGACACTTTGACACATTGGTTTCATTTGAGTTTTCTTGTCTTCAGAGCCAATTTTCCTTTCTTAAACCCAGTTAGCCTATTCACGACCCCTTCCATCATCCTTTTATTGCAGTTCTGTCTTGTAGGCACGACAGCCCCGCTTTCTCTTGTGCATGCTAGATCACAAGCATCCTGCTCCCCATTTGTAGATACCCTCCTCTTCATAGTCCAGATTCCCTAATCTCCCCACAGCACCATGGGTCCCCCTGCTTACCACACATACCCATGCACTGGGAAAAAAATTGCCATATTTGCTTCCATCCCCTCTCCTGGTTATTAAAGCAGATCACAGAACCCAAATACTTCATAGGATACCTGGAGTGGACCCCAATAAGAGTCAGGAATATCCCTGTGTTTTTGAGTAAAAAAAAAAAAAAAAGTGTGTATTTTCTCAGTTTGTAAACATCTTATTTTCATCCAGTCACTTGGGCTGAGGTCTCAAAGTTACTCTTTGACCCAAATGAGGATGAAATTCAGTGTCCCAGTGTTGCTCAAAATAAGCTGTATTTAGATACTTCTTTTTTATTTGTTATGCTCTCACATATGTTGTCACATAATGTAAAAATAGCATAAAAGTCCAAACAAAAAGTGAATTGTTCTAATAAGGCAGAATGCTTAAATAGTTACTCTTTTCTTTTTTTTTCTTTTTTTTTTTGACAAAATAAATACTTTTCCAACCAAATGCCCAAACTTTTTCTAATCAGAACTTTCTCATAAACCTATTCAGCTGGATAATTCTCAGCTAGCTCTCTTCAAAATCTAGGACAACCGTATGTCTGTTATGATGTTTAAAAACTCAGCAGAAAATTGTTTCTGTCATGAGGGGGCCTCTAACATTTAATTTAGGTTGGGTCAGCTGTTGTACTCAGCACTATACTCACAAAGGTCTAAGAAAACAAGAGAGGAAAGTCCCTGTTTTGTTGCTGTATTTTGATATGATTTTCTTCTTCCTTTGGGGCTTTCCTGACCCCAATTAAAGATATCCTTTGACTGGCTCTTAGTCTTGATGCACACAGCATCATATTAGCTGCGGGAGCACCAAGCCTAAGGAATGGTCTGCAGATCCAGATAAGCAAGGTTTGCAAACCAATGCAATTTGGACACTCAGCTCTTTGACTTGTGCATTCCTCTTTTTCAGCGTGATGCAGCTGCTGATGTGCAACCATTCAAATAAATTGCACCTAGTGGAATATAGATGCCTGTGAGGAAGTTGTGATTACCAATTTCTATACCCACACTAACGTAGCAGTATGATTATTTATTTTTCACTTTTACTTCTGCACCTGCAGTCCGTGCTGTAGAAATGCCTCAGCTAACTTGAGAGCTTCTGCTCTGGTGATTGCAGTGGATGCACAACTTTAATCCTAGAGAAGGGCAAAAATAGCGAGCAGTGTGGACATCTGCCAGACTTTTTTTCATGGCTAAAATACTCAAGCAGTGTAGCACTGAGTGATTTAACATTCAGGTAACTGACCTAAGGTAACTTCCATGACATTTGAGAATCCACCCCAAAAGCACAATCATGGCAGTGGAAGGGTGAAAGGGAGAAGCACCTTCTTTTATAAAATTATTTCAATGATATTGTTATTTGCAGTTCCTGTTGTCTTATTAAAAGTTCTTCCCAGTGACAGTAGATCCTTTCTTTTGATTTCCTTGCACTCCTATCCCCCAAGTACTGGGATTACAACTCTAAAAACACTCTTGATGACAGTACCTGAATACTTTGCAGAAAGCTGGCAAATCCCTCTGTGTATGCTAGTGCTGCCACATTAAAAATTAGACCAGCATTAGACCATCAAAAAGAGCTTAGCTCCAAAAATCTGATATTTCCTCTATAAACAATCACCTCATCGTCCAGCCTCTAAGCTTTGAAGTTTTACCCAAATCCAGATGTTTAATTGGCCCCTTCTGGGGGGCTTTGGTTCCAAGAGTGCTGATGGGTTTGCTGGAGCAGCCTCTGCACTGTCCTGCAACGCTCCTGTGTCCTCTGTGTCCCTTGTGTAACACTAGCAGGTGTGCAAGGCCTCAGTGCCCTCATGTAAATGTCCACAAAAAAAAAAAAAAAAAAAAAAAAGGACATTTTGTTGAGCTCTGAATTCAGAGTCAGCATCCGGCAAACAGAATGAACTGTGCAAATGACATAGAGGTTTAAGTTAGTAATTATTTCAAGAGCAGTGTACTAATTCGGCAGAGTCTGGATGACTCTGCCATTCACACAAGATTTAAATTTCCTAGTGCATTTAGAAAAGAAAAGTGACTTCTAGCTGATCCTTCTGCCTTACCCTAAGTACCCTAGAGAAATGTCAGCTCCACTTTAGATCAAAAGTGTGTTGCAGCAGGTTTAGCTTCCTGACCTAGATAAGTCTTTATGTATTACAGTAATGGGTGAGGTAGCCAAAGTCGCAGTGAAGTCTCGAATTAGGAGTTAAGAAACTCCCAAAGTGTACTATAGCCAAATGCTGCAAACAAGCAAGTTAACTGAGATGGTGCTGCTGTCCCTGACTGTAATGGCAAATGGCATTGAAACTAGCTTGAGGGTGTTCTGGCACTACTGATATGGCATGTAGCAAGAGACCTTGAGAACATAGATAACGTGCCTAAATAATTCCTGCTATTTACGGAGTTCAAACTAAATATCATCCCCTGCAATGCACAGGCAGATTGTTAAGTTTCAAGTCAGTTGTGGTTTACACTGATCAAACAAGCCACTTTCAGGACTAGAGACTGCTGCAGCCCGCATCCTACTTACCAAAAATGCTCTTTCCATGACCATGCAAAAGCAGCGACCTCAGGTGTCTGGGTAGGAGAGGGCTGCAGAAATTTTCAGCCACACACCAAACAAGACCGCATGTGAGCAAGAGCTAAATGATGGAGCAGCAAGAGGAGGCCTCCTGCCACCATCGGCCCCCTCATTCTTGAGTTTTGGGCAGGATGGTGTGGCCCAGCCCTGTCCGGCAGTGCCAGATTCCTGGTCAGGAGAGCCAGGCCCCACCTGGTGCACGTGCCTGACTTCAAGGACGCCAGCAGTCCCTCTGGCTTTACCTTAGCACTGGGCACGTCCTTAAGTAGCTTACAGAGAAGGGACTGTGCTAGGCTGCGTGCCAAGATGCACCGAACTAGAAGAAAACCCCTCTTAGGTCTCGGATTAGGGCTTGGTGGCCTCACCAGCCCTTTGCAGCAGCATTTCTGCCTGCTGTCGGCCCATTTCAGCTCCTGGTCCCACCAGTCAGGAGGATCCAGACCAGCCTCCTGCGGATACAAGGAATCTAAAAAAGTAAAAAGTGGTCAGGTTTGGGCTTTTATTTTGTTCCTGTTTTGGGAAACATCTGTTTGCACGTGTTTTTAAATCAGCCTGAAGGTTCACAAACACAGAATATTGCACATTAACAGTACACTGAATTCTAATTTATTTAAAGAAATTGAACGATTTTATGAACGCAAGGGGACGTGCCTCAATGCTGTCTTGTTTTTATCTGGAGCGTTTGTTAGAAGGCAGACCGGTGGGTGGAATGAGGCCTTTTCTTTGTCAAAGAGCAGGTGAGACAGGAGAGGCCTGAAGAAATAGCATTTTTAATTCACGTTGCATAAGTTTAACTGACTGCCCAAAATATGATGCAATAAGAAATTAAAACTAAGCAGACTCAGAGGGGTATCCTGAATCAGTAGAAGTTAATGAGGGCCACACTTCATTCTCTTGAAATGAATGCAGGAAGCTGCAGCTCAGCACCTGGGTCCCCAAGGGAACACACCTGATTTTTCTGTGCTTTGTATTTCTCAAGCTCAGAGTCAGAAATCAAACAAGATGAATCCCACCCCAGTCCCCACCAAACAAACCTCTCCCCAGATGACAGGAAAGCAATCAGAAGAGCAAGCAGCACACTGCTCCCAACCAAGGCTGCTCCATCGGGACTCCGACAGCAGACCTCCTGGTGGCCTGCAGAGGTGGCCCTGTCCCAGTCTGGCTCTAACAGGAGAGTTTTACCTCTTCCCTGCAGGTGATAGCAGTGTCTGACTGTCAGCCCCACCACAGTAATCTCCACCAAATGTTCTACAGAGAAGAGGAGGTGCGGGGTTTGGGCCGCCTGCGGGGCGGGCAGCAGGGACCCTGCACCACCATGCACGGTAAGTCCTCAGAAATGGCTTCACCGCCTTCTGGGTCTCCATTGCTTCAGAACATTTCTAGATGTTGCAGTCTTCCAGTCTGCAGTGAAGCAGACATTTTGTTATGTAGAGAAAGGGTACTTCCATGCTTAAAACACTCAGTGGAATTTATGAGATAAAGACCACATCATTGCAGAGCTCTGCTCCCTGCAAGAGCAAGCTAATAAAGCATCACTTGCTTTATTCAAAGTCATAAACTCTCCCTTTCCAAGAGTTGACAGTATTGTAGTGATGATAGATTGCTTATAACTGAGCTTGCCTGACTCATCTTATTATATAAGATCCCTGTTCAGTTCCTTAAAATTTGCCAAAACATAATCATTTGGGATGAAATTTTAGATTCTGGCTGTCAGCCACGGGCCTGATTTTTTTTTTTTTCAACCAAAACTTGTTCATCATATTTGTGAGAACCCATGAAGGAGAAAATAGAGTTTGCCAATGCAAAAACAAGGAAATGAATAAACATAAACAGACTGGTCGTTCAGTTCCTTTTCAGTGCTGATGTGTTATGCTTGGAAGGAGGAAGCTGGAGCAGGGCCATGAAGTTTGTCATGGGATGGCCTTTTAATCCAAAACACACCTTTTGCTCTCCCATGAAAAACCACCCAGATGCAATCCAGCTAAAAGACTTTGAAAAATCCCATCTGGCACACGTTTGGTAGAGACATAGGGAGTTTAGCTGTTAAAAGCTGTTAAAAATGTAAAGCAGATCCTACCATGAACGAGCATGTTCTTCACACCACTGGTCTGCAACTGCATGGTTTGTAAGCCACCTGATCTGAACACAGAGTGGGCAAGAGCAGGGCCTGGGAGCTTGAGCTTGGGACTGTGGGGAAAGATCTGAAACCGGGAAAGGAGCCAGGACATGGCTGAACAAAGAGCTGTGGCTGAGGGGTTGGAGGAGGGATGGAGAAGGAGTGTTTGGGACTGGCTGGGGGGCAGTGGGTGGCAGAGAGGTACTAGGGGAGAAAGAAGAGACTTGTGGTGTCTGTTGTGAGGGGAAGCAAAGGGAAAAAGAGACCAGATAGGCACCAATGGGAGAAAGGATGCGGGAATCTGAAAAGAGGGGTGGAAAATGGGGGAAACAGTTCTCATAAGGGGAGAAAGGGAAGTGATTGGGCAAACAAACTGAATGGGAAAGAGGGAGCAAGTAAGGTTAAATTAACTGTGCTGAGCAAGAGATCTGGAAATAAAACAGAGGCAAAAGGGACTGTTGGAGGAGCAGATAGAGGGAGAAGGGATTTCACCAGGAGCCAATTTCACCAGGAGCAGCTGTTCAGGACACCAGAGCTCCTCGAGGGCTACCTTAGCTTGTGTAGCATAATGAGGACATTTGTAGGATGCTGGCACAGAAAGTGCTCAGAGAATGCAGTGGGACATCTCCAAGTTCCTGAAATAGTTCCCTAAGCACTGTCCATCACTGCCAACAGGTTCCTCAGCGATGCACATCACCTAACACAGCTGATACATCCCCTGTTTTCTGGGTGCCCATTTCACAATTCAGACTCTGATACCCAGGAGCACTCATTTCTAGCTGCCACAAAAAGCTGTACTTTGACTGCAAACCATGCTGCATTCTGCTCAATTCCTCTGAAAACTTCATCTCAGAAAACTCTAATCTTAAACTCAGTACTGTTTGTTTCCCCAGTATAACCCCTTATCCTCCAGGAGCCTATGAAGCTGTTGGATTTTTTTTTTAACATTTGTGCAGATGTTGACCACAATGACCAGCAATACAGAAAAGGCCATAAAAATGAATAGTCTAGCCCTCAGAGGATTCACTAGTGGGAAAACTGGGTATAGGACCGCCTACTGAACAATAAAAGCTGAGGATGAATAATTACTTTCTGAGTGAACACTCTCTATGTGGTGCACTGAATGGGGCAGAACAATCTGTGGAAAAATGGTTTCTGGTCACAAATTAGAGCCTGAATCTCAAAGGGGAATAAAATAATCGTGGTCCAGTTCTGGTGCTTCATAACTTTTGATCACCTGACTACAAATTTAGCATTTTAAGGGGAGAAAAGCAGAAGTGTTTGCAAATATTTGTATGAAAATAAAAATAGCTCTTTGCTATGATCAAAGGGTCATAGAACGGTTTGGGTTGGATGATGTGCTACAGCTTCTGGTTTCAGCAGGCGTTGTACTAACGAATAGCTACACAGAGAATGAGGTGCCATGGAAGAGTGCAGAAAGGTTTCTGCAGCTGTTTCTCAACAGCTGGAGAGCCAGCCTAATGTGTTATAAAGTGATTATATATTTGTCCCAGGATGTACAACATCTGTTTGCATTAATCTCTGTACAAATGTGCCCTCTACATAAATTTCACCCCTCAAAAACATCTTTCAACATCCTTACTGGGAATAGTTTTGACTTTGGTGTTTTCCAGGCTTGCTTCATAGACAATTATTGCTGAATATTAAGCAGACTACAGATTTGATACAGCACAAATTGAAATCTGGGTAATAGAACAAACAGTTAAATTTTCATAGTAAGCTAGAAATGTGCAAAGAGTACAGATGAGAGCATCAGCATGCTTATTGCTAGCATTAGAAATGCTGTACAAATATCAAGGCATAAGGACAGTCTGTACTAGCATGGAGCAGGTCAGGTGTCAAGGCCAGAACAATAAACTCCTGACAGCCCTCAAAGCTGTGCTTTGCTTCACAGGGTGGATAGATTAAATATTTATGTGTATATATGCATTTATTCTACAGGAAAGAAGTACTCAGTTTTGTACAAGCACTCATCTTGGAAATATAGGGCAAAGTCAGACTAAAAGGTTTGGAGCAACCCTTGTCCCACACTTGGCCATCCATAGCACCTTCTTGAAGTGGCATTCACAATGCACCCAGCCACCCCTGTCCTGACGAGCGCTTACCAAATTGAAGTCATGGGGACTTAGTTTTGCTTAAATATTTTGAAAAAGTTGACCAGAACATTATCTAATAAGAGGGGGATGCTGAATGGAAGAATCAGACAAAATAAGAGCAAACAAACAAATAATATATGTATATATTGTTTATGTATATGTTTATGTTTATATATTGTAATATTTATATAGATTATATATTGTTTTTTATATATAGTTTATATATTGTAACTAACTAGATATGTTATGTGTATTGGGAATACATATATATATATATATATGGACATATATATATCTCTGGACATTAGCTGAAGCACTGGTGCCTGGAGCCACTTTCCCAATACTGTTAGTAACCTAACACACAAGATGAGAGAAAGTAATTGAATTAAACTTTGACGTGAGGGATACAGTTAGGTACCTAATGGAATTACTGGCGGGGGAGAGCAGCAGGAGAGAAGCTAGTTGAGATATTTATCTTGGTCAGCTATTGCCCCCAGAAGGACAAGACATTTCTGACTGTTAACTCACGCTGGAGACAGTGCTATAAGCAGCATCTCTGCTATTTCTGAGGTTTCCAGTTATTATTTATATTTCCTTGGTAACAGCAGTTGTGAATCATATTGTATCTTCTATCTTGGTGAGTCCTGGTGTTTCTGTAAGTCTTTGCCCTTCCCTTACTTGAATACCACTTTTAAAAAAGAGCAGACACCTAAAAATGGCCAGGAATGAAAAGAAAGAGGGGAGAAAAAAAAAAAAAAGAGAGAGAGAGAGAGAGAGAGATCCACATCATTCCCACAGCCAAATGGGAGGATTTGGCTCTGTGAGAGAAAATCTGGAATCCCTCCTTCATTTATTTCCTTGGCACAACTAGCAGGAATGTCAGTGAGCATTTACATGGGGAGAAGTTCTCGGCTGAGCACTCGCCTGTAATTGCAAGCTAACCTCCAGGCTCGAGGACAGCAGAGAGAGGTCCCACTTGGCCAGAGGCAGAGAGAAAAGTTAAAATCCCTCCCTGTGGTGGGGTGGATGTCACACACATCACTGTCCGTGTGAGAATAATTCCATGGGTCAACCCAGAAAGGAGAATGACTCCCTGCTCCTAGGCAGGACAAACCTGGTGGGGAGCTCAAGTGTGCACAAAAACTGTCTTAGCTTTTTTCATGTACATACACACTTTTATAAAAATAAGTGTATACGCATGTACACACACACACATACATATAAAAGTGTTAGCAGTGGGAAAAGGCTCCCATTTGGTCTAAAGAAAGTTTGTCATCTCATTTGAAAAGTCTAAGCACAGTTAAATGCTTTTTTTCATAATTACTTAAGCAATTTCAATATCACTCATTTTGACATCGCAGTAGATGATCAGAATAAAGATATATTTTTTTTTTCACTTTTGGCTATAATCAGATCTGGTGGGACTACAACCTGAACCCTGGCTGTTTTCATACTTGGCTTAAGTACACGGAAGGATGCTTTTAATACAAGCTGTGCCAATGGGATAATCACTGATAATGCCCTGTTTCTTATGCTTTGCAGTGGGAATAACTGAACGAGAGTCATCCAAGTCCTGTAATCACCAGTCAGATAGAAAATCTTTGGTAAGTGAATACAGCAAGACCAACTACCACTGTCTAATGCATATTAAAACCTAGTACCTGTTAACATGTCCCACATTAACAGAGTGGCAGCCTGCGGCAGCACTTGCAGGTTTCACAGTCTTCTTCAAGACTTTGAGACAGGCTTGATGCCAGGGGCTACCCAGCTGGGAGCAGCGGCTGGCACAGGAGAGCTGCCCCTCCGGAACCGAGGACACATTGTAGGATGGAGGCAGGCAGGCACCTGCATGGTCAGCCCTGGCAAGACTTGGGAGGAATTAGCCTCTTGCTCCTCAGGAAACCTCATCAATTGGGAAAAGATGTATTTCTAAGATGGAATAAGTGTCAAATAATTCACACACTCCAGCACGTAATGCTGAAAAGACGATCAGATCAATCACAAAGGTCAATACAGAGTCAACAGGAAATCATCATACAAAATCTGAAAATTTGTTCTGTAGTAGGGACAAAATGTTTTGGTTCAGAATGATTCAGCTTTACTAAAATATTTTCCTCCTCTTTTTTTTACAAAAACAATTTTCAAAGTCCTTACATTCTGTAAAAACTAGATTTTTCAAACAGAAAATAGTGCTCTGAAAAGTTTCTAACCAACACTAAACTAAGCTACAGAAACTTTATGGCTTCAAATGCTCTTTGGATGGCTACAATATACCAGCTAGCTGTTAGCTGGCCTACGCTCAAGGAAAACGACCAATATTTAAGGATGATCAGAATTAACAGCATTAATTTTATTAACGTAATGAAACTAGTTACACCTACCAGCAATTAACCTGGTTGAATTTCAAAGAGTATTTGCAAAAGTAATTTCAAACATCTTTACGTCTGGGATTCTTTCAGAGCACACCTAAAAGTATCCAGTTCAGGGGAAACATTCATAAAGGCTCAAGAAATTGTGATGGTTGGGAAAGCAGCTGTAGGTGTGACCTGCACAAAAGAAGCCAGGCGTAAAAACTAAGGAATAAAAAGTTCTGCTAACCTCCCACATTTTTGGGGAGGTGTAAGTCCTGCTCGTACAGCCGCTGTGCTGAAACCAGTGAGACCATTCACGTGAGCAAAATGTTTGTGTGGGCAAGGGTACAGCAGTCAGGTCCTTAACCTGCTTTTTCTTGCTAAGAGATTTACAGTATGTATTTATTTTCCTTAAAAAATAATTAAAAAAAAAAAAAAGCCTCTTTCCTCAGACTAACTCAGGTTCCCACTCACCAGCGCTGTTCTTTTCCCCCAGCAGCCCCCATCATCGCTAGCCATCCCCATCGCAGCGAAGCCGGCGGCTCTCACAGGCTCCCCCACGGATGACCAGCCGCTCGCAGACGAGTGAGTCCCAGCCCCATCCCCATCCCCATCCTCCCCAAAGCAGCCGTGCGTGGGCACTGCCTGGTGAGGAGGGAATGGGTGACACCCCCCCAGCCAGGCACCACTTCAACAGGATCACAAGGAATTCCTCAGCCGCAGATCTCTGAATCACAGCTGTAAAACCTCCTCAAAGAAACTCTGCTTGCTTCCCAAAGGGAGGGGGGAATTGGCTGAAGAAGACATTGATGCCATTGGTAACTGTGGCTATTGTACAGCCGCCCTGGTGTCAGCTACAGTTCTGTCACTAGGAAAAAAAAAGTCTAAATCCAAAATTTAAGTATTTTCCCCTAAGTAGTCTATAATATTGGTCCTAAGGCGGTTTGGAAAATTTAATTAAGTTGCCATTTTGTCTCTGAAGTGTAATTAAGGAACAGGCTGAGCATAGTATAAATGCTCATTGTCACAGTGTCATGGGGACACCCATACCTTTGGAAACGGGCAGCCCACGGGTTTCAGTGGCTGGTCATCATAGGGAAGGAAAAAGGGCCCCAGAGATGAGTGCTTTATTCCAGCCCTCCTGTGCTTTATTTGCCAGCCACAGGCAGCGCTTGAGGAAGATGGCAGAGTACGACCTGACCCTGCCACCAGGAGCAGAAGCTTCTCTACCACTGACAGGAGGCAACCTGTGCGGGACGCCCAGCCTGCTGAGGAAGATGTGGATGAAGCACAAGAAGAAGTCGGAGTACCTGGGGGCAACAAACAGTGCCTTTGAGGCAGACTGATAAGTCCTGGCATCACTCAGAAAGACAGAAGTTCCTTTAGCCAGGACAAGGTGCTCTAGGATTGATAAGGGAACAGACACAGCACAGCTCCCCCAGGAAAACGATATCCTTTTCATTACTTGATGCCATTGCCTCAGAAAGGTAGGAGAAAGGCTAACTAAGGTAAAAATGGTGAGTGTGATGCAACATGCTAGCCTTTCTTTGTTGCAATACACTAGAACCCCAAGTATCCCACTAGATTTACGTCTTGACTCGATGATGCTGAAGCTACTGCTGACCTATTGTACACGTCCTGTCTGAATCAGCTCAGACTCACAACAAGAGAAGCCTGCCAAGATGCTTGTGTGTTCCTGCAAGGTTACGGTTCTGTTTTTGTTACTGAGTGCCATTGAGTGCCAGGGTTTGCTTGTTGTGTATCACTGCTTGCCCTCTTCCTCTTCTCATATCCTCTCTTCTGAGAAAGGAGACAAAAAATGCATCTTACAATTTGCTTGGTTGAATGACGTATGCTAGACATCTTTTTTCTTCAGTTTTGATGTCTCAAGACAGGAGTAAAAGGTGCAAAAAATTTTAAAGAAAAGATGAGTCAGAACTGAGCAAGTTTGCAAATACAGATTTACCAAACTTTGCCACACGGCAAGTCACTGGTGCTTTAAAGTGCCCTGCCAGTTCAAACTATGAGCTACTGAAAAACCTCAAGAAATACGTTCTTCCATTGAACCTGATTATTAAGTCAGTAACTTGCTGTCTACCTGTGTGGTTCAGAATATTTTCCTAAGTGCGGAAAATGCTAGTAGAAAATACATAAATGATGCAAGTAGACAACTAAATGTGAGATATTTGCATATACCAGACCTTTGCTTATGAGCTGGTGGATTCAATGGAATCCCCTACCCCCATTTTTTTTTCAAAATTAGAAATTGCTGACCACGGTCCCTTGGGCTTTCCTCTCAAAAAAAAAAGTAATACAAAAAATGTCACCGGTATTACAGACAACATTATATTAGTCAAGAACAATACTTGTCTCACGTAAGTGCTCCCTTGGTTATTGTACAAGACTTTGGTTTGCCTAAATACACAATTTTAAATATAAACTTGGGGAAATTATGGCTGCTGCAGCTCATAGCAATGATGATTTTCTCTGATCTAACTGCCAGTGCTGCAAAGCATAAATGAATAGGTGGCCATTGGTGCGCCAGAGGTGTGAATGGTATGACTGCAGCCAGCAGTGTAACTGCAGTTACATCTCCTTCCCTTCCTACCACAACTACCCAGGTAATCTCTGCACTTGTGATATCTGCCAACTTCATCCGCTGCTTGTGTTAAAATCATCTTCAACTTGGGCTTTGAAAAAACGTATTCCAAGTTTCTCTTCCAGTGGAGGACTGAGAGAGCCTTGGATTACAGCCTACAGAGGTGCAGGCTTGGGCAGTGATCCACAGCCAAAGGCCACCAAATCAGAGGTACCAAGGCACAGCCCAGGCAGAAGGGAAAGGCTGCAAAAGCAACCAGGTCCATGGGCTTTGGGGTGAGAAGGGTGGAGAGGTACACAGGAAAGGTTCACAGCTGAGAAACCAAAGTCTGTGGGATGTGAAAGCAACTGCAGCTGGTACCCAGCTTGTTTTAGAGAGCGCGTGTCCCCAGCTGCTCCAAGGAGCTGGACGTGCTGGAGAAGGTGTGATGTGGCTGGAAGGGCGCCTTTAAAAACATATGATGTCTCGTCACGCTGAGTCTGCCAAGAGGAGAGAGGAACTAGACCTTCATAAAACACCTCAGCTGCCCATCGGTGCTCAGTAACTTGGAGGACAGCACCACAGATAGAAATCACACAGCCTCTCCCCTTTCTCTTTTTTACCAAAGGCAAACAGCCTGACGCAGACCCAGCCCAGGGAGATGAGCTCCTCTCCTGCTTCTCTTGCATCCTCCCGGGAGAGGAGAATCACACAGCTCCTTGTTAACCACACACAATAGGAGGCAAACCCCTCACAGGGGTTCACCCCACCTTTCAGCTGGAGCTTTTCACCCACTGCCCACGTGCAATAGTCTAGACGGTGTAACCCTGCCAACATCAGGTCCTCCGTGGCTGAACCCAGCTGGAGCCATCCCCAAATTTTTCCTGAAATGTGTTTTACAAATATCATGAACCACACTATCCCCTCCCCTGCCCCTAGCCCTGCCAGCAGCTTTGGCCTTGCTGGCACATGCTATTTTTACGTGAATAGGTAAACCTAGTGCATTCAGTGGGACTATTTGCTTGTACAGCAACACATACGTTCAAGGAGTAGGGAGAACAGTAATAACTAGACTCATTCCCTAAGCAAAGCAAAGCAAAAATAAAAAGCAGAAAAACAGAGGGAAATGTCCATTTGCTGCATTTGGGGCAATTAAGGCTCTGAGTACTTGTGATACCTGCCCTTGTAGCTAATGTGGCCTGGAGAGTTCAGTCCAGGGCAGCAAGAATTTTGTCTGTTGAGAGCTGTACCTTAGTATTTCATTTTGTTAATTAATAGCTTTAAGCAGTATGAGGATGGAGAAAAGATGGTTAATGTTTCTACATAATATTTGCTGTATCTTGAAATGTGTATTTATGGTTTCCTTATTTATTTAATTTATAATTTGTGTCTGCGAGAGAAGGAGAGATTTGCAAGATGCATAACTAATTCCTCTGTATCCCAGGAACTGCTGTGAAGATTTCTTGTATTGTACTAGATACCTATTTTATTGATTCAAATAAAATATGTCCTATTCATACAAAAAATAAAAGAAACGTGTAGCATGTGGTAACATATGGATCTTGGTGACTTAAAAGCATTTTGCAAGGATTTTGTGAGAAATAAAGGCAGGTTTTCTGATACTGAAGAACACACACATCTGATGGCAAAAACCCAAGGTTTGTTCCCCCACAGGAAGAGCCCGGAATTACATGCTTGTGAACGGTCCCAGTACTGTAGTAGTGGAAAAGCCTTCCGTTTTTATTAGATACTCAGAGAAAAGCCCTGGCACAGCCAGGCATTAGACATTACACATATGTTTATTTATCTGATCAGAAGTGGACTATGGACAATGATGTCTAGTCTCCTTGTGGCCCTGGGAGGTGAGGTGTCACCTCCCTCCATCCCATCACATAAGAGCACCAAGACAGAGACTCCTCGAGAGTAATTAAGGCCCTAGTAGAAAATAAAACCAAGTACTGTCTATTTTCAGTCCTACCAGTTGACAGCAAAATCACTCAGCTTACCTCAAAAAAAACACGGCCTTCAGGAAGCATACGCTGAACCATGGAAGGCACATGGCCCAACACGAGGTGGGTGGCACAGGGACACTGGAACTGAAGGACCTGACTGAGGACTGTGAGGGGAAAGACCTTGAGAAACAGCAAGGAAAGAAAACACATGCTGTTGGTATCCCTCACCAACCTGGACTTTGGAAACCCTGTCCCGTAGAGGAGGACTTGTCTCCTCAGCTCTCCTGAGAATTCTGGTGCTTTGGTTATGGACAGAGTCCATGTTCAGAACAACTGAGTCAGGAGTATACCCTTGATGGGTAACCACACCATGGGACACAACGTTTTTGCAGGCAGTGGGGGAACAGCCTGGCCTCTGCTGGGAATTCCACCGCGAATGCCTGACCTTCAGTCGTCCCCTAAAAACAGCAGCGTGACTCGGGCACAGGATGTGGACGTGCAGTATCGTTTCCAGATGAGCCTGTGCAGAAAACAATGTTGGGTCAGCTCCAGCACAGCACCAGAAGAATGTGAAATGGTGATCACGACGTAAGTGAACTGTGCCATTTTGCGCAGAGACATAACGTAGCTAACCGTGCAGCTCAAAGCGTCACTGCTGGCACTGCCTGGCACATGCACCTTGTCACACTTTATAACGTCTGTGGGAAGATGCATTTTTCAGACACGTTTCTCGTCATTTTACAGTTTGGTGGTTCCCCAGCTCTACAGAGAGACTAACTGGGGCACGGACATGACTGAAATAGACTGCATGAGGATAGTTCACCATGTTTAGCATCACACTTGCAGTAATTTAATTTGTATTTCATTTCCAAAAATAGTTCTTAATTTCTTCTCATCACTTCAAAAACATCTTTGTGACAGAGCAACTCCTTAAAATATCCATCATCTATTTGCATGCCACTTTATTTAAATAAACTGTAGTGAATTTAAAGCTAGACTACTATATAGCATAATTCCTACTGATGCATGAAAAAATCTCAGATATGCTTTGCCTGCCTTTCTTCCCCTTTTGCACTCAGGTCCTGTAGCAAAGAGATTTGCTCAATGAGTTGCTCACAGACACATCTCTGTTTTGGGGAATAATATACACTTTTTACAGATATCATTTATAATTCAAACGTCAGCATTTGCATGACAAATTTCACATCTCTGAGTTACCCAGCCAGAAAAGATATGATATCACAACCCGTGTACACAAACAGGAGCGGAACAAGGCAGATTCCTCACATGATATCCCTACTCAGAAAGCTGTACACAAACTCCACAAATGATACAGATGCCAAATAGCCATGCATACCCTATGAGAGATTTAAAAATCTCAACATGAACTCTATAGAGTTAGTGAGTAAGTGAGTGGCTCCACTCTATGTGGTATTAAAAACTTTTTTTTTTTTTTTAAGTGGCAGAACTATAATTTCAATGAAGGGGCACACAGATCAATAAATTAAAGTGTTCTGGAACAGGCTGCCCAGGGAGGTTGTGGAGTCTCCTTCTCTGGAGATATTCAAGGCCCATCTGGACGCCTACCTGGGTAGCCTGCTCTAAGGAACCTGCTTTGGCAGGGGGGTTGGACCCGATGATCTTTCGAGGTCCCTTCCAACCCCTACAGTTCTGTGATTCTGTGATTCTGTGAATATTTAATAAAGTTAGATGAAGGCCCAGGAAAAAAATAAAAAAAGAAAAAAAAAAAAGAAAAAAAAAGACAAGCAGCCAAGCTCAAATGAGAACAAATCAGCCTGAAAAGGATGGACATGTGAATGATGCCCCTCCTCTCAGTGATCAGGTTGGATTCACCACAAAAACAGGTATCATTTTTAGCAGCCTCATAAACAAGCCTGATGCAAAGGCAGGGAAATGGGTGCAGACACCCTGGCAGCACCAGGCCCTATGCCCGCAGCATCACCTGCCTTACAGTTTACTTCACTTTATTTTAAACGAACATTTTCCTACTTGTGCAGTCACATTTTGCATAGTGGCAGAATAGCCAAAAGGCAGCACACGGTCGGTTTGCCCGCCGCTCCCTTTTTTGGGGGAGGGATGCGCGCTGGACCGTAAAGCAGAAGAGACATGCAAAATGCCCCGCGGCGTGCCCAGTCCTTCCCCTGTGCACCTCAGAGGGCACTTCTGGGTGATGCCAGCCCTCGGCACGGTCGTGCCTGCTCAGGCACAGCCGCGCTGAGAGCTGACACTGCAAAATCCAGCGCTGCAGAGGCGCCTGCTGCTGCTGCTGCTGCCGCCGCCACGCCAAGGAGAGCAAGGTGGAGATCAGGAAGCAACGCCGCCGCCGTCAAAGCAGTCGTCCCAGCAACGAGAACCACAAAACAAAACAAAATTATGAAGCTTCTGCTTCATAAGTTACCGGGTACTTTAGACGGGAAGTTGTGCTAATCCTAGTGAGGCTGTATTCAGCTGTTAGATGGCACAGAAAGTCCTGCAAGGGATTTTTTGGACTAAAGAAAACTTTTCCTGTGAAAAATGCAACTCTGCTTCTTTATAACTCCATTCCAGAGCCTACATAACATTGAATATCTGACATTTGTTCTTGTAAAGTAGGAGGCAAGTATATTTTCCAACCAGATTTGAAGCAAGTTGGCAAAAGATTTGTCTATAGCAAACCCTTAAAAATTGGGTTAATCAGCACTCTGACTCTTTCAATGCCGGTTGTTTTAACTGAGACAGTAACACCTAAAACCAAAGCTTAGCTAATCATTTTTAATTGTTTACATCATAAATAGAAACATATAGAAATATCAAGTTATTTAGCTGATTACAGCATGTGTGAGGTGGGTTATCCCATTAGTGGAAGAGATGAAAAAAAAAAAAGAATAAGAAATAAGCCTCTAATCATTCTCCTCCATGGACAGACCCTTTGAAAGAGAAACTGAAGTGGTCCCCAGGACTGGATAAATAAACAGAGGAGCTATTTGGAAAAGTTTCCAAGCCTTTCAATACCAGTGCATTGAAGTGGTCATGTCTCTGGTGAGACCCTCACCGGGCGTCTGGTCTTGAAGCGGGAGGCAGAGACGCACAGAGGCCCCATGGTACCTCAGGTGATGCCTTTTTCCTCCTGCCTGTCCCCGAAGGACACGAGACAAGCTCCTGCGGTGTGGCAGAGGAGTCGCCCAAGCTGCACCTTGCAAAGCAGCTACGGTCTGGTTGCCACCGCTCTGGCACCTGCATCGCCCCGTGTCCACCCTGCCAGCTTGAAACCTCCTTGCCTTGAAAAAGTCAGAGGTCCAAATCACACCGCAGTAACAGGGCTGAAGCCTTCAGTGCTGACTACTAAGAAAAGAGAAAAGGGAGATTCAGAAATCTGGGTGTAAACATTTACACACTGTTCCCGCTGGCCTGATGCCTTCTGATTCAATACCTTCACAGGCAGGGCTGAGCGGTGCCATCATGGGCAGAGCAGGCATTCGACTGCCAGCAGGGATGGGATGGTACTGCTGGGACTTTCCATGAAGTCAAGTATTCTTGGAAGAACCTCGAGATGACTCGGACACATCCTTCCTCCAGTGTCTGACAGGCAAAAGAGCCAAACCCTCTGCTCTGCAATCTCATTTTTGATGCACCAGAATAAAGTATTTAACTGAAGTTTGGGGTGAAGCTAGAGGTAAATGAGGTTACGGTGGCAGTTTTCTGAAAGAGTCAGGTCAGACTGTTACAGCAGTCACTTTTGTCCCTAGAGGCCTTAGGAATCAGGTCAGCAGCCGGAACCCTTCGCTAGCTGTCACATGCCCTGTGGTAGAGGGAGGACTCCCAGCTCAGCTCCTTCACATCCAGTTATGCTCCCAGCCAGAGGGGTGTTGGTTTGAGCAGAGTATTTTGGAAAGTAGCACATGCATGAACCCTGTCACAGCCTCCTGCACCCCAGAGGGATCCTGCCACCCAGCCACCATCACCTGCTGCAAACAACATTACTTTATTTCCTTTTATTTACCACAAGAAAACAGCCCGAAGTCCATCCAGTCAGAGCAAACTCGCACAGCTGCCAAGTTTTACCACATCCTGATAACCAGGGCAGGCACAGGGATCCTGCAATGAAGGATTTCCCCTCAGAAATAGTCACATGAAGCGTCTGAGAGGGCCTGGTGCTTGCGGCCACCCGAATGTTCAGATAACACAAGTCCCGCTGGGTCTGGGCACGCAGTGGGGATATGTAAACCAGGGGAAGGTGCTCCCCTTCCCTCTCAGTGCTTCAGCCTTACAGTGCCAGGGGGACACGGGTGTGGGTTTTAACTGCTCTGAACAGCTAAAAGGGAATGTGCTGCACGAGCAGGCTCTGGGCCACCACCAGGAAGGGACAGGTGGGACAGTGCCTGTGCACCGCTGCTCCCAGCTTGTTTCAGCCCATCAGAGCAGGAACCCCGCTTTTTCCACTTGTATCAAACCTAAATAGGGGGTTTAACATCACTGTCCAGCTTCTGTGTGGTAAAAAGCTTTTGGGGAAAGATGGGGCACTGGCACCACAAGGCAGCCCTGAGCGGCAGCACAACCAGCAGCCAACCCCCTGAAGGGAGCTCGGTGCTATGCAGTCACACTTTTCAGGTGGCTGAATGTCCAAGATCTGTTTCACCTGCTTTGCAGCTCTCATATTGCTTAAGTAAATCAACAGACAGCTTTATTCATGCACAGTTAAGAGGCTAGAAATAAAACTTCTGGGGTTATTCACAGAAGAAAAACTGAGGCCCAGAACCCTTACTGCAATGTGACCGCTTCTATCCTCCCGCCTATCGCACCCTGCAATTCAAAACCTGCAAGCAGCACAGCCTGCAAAATATTCTGTCCTGAGTCATTGAGCCAGAACAAAGCAGCATCTCCCAGGCTTCCTCTCCAACAACAAAAAAAGCAAGTCTAAGGAGTAAGAGATACCATGGGACAACAGCAAGGGCTTGCGTCCAGCCACCACATGAACTTTAGGGGTCTGTGTGTGTAGATTCCGCTTGAAATCTCATGGCAGCTCTCCTCAACAGGCAGATCCACAACCTTGCTGCGACCAGCATTTTGGAGCCACAGCACAGAGGGGCTGGCACTTCAGCATGCTGCTCAGTGATTTATTTTTTTTTTTTCACCTACTTAACTCCTGTAAATTTGTGACTGCTCAAGCAGGGCCGGCTCCAGGCACCTCCGCAGCATGTGCCTTCGCTACAAGCATCCATGGTCTCAAGCAACAGAGTTAGCACCAGGAGGAAGGCAGGGGCAGCTGGGGGCTGCCGCAGGCAGAGCTGAGGTGTGCGGGGCCAGGGGAGCACCCGCTGAAGAGCCCAGCACCGAAGCACCAGAGGCTGAGCAGAATCAGAGGCTGCTGAGGTTGTGGGTGCTGGCCCCCCAGAATTGCCTGTCCAACCACTGATTCCCTTCGGGGCAATGTTTCTCTTCTTGCTTTGCTATTACCTGATCTTTTAAAGCTGGGAGTGAGAGAGAAACGTGCGTGCTTGTTCCCACTTTCCCCAAGGGTAAGGGAAGCGATGCTAATGTGTGAAGGGCCAGGCCGGGCCTCGAACACAGCCCTGACGAGCTCTGGGCAAACCCAACAGAAAACGTCAGGTGGGAAACTACTGAAAGCTACTGCTGTGTCTGCCACGAGCTGGACCGAGCCTCCAGTCCTCACAACTCACCTGTGCGTTATTTACAGTGCTGGATCTCAGCTCTGCACCACAGATAACTCCATTTTTCCCCTTGACTCTGGCACTGTCCTCCCCAAAAGCATGACATCAAACAGCCCGGACCCCATTTCCCACTTTTCCCCAGCCTGTGGCACAAAAATGCTGGAACAAGCAACACATTTTACACGTCCCCCGACGCAATTAGCCACACGCTGTCAGTGGAGGGGCCGCATTGTCAGCCCCAGCTGGATGCAGCTAAGCTGATTTGTCCAGGCTGGCAAAGCTCCTCTTTTACAGGCCACGGTAGGTAGGTTTCACAGGCTCTGAGCCGATGAGGGCCTGCCGCAGCCCTGGCTGCCCCAGACTGGCAGCCCTGGGCCTGGGAGGGCTGCGCTGCTTTCTCAGATGGGCTGCCCGACGGAGCAGAAGGAGGTGGGCACTGGAGGAGACCCCGTGCTGGAGGTCTCCTTCTCCTCCTGCCCCGCCAAGCCGGCAAAAACTTTCGTGCCAGCACTGCAGGCCAGTATTTGCAAACTGCGCGCCACACAAACACAGGCGTAAGCACTGCTTGGTGCTGGCCAGGCGAAAATGCTTGCGCTCTTGTTAAGCGTCAGAAAGGGCACAAAGGGAGCATAAACTCGGCACACACGGGGCGCTCCGTGCCCAGCCTGCGCGCGTTCTCTGAAGGGCGCTGTCAAGAGAGAGGTGGTATTAGCAACAAAAAGGGGGAGAGAAGAAAAAGCTTTTTCCTCTTCCCGCCAAAAATTATGCGGCAGCAGGTCCACGGAGTGTCTGCCAGATGACCTGCTTGTCACACTCATAATTGCTTCCCATCTGGTGTCTGGAGTACACAAAGCCTGGCCGTTTGCCAGCGCAGGACGAGGCACAAACTGGCCTACTTCTGGTGCTGCAGGCCCTCCAGACACCGCCGAGGCTTGTTCCGTATGGCTCGGGAGAAGATGGCATTCACTTGTAAATCGCGGGCGGTGGATGCACCCGGCCGCCCTGCCCCGCCACTGCTTTGTGTCTGTGTATGAGTATGGTCTTCCTACAACTAGTTTTCTGGTTTTTGGTTGTTTATTTATTTATTTATTTATTTATTTAATTTTTAATTCTTGTTTTTATTTAATGCCTACTGCTGTACCTGCAGATAACTGAGCAAGCAGTCCTTACGCCACGGGACAGACCACTGGAAAGCAGTGTGCACAACGCGCAGTGCAGAGTGGTGTAGAGCTATGCTGGCCGTGCAACCACCAAACATCACTTTTATAGGCAGAGCAGCTAAGATTGAGCAACTGGCCGATAGTCAGCGAGGATGCGAATGCCGAGTAAGTAGCATTCTCCCACCCTGCAAGACAAAAGTGCCCGTTCCCCTCAGACTTTGGCACAGGACAGTGACAGGCCCGCATCGCTGCCAGCCAACACACAGCCCGTGCCCATCATGCTTGTGCTAAGGCTGATAACACCCATCTTCTCTGTAGTCAGAGGCTACAAAGACACACAAAAGCAGGAATCAGGTAAACAATCCTGGGGACTCTCTAAAAATAAACCTGTATAGAAGAAACCTGAATTTCTGTAAAAGGTAGTAGCCGGAAGACAAAATTCATTTTGTAACAGCAATAGTATCACTGGGCTCCTGCAGTCTAACAGCAGGCAACACTAGAAGAATACTATGGCTTCTGCACCTCACAAAAAGAAAAAAAGAAAAGAAAAAAAGAATAAAAACAGCAACAAAGCAGAAGAGAAAATGAAATTCAACCACCCAACCAATCCAGGCTGATACTGCAGAATGCCATACTGCACATCTGTTACTTCAGACGCAAACAGAAGCTGCTGTATTGATGTTTCTTCGTAACCACAGAGGTGTAACACAGCGGGTACAAGCACTCAGATTTTTGCTTTATGCAAAACTGCAACATTAGGTCTAAATGTCCAAAGCTGCTTCTAACACACGCTAGCAGAACTACAAAGACCCTATTGTTCCCCCCAGGCTGCAGGGCGAGAGTCCAACCCACTGGAGGGATAGGCTGCCCTTCTCCCGGGGAAGCCACACAGACCAGGTGTGCTGCAGCTTCAAGAGGGACCAATCTTTTGGCTCAGCTGGCACAGGAACGGTAACCCACAGCTCCCTAATGAAAGTAAGCATTTAAGCCTGCAAAGCTTAAGCTTATCCAAGGTCAAGGAAACTTAAGAGAAAAAAATTTAAGTGAGGTCTAGCATTAGAAGATACTAGTATGTTTACTGCCTCTGTACCGAAACTTTATCAGAATGCTTGCCACAAAAACTAGATGCCAGAATAAATTCCAGATTCAGAATACTTGTTGTCTGCATTGTGTAGGTGGAGCTTGGTCACACGTATGGTGCAGCTGTGGTCATGCCAGCATCCAGTGTTAAGGCTCTTCTTTCATGAAGCTTGATTCACTTACAACACTGCATCAATTTTAATTTGGTACAACTCCAGAGGAGTTTTCTTGTGTAAAACCAGCCTAGTAGCAGTAGGAACGGCTCGTTCTCATTATTCTATTCCTTAAAAGACCGTTTCTTACAAATACAGCCAGGCCCTCGAATAAAGCTTTCAGAGACTTCTTGTGTAACCAAACTGAGTGTTGCGGCATATTTCAAGTTTGGCTTACTGGCTGTCCGTCTGCTCCGGTTACTTTCACTGAGCAAGGTCAACACAGGAAAAACAGATTCGCCAGCACATCCTTAGAGAGACTTCACTCTCATCTACCTGTGCTTTGCCCTGATCTCAGCCAGCCACAAGAGCACAGTCTGCCCACCTCGCTTGTCCCAAGCAACGGAAAACTTCATGCATGCAAATATGAGCAGGTATGCAGGATATTCACACAGTGCTCTGGCTATCACTGCCCCAGTAAAAGTCACCCCGTTTGCTTATACAGCTTAAAGCTTGATGATACAAATTACCAGGACATATGAATAGACTTGTGTTAAGTCCCTTGTCCTTTTCCTTAAAGAGATAATCTTATTTTAATGTTTATATTTTGTCACAAAACTGGGAAAGGCAATGAATGCCCATGTCTCTAGCAAGATAAAACAAAGTCTAATTCAGATTAAGGCGTGCTGGTATTAAAAAAAAAATCATGCTGCACAGCTTACATTTGCTCTTTACTCCCGCAATCCAAGCACACTTATTAGAATATCATTTCTACCATATAAATGATGGGAACACAAAACAGCTTTACTCTAGCAACATTCTTTATCCCGCTAACTGCCTCCTGTACATAAGTATTTAAGTATTTGTGTTAAAAATTTGAAAGACAAGCACAGTTTTTAACCAAATACGAGGAGGCTTACACGTAGGTTCAGTTGAAGCACGTGTTGCTCTGTAACCCACTGACTCACACGATCACTTTTTCTCTGTGCCCAGTCCAGAAAAGGTTAAGTTACTTGCAGCATCACATGCACATGCACACAGAGATACTGCTTTAAAGAGCACCAAGGGTTTCAGGTCTCCAACAAAAGGGACATGCAGTAACCTGGTATGTAGATGCTTTATTTCTGACATTAATACGGTCTGTATTGTATGTGAGAGTCTCTTACATAAAAGAAAAGTTGTAGTACAACAAAAACAAAGATAAACAAGGCATTTGTTGTACATTATGTCAAACCTTAAAACAAAAAAATGGAGTAATATGTATTGAATTTTCATGCAAGTTTGGCTGCTGCATGTACAATCTACTTATAA
The DNA here is from genome assembly GCF_009769625.2 of Cygnus olor. Lineage (NCBI taxonomy): Eukaryota > Metazoa > Chordata > Aves > Anseriformes > Anatidae > Cygnus > Cygnus olor. The sequence continues at coordinate 124,461,756 of NC_049170.1, forward strand.
ACTGAAAGAAATGCAAATGCACACAACATTCAAAAAGTAATAAAAGATGCCTGACATATCAAAGATTAAAACCTTCTTGCTAAAGCAACAAAGTAGGAGTTAACTAGACAATCCAACCAATACCAACACAAATTAAAACTACTTATCATAAATCTATGCTTAAACTTGGCATAGGCAGTTTTCGTGATACCACTTCTACTGAAATATATCATCCAGATTCCAGATATTCATTCTCTCTCAAGGTGTTATTTCATCCTTTGTGAATTAAATGCAGTCTCCAGCATAGAATGTTTTTGTTAAATCCGTTCTGGTAATCTGAATCTAGTACTGCCAAGAATTCCAATTGCCTCCTCTCAGCTTTCATAGGTGAGGTTAATCCCAGCATGATGGGTATTTTCCAATCCCATTACTAATAGGATCCCCCCCCGCCCCTAAAAATTTTGATCTGAATTAAAAACTGCTAAAAATGTTTATGCCTACTACAATCATAGCCAGGCGAATATTTAATATCAAAAAATCTCCGAAAAATAAGGATTGTATAAGCTCTGAGATGTTTAAAAAAGTTGAATAACCATTTACTTTCTTTGTGCCACTCATCACATGTTAAAATTCTCCATTAATAAATTATTCTCTACCATCTTTGATATTGAAATGATAGGAATACTTTCCACACCCTGCATAGTACTGGTTGATCTCATAAAGTTAACTAGAGAACCTGACATCATTTTTGTAATTTTACATACAGTGCATATGATGCTCGCTCTTTCCATCTCTCATAGCAGCAAGCCGATTCTGCCACCATCTGTAGCAGCACACCCGGGAGTGGAGAGGAAGAGTGTTTGAATTATAAATAGCTAAAACTACAGTGTACAAGCCTATTTACCTGTCAGTATTTGTTGATAACACACCGTTGCAATTTGCTAGAAATTAACTACATAAAAATTTCTACAACGAAAGCAAATGAAAACATTCCTTCAAAAAAAAAAAAAGACATAAAATAAGTGCAAATACCTAAAATAGGCAACTAAAGCAACTGTTGTGACCTGTATTACTTTAAATAAGGACAAAGATTTTCATAAATAAAAGAATGTTCTTTGCTGTTCAAACATTTAGTAAGTATATAATGGTCAAACTTAAGTGCAGACAAAACTGTTTTGAGATCCAAGGTGCCAAGTTTCTTCTAAAATAAAAAAAATTAAAAATGCATTAATTTTTAGTTCCTATGCAGGACAAAGTACTCCTGGGTCACATACAGGACCCTAACCTTCTTGTCTAAATATATTAAAACAAGGTATGGGAACAGTAGTTGTATTTCAGGTATACCTTGTAACTATTTTGTAGACCAACATGATTTAAGGGTTATAGTGCAATCTTTATGTAGATGTAACATACAGTATAGATTTGTACACTTCACCTCTGTAATTCTTCTGCTATACCATACTTTAAGGTTAAACTTGTCCTTTTTCATTTCAGCTGTTTTAACAGGAAACAACGTTGGCTTCTAGACAACCTGCATACATATAAATATCTACATTTAAGCTTTAAAATGAAAATAAATTATAAAAAGACTCCTTTCCAATTTACAAAATTTTCCCTGTTCCTACATACTGTACAATACATTCAACAATCATCTCATTTTGAGATTTATGAAGAAAATACTGATGCTTTACACTAAAACCTAATTCACCCCTCTGCCTACTTCTAGTACCATTCGCAAATAAATATATTTAACACTGTAGTTAATTTCACTGTTTTGCAGCATACCAAAAAATTAGTAGTGCAACTTTCTATCCTTCCTTTTTACACCTCCCCATTGTGTTTCTTTGTATACTCAAACAATGCTACATAAGCAAAAGCACATTCGGTCATGTATGTTGCTCATTCAGAAACCATTAACAATCTATAAACCTACTCTATATCAAAAATGCACTAGCAGAAAAAAGCAATGCAAGTCAAAAGAATAAATATGAAAAATAGACTTAAAAACTGTAAGTTGACGTGTACTGCAATGCTCTTTACCATTCTTTATAGTATTTCAGGGTGTTACTTTTTTAATGTGTAAGAAATGCATTGCAGAACTGGTTGTACTATCCCTTCGTAGAGCTTCATGTCTGTTCTTTGTCAGTCAAGAGAAGAAAGGAAGCTTTAAGATTTCCCTTAGCAGACTGTCTCAAAGTAAAGACTTAATTCACAAGTATTGTGCTGGAATCTCCTTCGACACTGAACCAGTTTCAATGGAAAGAGACGGCTGTCAGTTGCAGTGACCATCACAGAATCAGAGCCCTTGAAGTGCTGTTGGTAGCTGTGTATGTGCTCAGATACCTTCTTGCTTGTTCAGTCATGATAAGCTGATCTTCTGTTTTTCCATAAACAACTGCTTCCCATTCACAATTTGACTGCATAAAAGAGAATTCCGTTAAAAAGATTCTTCTTTTAACTAAAACACTTCTTCCTTAGAATTAAGCAAGTCTCATGCAGCCTTCCAGAGTAGTAATAACTTATCAAATTCTAGCAATACTGTATTTTAATGAGAAGGATTCTAGTCTACAATACCTAAAACCTGTGACAAAGCCCTTTCATCCCCCCCCCATCCAGCTCAGCAGCAGTATATCTGTGTTACATTTTTAAGCTATAACACACACCAAAAATGCTCTTAAAAACAGATTAGTTCAACAATTGAAACATAAAAGAGAAGTTAATTAAGTCATCTTCTTTTGGATATCTTTCCCTTTAAACGTGCTAAGTTGAACATGCAGCAAAACACATTATTGACAGCTGTCTGGTGACACCAAGGAAGGCAAAATGGTTTGGCAGCTGAAAAGATACTGTAAAGGATTTCATTGAACCAAACTGACAGCTGTGGAAGAACAGTAAGACGTCTTGGGGATATATTAGAAATGGCAAAGGCATTAGGAGTAAAAATAACGAATGGAAGAATAACTGAGCCACTAGTCCTGCTTCTTCCATGAAGTAAATCCTGCACATTCACATGAGCTATTGAACCTCAAGCTGATTCGTAGCAGCTCTAAATTAGACCTGACACTAGGAGACTGCAGCATAATGAAGACTGCAAGATTCTAGTTCATGCAGGAGGGAGGGAGAGGAACACGTAACAGAGAAAAAAAATCACAGAGAAAATCAGCCATTTGAATTTCTGTGTATTTCACGGAAAGGTATCATGTTTAGAGGAGCCAGTAAACTGAGAGGGAATTTCCCTGAGGAGAAAGAAGGAAAAGAGTAAGATGGTTCAATAAGAATATTAGCAAATACAGTAATAAGCCCTCCTTTCAAGTATTCAGAAGTGCATACTTCTCGGTCAGACAGATGTGGTCACCTTTACTGTAATTCACAGCATTTAATTCTGTTTTGGAATAGCTATGGAATAACTATACGAGGTTTATTCTTCCTTCTCATTAAGAAGTATCAGAAAGAAATACTGTTGGCTCTGTGCTTAAAAACACTGTTAGAGCAATTAAGTGGACCATGGAAGAATGTTAGAGCAATTAAGTGGACCATGGAAGATCAGACTCCAGGTGCCTTGCCTTTCATTTTTTTATTTTTTTCCCCTTAATTTATTCAGATAAGTAGATGTTCTGAGAAGACACATTAACTTCTACAGGGCAAATTAGGACAGGTGCCAAATCGGTCAAAGAGAATCTCTCCCTAAACCTGGTGGTCAAGACACAAGCGCACACACACGAACTAGGTTCCACTAGCTGAACCAATTAACAGTTTTAGTGATATGGAAAATATAGAGTTGTACAAGAACAGGCACTTTACGAGAACAATTACCAAACAGAACCTGCAGACTAATTCTGCTTAACGAATCCCACTGGGGTTATTATGAAGCAAGGACCAGACAAATTCAAGAAATGTAGGTGCTGCGGAAGTTCAGTTTGCAACAAGTCAGTGCTGCAAACTTTCTTAGTGCTTGACTTGAGCACCCAATCCTATCTTCTACATCTCTGCTATCCTGACCCCTCCACAAGCACACATATTTAAATCTTAGGGAGCATTTATAGAAGCATCAGGGTCGCATTTAATGAACTTGGGTATGAGCGAACACTTCAGGGACCATACAACCAACTTATGAGAAATATGGATAATGGAAACACTGACCCAAACTAGATTACTGAATAGAACTGTTCTAGATGTTAGAAGACAGAAACAAAAAAATAAATTATTTAATAGTTAACCAGCTAACCAAACTAACAGAAAACTTTGAAACCAGACCTGAAGAGCCTTCTCCATTTTGACATTTTTTGAAGCACATGCATTCAGTTTCTTCTTAATTACTGCATTTGCTTTGTTTGATGAATTTGTATCCTGTTTTTCTGATGTCAGGTTACATCTGTTGTCATGTATTTCCAACAATGGTATCATTAATAAAGACGTAGTATATACATTTTCTGACTATTAAAAAGAAGCGGGTAGGGAACATGAATAATAATTAGTATTTCATAGAAATAATATTCAACTGCTTGAAGAGAAGCCAAAATGAAAACAAAGCAAATACTATCAGACAGACCCTAGGAAAAAAAAACGAAAGGAAGTGATGCACACTGCGTAAGCGAACCAGCCTGCTCTATACTAGAATTCACAGTCAATACTGAGCACAGTAAAATGATTAGCTGCTAGCATGGTTTCAGCATTACTGAGTAAATAGTTTCTTCCATATAAAGCCTTGCTACAGCTGATGTCATTCTGTTAAGAGCAAACTTTATCAAGTCAAGTGGTAACTACAGAATAATTCTAAAGAAAAAAAAAACTTGTAATTCAGTTTAGTACAACCCTTGTGAAAGTAAGGACAGGGAGACTAGAGTTAAAAAAAAAAAGTCCATATCAAGATCAGTATCAGGGGAAGAACTGCTTTAAGAACTGAAATAAGCACTGGATTGGCCACAGAAGAGTTTTATACGCTGATAACATTTGTGGAAATGAAGAAGAAAATAATCCAGCTTCACTACAGCAAAGATGGAAAAAGGTATATGGCAGTTTTAGAGAATGAAAATAGATGAGAGTAACTGTGGCATACGTACTTGTTCACTTACAAAAGTACCCCATTAAAATGTGTTTAACTGCCTTTACATATGCTCCCCTGGACCTCATTCTTAACTTACCTCCCCACTGACACACAATTTCCGCTTAACGACTAGCACATTTTTCATTTTTAAATCAGGTATTAAGCCTCCGTCTCTTTTCATAGGAGACAATGTTCCTGTTGTACCAGCATCCCTCACCGAGATGGAGGAAAAGCAATTTCTCCCAATCCACTGCCTCTAATATACCAAATACTCATAGTGTATCTTGGTTTAGGCTTGATAACCTGACCATCAGAGATGCACAATATAGCATGCCATAACAAGACTTTACTAAGGGACCACTGAATATTTGTTTCCGTTTTGAATGGCTGCAGCAATGAGGAATACAAGAAGCCAGAGGTGTTCTTGGGGAAGCACAGAAATTCCACTAGGTGGCAGAGCACCTAACACCCAATAAGATAGACACCTAAGCTTGTAATGGAGTCTGAAGCATTTAAGAAGGGAATTTAGAAAAAACAGCTACAATAAACAGAAAGGGGTATGACTTAAGCACCTGTTCATTTTATCTCCTACCTCTTGAACATCACTTAACACCTGATTGCAATTCATAGACATTTGCTCTTTCAGAAAATAATGCATGTAAGTGCTTAATTAAGAACTATATTATAATAAAGCTTTCCCACAAACTACAAGACTAAAGATTAATTTATTCAGTCACTCAAGTGGAAAAAAAATATTGGGCTGCTTTTTAAAGAAATGAAAGACCAAGACAGTCCCATCTCTGAACTCCTGATTTCTTGGTGGCTGCGGGAGAGTTATTTGAATTCCTTCAGGCAGAGGAAAACCACAAACTTTATCTCCCACATACTTGGTATTTCTTAAAGTATTCTGCTATGATGTCAAGTGGGAAAAAGAAAAACATGCTGCCCAATATGCAATTACGTATCCTCAAATCATGCCTACCACATTGTCAAGCATGCAAAACACAGGGGTAAATGCCATCTACTTGGTGAATTACAGACAGCTTCAGCGTGCTGTGTATGCTAAAGCTTATTAGTTAACCAGCATGGAAAATATGCTGCTGTAATGGCAAGCCTGCTAAGCATCCATGCCACTTCACTAGTCAAAATTTCCCACTTCCCTGCCCTGAGGGCCTAAAAGAAAGAATTCATGAATGGAAGACCAATGTTCAAGTATTGCTTAAGTACTTAAAGTAATAGTTCAACATGAAGGTGATTTTCACTTCATAGATTTATGATTCTAACCTCAATCCAAAGTCTTTTAGCTGATACAGTGAAAAATATTCAATTCTATGTTAATGTTGCTGCCAGTGATGCTCTTTAATAGTTTAATACCCACCTGTACATCCAAACCACTATCTTCAGCAAAGAGCTGGGCACCAAGCTCTTCTTTTTCCCATGGATCTAGGACCAGTGATTTTCTGACTTTTTTAGAAGAATTGCGCTGCAATAAACGTTTTGCAGAGAAAGATTGTAAAATATTATTTAAAAGTTATTTCCTATCTGAAATTATTATTGTGAAATTACCTCCTGCTTGCAGCTTTTATACACAGAGTCATCTTCCTCCTTGAGAAATATATCTGTTCCAGTTTCCTCTTTCAAAACTTCCCTAATGTCTTCCTCCAAGAAGGCAAGTGGTTGCGACTAAGTTAATTAAAATTGGAGGAGAAAATACAGGAAGTCTATTAGTTTCTATTTTTTACCATGTTCTACATCTGCCAGATAAAAGATCTTGCAAAACATAACAGATAAAGGATTTAAGCCATTGTAGTTAATAAACTACAGATCAACATTTCAAGAATACGCAGATTTTATAATTCACGTTACTCCACATTATTTGTATCCAGATAAAGCATATACTTGGACACAGTGCCTCAAAAAACCAAAAACCACATCAAAGAAGACGTGAACTATTTGTTCACATTTATTAGTGATAGTTACCCACTGACAAAGGGATAAAAATTCTTTATATACACTAAGCACATAAAGACATGTATGTATATATGCACAAAAACATACTAAAAAGCGTACTATCAAAGTATGGCTCTTGTTGGGAAAGGAATTTACATCAATCTTAACATAAATCTTTGAATAAGACATTGATAGCCCTAAGTACAGTACAGAATTTCACAGAAGCCATACAGATGGCTCCTTTGTGTACCAACAGGAGAAGAATTCCCTTAAGCCCTCAAAATTTGATTTTGAACAGGAGGTTAACAGTGGACAGAAACAGAAATGCCAAACCACTCCATTTGCATAGTGAGAGACTGTGAATCTATAGGGTAACACAGATGGTGCCAAGCCCTGTGGCAAAGTCTGAGCTACCTTCTGTGTTTGCAAAAAAAAGAAGTAGTCAATATACATTGGCTGGAATTTTTTCAGAACTTTAAAAGCATATGTCTACTGAATTCCAAAAGTTATTATGCATTAGCATACCTTAGCTAGGCTAAGAAGGGAGCAAAAATTGGATTAATTGAAAAATATGTAACATTATTCATAGTCAACTAAAAAAGGTCTTCTGTGACAGCCAGAAGATTCAGAAGAAACATGAACTCCTAAATTAGGGGGTTGTTTTTAGGTTGAAGAAAATTCTAGAGTTCACTCAAGTAAACCCCTAGGAGGGATGTAATACTTCTAAACATCTTCCCATACAAAAAAGCTCAAAATACTAGCATGCTGTGATAATTATCTGGTTTCAATCCTAGCAGTACAGGAGAACCACAACCAAAAAACAACTCAGCTCTTACATGGCCCAGAAGATTCAGATAGTGCATTTTTTCAAGTCAAACGTGAACACTGGTTAAAATAAGCAATTACAGTTACGTTCTTCTTCTCCAGTTTGCTCTTACAGGGTTATCCAGTTGGAGAACACACCCCCTTTCACTCACTTATAATTTTGTTGTTTGAAAACCAGAATGCTAAAGTATTAAAAGTAAGTTCTCAGACAATGATGTTACCACCTAGTAGGAGGTACAGTGTTAGCAAGGCTATGCAAATTTGAAACACCTCACAAATGCAGGAACAATGTTTTAGTCTATGTCAGTACTTCCAGAAGATTACTGTGGGTCAAGTGTTTGCATGTACTGAATACCGTTCAAAAAGGCAATGCATGCATACTACACTGAAGGACACCAGTCTGTTCAGCATAGAAAGTCTGAAACATATTAAACATTCTATTTTTTTTTAATCCATGGTCTAGCTGTTCTCTTGGATAACGCTGAAATTCACTGAGACTGTTGAGCTGTTTGAAAATGCTTTTTAAGATCATGCTGAGGCTCACAATATCTCGAAAACAAGAGGGGACAATTTAAAAAAGAAGAAAATAAATGATGTCATCACATACCGTAAGTTTAAGAGGACCATACTTTTTTTCCTGAGCAGCCAGAGCATTTTTAAAAGGAGTTGGTGTCCTTGGTGTTGAACCCAACAGAGATCTTCTGATTGTGGGAGTTCTAAAACTATTCAAACATAGAGAAGTGTTCACATATGCATTTTAATATTTTACTTTATCAACAGTAATGTAATAAAATGAATCTAACAAACAATTTTAAAATACCTTAATTCACACAATAGATACCACCACCATGAATCAAGAAGTATTAAAATTGCCATAATATTGCCCCAGGCATATAAAAAATTTAAATGGATTTTGTTCTGTATTTCAAAAAAAAGAAAAATTTTAACCATCTGTTAAATTAAAAACAGGAAGCCTATTTATGTTAGTACACAAATATTTAGGTGTGAGGGTTTCTAAAACTCATTCATAGCATACAAACAGGTAGACTAATTTCTCAGCATTTAGAAAAACTCGAGTATATTGAGCAACACCATCAAATGCTTAATGTCATAACCCTACCCAACGTTTTCCTTTTGATCTTTTGGTGTCATTTCCTTGTGTAGAGGAGTCGTAATGAGAACTTTCTGCCCACAGATTGGTGTTGATGTGAATGCAGGATTTTCAAGGTTAAATTGTTCGTTTCCAGAGCAAGTGTTGAAAAACTAAGCATGAGAGAGAAAAACTAAGTTAACTTAAAGGACAAAGCTTCACCATTGTATTGAGCACTAAAAATACATAAGCATATATCAGAAGAGCTTTTACTGATAAGCCCCAATAAGCTTTGGCTTATACTCCAAGACATTTGCCGTATTTATCATTGAAACTTGTTAAAATTCTTACTGCTTGTTTATGCCATAGACAATAAGCTTCTATCTACAACCATTTGCATGAGAAAGGGTGAACTGAGACATTAATCCTCCCCAGCATGAAAGTTAATTTTCAAAACAAAGGAAACCTGTTATTTTAAAAATTCTTTTTGATAGATCTACCCTTATACACATGTTTTAAGAAGTTTTTAGACATATTTGTTTAAGCTGCAATGTATTAATAGGGGAGAAAGTAATTGTAATTTATAACCCATGCCCTGCGGACTTCCTAGTTTAGCTGTATTTAAAAATAAACTCACCTGTGATGGAGAAAATGGTAGTGTTTTCACTGGCGTATGCTTTAGTGCAACATTGATGGCATCATTACATAAGCCATCATTCAGTTCATTAACTGGTGATTGCCCAACACGCAATCTCTTCTTCTTTCTTAGGATAGTAGGTGGAGTGCTGAATTTTGTTAAGTTTGGAGTTGTTGAACAAATTCCTTCTTCCTCACCACTGACATTGTGTTTTTTGCCATCGAGCACAACACCGACGTTAAACTGGCACTCTGCAGCCCGTTCGTTGTGTTGAATCCGCATTAGTTTTACTGGAGCTGGCTTGACAGGAGATGCAACAGCCTCTGAAAGGTCAAAACTGGTGACATCGCTCCAAGCTACGGGATCCTATGAGGCAAGATACAAAACAGTCAAATACTAGCAGGCTTATCTGAGATTATTTCACGACTCGCCAATCTAACAGCTCTCTACCTCTCTACCTACCTTCAGAAGTCATGTACTGTATTATACTCCTTCCACACAATGCTAAAACTCCGAATGCTTTAAAGCAGGCAATAAAACAAATCACTCAATCTGGGTAAAACTACAGACAAGTGCAGAATAAGGTATTCACAGAAACATTTTATACCCATTAAAGTTTCGATGTGCCTAAATAAACTTTTTATTAGAACGAATACAGACTTACAGATTCAATAAGCTCTAGTGTCTCTGCAAATTCAGGAATGGTTTGTAGAGATGATAACACTGCATTCGCTTCCACTGCCAAATACTTAGTGGGTGAATTCTGTTGAACAGATGTGCCCTGGGTCTCATCCATGCTGTAGAACTCGCTTGTTTGTTCCCCAAGGCTATTTAGTGTATTAGACACACAGTCTTCCATGACAAAACTTCCAGACCAAGTAGGTAAATTTCCAGCTTGCTAAAAAGTATGAAGAAATATGTTAATCTTGCTCAACTTAGAAGTTGAACAGAGTCAATTGTTAAGTGGGGGAGAAAATAAGCAGTATGTGGAAAGACTAAGCTAAACTATTAACTTTTGCTTTTTCAAACACCAATTACCTGTCCACATTAATGCAGTTAGCGTTCTCCTTATGTTAATATACTAAACATTCTCAAATCCTGACAGATTCTTATCTCAACCCTCATTCATATTTTATACATGCTCGTACATAGATAATTACTGGTTGTATTGGAAGCCATCTGTGATGAAATCTCCTATGTTCCTGAACATCAGCATATTAAAAAGTCATCTTCACTAAAGTACAAGGTACGTTTTAAGGTTAGAAACTGTTCCTAAAATGTGAAATACTTCCAGTATGATCAGATTTTTAATGAAGATTCTACCCTGACAGCTTGCTTAACTTTTAAGTGGTTATCCCATTTTAGTATACCACTTAGTGCTCAAGAAGCAGATTCTGGTTTGCACTGAAAATCTAGAAGCAAAGTAGATTCTACTATATTAGGAGAACATCGCACTGTTTCAAGAGAATGACAGAAATAGCTCCACCACGTAAAAACTGGAGGTTGACCTGTAATCTAAAATACCAATCAGTAAAGTTGGGTTAAGTATTTGATGTTGCTCACAGCCCTCTGTTCCTGAGGAAATGGCTATCATTTGCAAGCTTCTCCCATTCTACTCAAGCACATGAAAATTATGTACAGTGCAAATTTATATAGTATTTGACATGTCCAAATGTGGATAATACGTACTGCAAGCACACACCGAAGTTTGACAAAAATATAATACACAAGACCAGAGATAAACTTTTGAAATCAAATAGGACAAATCCAATACATCTTTCACTTCTCTCTGATGGACAGTTAATTGACGTTGCTGATCTATAAAACTGAATTGCAGTGATATCAACAAGCACTTGCTACCCTTTGAAAAGAATTAAAATTGTAGGCCTTAAATTAGGAATAAGTGTCAAATTGCAGGTCACATTTCTGTTGTTCTCAGTTTAGAAAACGGCACTAAAAATATTTTGCTTCAATTTAACATATAGAGTTTGTTTTACAACTGAACAATAACTTTGATTTTAGAAGGTCGGATGAAAAAATACCATACAAATCCAAACATGCCTGACCAAAGATTAATCTCAGTAAAGCATATTAAAATATTTACAGAAATTTACAGTCCTTACAGATGATACTCGTTTTCTTCTGATTTCATTCTCTGCTGACATAAGCAGCAATTCAAGCTCCTTTATTTTCTTTTCTTTATCAGGATCATCATCAATAAATGACTGCTGAAAAATTGAAGAAAGAAGCCATTACTATTTTCCACTTCTGTCACCCCTTCACAGCAAGGATCTACATCATACTTCAGCTACATTTTTACCAGCAATCTGCACACAGCTGGAACAGAGCCATTCCAGCTGTGTCATATTTTGTAATGCAGTAGTCACTTGCAAGTAAATCAACTCCAGCAATTAACAGGAGATGGATCTGGTGTTAAAGTAGTAAACAAGCTAATATGGTTTCTAACACGGTCTATAAACGCTAACTATACTATAGCACTTTTTAACTAAAAAAGTTACTCAGTTCCACCTTTCATAGAAGCAACAGTACTGGCATCTCGATAGATGTGTTTGTGTTCTCATGTGTTTCCTACAATTTTGAATGATTTGTTCTTCCCTCAACTAAGCACGTAAGAAAGTAAGAAAGTGTTTCAAATCAACATTTCTTTTCGGAATGTCCAGACAAACCATTCTACCACTACTATCAGAAATGAAAACAAGTTAATCATGTTCTGGTTTTATTTTGTTTTTTAAACCTCCCTAAAACTTTCTAATACTGTTATAAATACAGCCAAGTGAAAATATATGCCGGGAGCTTCAAAACTAGTTATACTCCCTGGTTTAGGGAGGATTTCAAGGGGTAGCAAATATCTTAAACATCTCTTTATTATAGTACAATCCAAAGTGTCAGAAGCTATATGAGGTTTTGTTAGGATTTGTATTCTTATACTGAGATCAGAGAAGAAAATTCACTATGAAGCAGATGAACTGCACAGGGAAACTTATAGTTAGGTACAGAGTTCTGCAGAATGAATATAACACACCTAGTGCAAACAAAATGTCTATGTTTCCCTATGTCAAATTGTTTTACTGATTTCAAACTCACAAAAATTCTTCCAGGAAGTCATATTGCAAGCCAACATCTACATTTAGTCTGTACCACACAAGGAATTCCAAATCCATTACTTAGTAAACAAGAAACGTGAGCAAAAGGGAACCAATATGTTTTTGATGTTTTTTTTTTCTCTACAGTTTCTCAATGCTTCAGTATTTAGAATGCTCCAAAACAGCATTTTCAGCTGATTGACAAATGTTCATCAGTCAGAAAAAAATAAAGCATACTGAGAACAAAAAAGTACAGCCATAACTTTTAGTTAGTTATTTGAATGGAATCTTTCAGGTATTATTATATTTAATACATACATAAAGTAGTAAAAACCCATCTTTAAATCTCACAGGAATTAGGTAATACAAATGGGTTGTAATTTTTATCTAAATATTTCACTAATAACTGTTTTAAGTCATACTTCTGTCAGAAATAAGCACAATTCTTGTGTTTACATACTACATAAAGAAATAACGTATTGTGCCCCTCACTATCATCTTGTAAAGCTCTCCTAAGGAGGAAAAAAAGAGAAAGAGTACAACAAACAAACCCAGCAGCACTGGGATCTATGAAGACAGCTCCTTTTTTCCTATCTAGAACTATCTATCGATCAAGTCAGAAAATCTACTTACAGAGGAACAGACATAAATTTAGACGAATGATAAAGACTTAGAGGCATTTTGAAGTTATGCATTTACTCTTCATTTTACAGCATAATACATGGTACAGTCTCTTCATTTACAACACACAACAATTTACCTGAACTAAGTTGGCAGAAGCAGAAGTATGTTCTATACAGCTGCCTTCTGGTGAGGCATACTGGTATGCTGGAATCTAAAAGACACAAATCATTTACATACCCTTAAAAAAAGGCTATAAAAGTAGCTCTAGTTTATTGTATATGAACTATTATAGTTTAGAAACCATAACTTACCATATCATCATAAAAATATTTAACAGATCTTTGTTCTTACAGATTTGTTTCTAGTTCCAAACCCAATATACGATTTGAAACTGGGAAACACTAATTATTCTGAATTTAGAACTTACATGTGTCTGAACAGGTATGTAAAATTGATTCTGAGTGTGCAAGTGTTCCATAGTCACACAAGGTTTGTGCTGAAGTTTGGATGAACTAGCTCTTTCGGACTTTATACCATCTTGTAAATATCCTTCCTGTTCCACCTTTCTTCGCATTGTTGAGTTCCAGTGATTTTTAATTGAATTATCAGTCCTAAAATGAAAGTGTACAACAATAACTGGTTTCCGTATCTCAGAAAGTTTAAAATATGGCATAGTTCACAGGGTTTGTTACAAGCAGGTTAATCTGAAGCCACAAATCCAGAAAGCTCCAGTAGCTTTGAAAGGTCTATCAGTGTGGGTTTTGTTGTTGTTGTTGTTGTTGTTTTGACAGAATTACTAGAAAGCTGCTCTTTTCAAAACTTCCTTCTATTGAGTTTCAAGTCTGCAGGAAGATAGGCGCAGAAAAGAGAAAGCCTTGGTTCTGGCTATTATCATGAGTGAGAATCATTTTTCTCAGATACTTGGAACAGCAACGTGTTCTGTATCACAAGATCATTTACCCTGTGCTAAAAATTTGCAGAACATCAAGCTAAGGCTCTCAGCCTACTGTCCTGCAGCGTGGTAAGAATACAATGGGCAGCGTTTACCATTTGAAATCATCTTTCCTAAAATGACAGTATGCGTTCCCAGCTCTAAAGCTGCATGTGCAGCTTTGTGGAAGAACATCCCAATAACTCTTGGTGCTCTGTTTTTGTCTGGGGAAAGCAGGGATGGCAAAAGACCAGTAGCTACTGCCACTCCCCTGGAAACAAAAGGCCTGCAGTTTGACAAGCACGGTGAAATCGCTTTTAGTACTAGGCAAGAGTAGAGGATGAATGCACTGCAATCTAAAATGCTAGCAATATTACTACTAGCATTAGAGAGAGGTATGCTTGACTAGAGCTCAACTCCAAGAGGTATTTTCACTCCCTTTTTCATCCCACTACTGTTAGACTCTTCACCATTGCCCATGTCTAGGATCTAACCTACAGGTAAGAGGCTCATCTTGGGTTTATTTTCAATTAATAAGTTACTAAGTGAGGAATGCCTCTGTCTTTACAGTCTCATCTTCCCTCCCTGAAATTCTATTCAGATTCAATCCATTCCCTTCCCATTCCTCCAAAGGATTTCCTGCAATTCATGGCTTCAATACTTTATCAAAATTTCAAACTTTTAAACACACATTCCAAAGGACTCATTCTTCCATCATAACGAGAGCTGACATTCCTTATGAACATGCTAGGCAGTCACCTCCTGAATATACACCCCAAATTCAGAGGGTCAGCTTAACATTGAATTATTAACAGTACAAGGCTAAAATTTTATTTCAGTAAACTCTTTATACACTGAAATTGTTTTCTACAAGCATGTAAGTTGGCAACCACACTTGAAACAAAGATAAAGAGAACAAAGCATACAATTCATTCTTAAGTTAGATTCTACATGGTAATCAACAAACTTTGCAATACACGATTCCTAAGCCTGGAGTTTTGAAGGTTACTTAAAGTCTCCTTTTTGAGTGCCCGGTTTAAAAAGAAGTGTTGCACAAAAATTAGAAAAAAAAGGAAGTCACCCCAAAATGTATGTTAATGAAGGCACTTTGATATCAAGTCGTAGGATGTTAAGGCATTCTTCCACTATTACTTGCAGGAACTCTCTTCAGCTCTGCAAGAACTTTTTCAGCTCTTTTAAACTAGATGTATTATAAGTGAACAGGATTTTGAAGGAACCTGCAGGGTGCTAGAAAACCTTCTCTGGTTTTCTGTCTTTTTAGGAGAACATAACCAAATGCAAAAATCTTAAAAAGATAAGGATTTCATTATTTATCAAGATAGAGAAGTTGTAACAAGTTTCAACAGATGATCTCTGACTAGGAAATCACATTGGAAAGAATTTTGAAACGACTGCTTTCCATATTCCAATATTTAACACAAATAGAGTTGAAAAGCACCTTCCAGGAAGAAGCTTTGCTATTTCAGCCCATCGGTTTCCCAAACGCTTGTGAGCTTCATAGATTATTCTGTCCTCTTCCTCTGTCCATGAAGACTTTTTTACCTCAGGATTGAGATGGTTATGCCATCTCTCTCTGCATTGCTTGCCTATTCTTCCTTTCAGGTGTTTTGCAATTAGAGACCAGCGTTTTGGACCATACTTCTGAACTAATTCAATAACCTGGAACACAAATAAAAGCATGTTATAAACACAATTCCTAATTTTTCCTAATCAAAAAAAAAAAACTGAGAACACAGATGAACTCACGTTTTAGGAAAGGATTATGACAGTCAATTTAATAAGATAGTAGGCCTACAGAGGTATAACGCGACTTGGCTTTTTAAAAATTATTTTTCAAAAATTTGTTTATTAAACCCTGGGTTTAGAATATAAGTATATACCGATGACAACAGATATTTGGACATTTCAGGACTCCAGTCATCCATTCCATAAAGTGACATTAGGAAAGTTGGAAGAAGTAGCTGGTGAAGATGCTTGGTTTGACTTCTTTCAGAAGCATCATGAAATAAGAACCTCCATTCCAACCTCCATCCAGTCTCTACAAGGTTGGGGTTTTTGTGTTTGTGTTTTTTGTTTGTTTGTTTTCTCTTTTAAACACAATAGAAGCCTTTCCTTAAAAAGGCTGACAAGAACTGTCAAATAATACATTAGGCAGATCACATCCAGAATTTGACAAATACTGGTTTTAAACAGCTTATAAGCTTTATGCAATGGCAATAAGCAGTGGATTTGAAATATTGTACGTGAAAGCTCAATGTATACCTCCCTAAAGTGCAGTGCAGGTTTACGAGGCAGAAATTTGCAGGGCAGATCAACAGAGGCGGGGAGAAGGAATCAAAAACACCGTTATTAGCTTCTTTAAGAGTAGAGCATGAAATAACTTCCCTCAGTCCCAACTCCTGTAAGCCTGATGGGTGCAAGAAATAAAGGATGTAAATAAGACCTTTGGTCTTTGGTGCCATAAAGAGATCTCCTCTACTTAGTGAGCTAGAGTTCAGCTAGCAAGCTGAGCAAAGGGAAATGAAACACTCGAGCAGACCAGACACTCCATCTGCTTAAGAGCAGCTGCATTTTCTTCTTCACATACAGCAAAATATAATATAATGTAATTCACTATGTCACAAGATGCATCCAACATTGTGTGGGGATGAAACCTAAGAAAAAGGTAGACACTCTTAGCAGCCATATGTCAATTTTATTACAGTAAAAGAGTACAATATCAATTAGTTTTCATTACCCTCTGATCTTCTTCTTTAGTCCAGGGACCTTTAATCAATTCTGGGTTTAGTACCTTCTGCCATCGATGCTGGCACTGAAAATCTGAACGATTCTGAAACAGAAGACCAGTGTAGCTGCTTAAACTTTTAAATACATAAGATTAAAATCTTAGTTAGCCAGAATTATTAAATTATTTCAAATTAAGAGCCTTATTGAGATCTTTTTTCTAGGTATAGGTTCTTTATATCTCAAATGCAAGTGTTCTCAGTTCTTTACTACAGTGTTAAGGAAAAGAGATTTATATCAAGTTTAGCTAACACACACTAATTAAACAACATTGCTTTTTCTGCTAAGGACAGATGGTGCTTTTCTGTAGCTTCACTAAGGATCTTTTGAAATATTGTTCCCAGTTATGAAAGAGAAGCTTTCACTTCACCTCCTAAAAAGCATCTGTAATAAAGTTTGGGACTACTAGGGTAGTTGGTCAGATCCCTAAAAATACACAGATAAGAGCCTGTCCCAACACAGCATACTAGCAAACCTTTTACGACACTGGGATACGCTAATTTGCTCTCTTCAGTGCAAGCTGCTGGACAGCAAGTACTGAGTTCAACATTTCGCTGGGCTTGTCTACCATGCTAAGACAAAGTTAAATGAGAGGCAGTCTGCAAGACCTCAAAAAACATCCAGAACACTGTTACACCTAGAATTAGGTTAAGCACAGTACCTTCAAGTTAATCCCAAGTAGACACTATGTTTAAACGCTAGAGTTTGTTAAAAGAATAAATAATTTCCTGGAGAAGACAAGCTGTGAAAGACAGACTTTCAATAAAGGCTACCTGTTCCTATTTTCAGTGCAAGAAAAATTTGGAAGTTGTAGCCTTGTAGTGTTTTTACCTACCATTTCTGAAATTACAACATATTTTGAGAAGCGAAGATGTATGATGGGATAAAGCAATAAAGTCATTTCAGTTCTGCTTTAGCAGCAACGAATTGAAGGAGAACACTGGCTGCATCTCCTCCCCTGAGTCACCTTCTAGCAATCTTCACTTTTTTGTAGAGAATAGAGGGGTTTATTTGTGAAATAGTTGTGAAAACATGGCAGCTTCTGAATGCCTTTAATTGCTGTTAACTGAAGATCCAGTTGGTCTTCCTAGCAAAAGAGCATCAGTAACACAGTGCTACTCCTGCCAACCTCCTTCATAGCAACTGAAGATATCATTAGGTGGAAAGATTGTATTTGTTAGGGAAGCTGACATCACTGTAACAACAACAAAAAAAACAGAACAGAAACATACAAACACCTTTTCCTAAGGTGTTTAGGAAATTGATCGGGCTGCTTTGAAGCAATCTTTCAGGTGCAATCCACTCTCCTAACTGCTGGAAAGCCAGAATATATTACATAATAAAAACAAACAGCAAGCGTTTTTTTTTTTTTTTAAAAAAAAAAAGTCATTTTAAATCATCATTCAAGTCCCAGTCAGAGCTAGTAAGGTTTTCTGATGTCTGAGCTAGATTTCAAGTCCAAATTACAAGCATCCTTTAAAATATAGACATATATTTTTTAAGTACTA
Organism: Cygnus olor; assembly: GCF_009769625.2. Lineage (NCBI taxonomy): Eukaryota > Metazoa > Chordata > Aves > Anseriformes > Anatidae > Cygnus > Cygnus olor. The sequence continues at coordinate 124,480,253 of NC_049170.1, forward strand.
AGTGTTTCTGGTTTGTTTCACCTCAATTCCAAACTAGACATATGACCAAAATAAATAAATATTACAAGGGAACTTAACTGAAGCAAAGATTCAACTTACTTGTAGATGACTAGCAATGAAAGCCCAATCATCTGTACCATTTTGTTCCACCAGCTTCTTTAGCCTTTCATCCTGTTAAGACATAAGCTTGGCCAATAAATACTATGGGCTATCTCAATATAATACTAAAGAATAACACATTTCAGCACGCTAACAATATTGAATAGGAATGAAATTAAAGCAAAATAAAGTATTACCTCATCCCGGGTCCATTTCACCCTGTTGCATATCTTCTTCAAACCTTTTTGCTGTGGGACTTCGTAGTCATGATCCGCGTATTGGAGGTCATCTTCTTCTTCACTGCAGAGTACAACAGAAGAACAAAGATGTTAGAAGTAGAGTTTAAAATAACTCTGAATAACTTATTTTTTTCTAAACTTTCTTTCCAAGCTTTTTTCCCCCCAATCCGTATATATTGTTATGACACACAGAATTTGCTTGAACATAACATCTGCCTCCAGAAGGAGCCTTATAGTCACTATGGCAAAGGAACAGAATTAGCTTCGGTTTCTAGGCCATATACTGGGATACAGACAGATAAGTCATTCCAATCCAAGACTTAAATCTGAAGCAAAAGATATTAAGATCATCTTCTCGTAACATATTTATGAACCTTTATTTTAAATAAGCAAGCTTATAAAATGAATGGGTTTCCTAGACTGAAAAGATACAATTATATTCTGTCTCCATAACTCATACAACAAACACAACAAGGTTGCCAAGCAATTCAGCGTCAGCTTGAGATTTTAAATGGTCTCCTGCCTTGAATAAAAGCATTGCTTCAGTGTTACAGGAACTAGAGACAACTCCCAGCTTCGAAGACAGGAATACCACAGCAAGAAACAACTGCACTAGCAGTGCTGACCCTCTAAGGTAAGAGTCAGAGGGGCAGGAGGCCAGGTAGCCCTTGTGGCTCCGTGTAGATCACACTCCACCTACCGGAGAAACACCTACTTCACAGCCTTGGCAAACAAAGCCTTTCAAATAAGCACGGTGAAATGCTTCATGGAAACATCTCTTAAACTTGTAAGTCAGTGCTTCGCGTTAGACAGCCGAAATTCATCAGTTCGTGTTCAGAACTAAGTTTATTAATTCTTCTCGGTCTCGAAGATGACTTTCTTTTTTCAACCAAAGGTAAATAAATCCCTTCCCGGTTATGAAATGAACCTCTGCTGGTATCCTGAGAACTGATTAGGTGTCAGAGCTCTAAATTACTTCCCACAACGTGCAGCTCACCCCCACAGCACGCTGAGCAGCCGTTCGTGTATGAGTTATTTCACATGAAGCGAGTATCTCCTCCGCAGCTAACATGAGTGCACGGTCGTTTCAGGAGAGCACTACTTGCTTGAAAGCATTACTACAAGGCAGGGCATGCCAAACTCTTGCAAAGCCAGAGTATTTAACGTTGCTTCTACATCCTACACCACATCTTTCGTGAGGATTTTCCCTGCTTAGTGTCATAATGCAATCAAAATAGTTCGTAACACATACACATATTAAAACTCTGTGGAGCCAGTAAGATGCAAGGCATTAAGCTTGTCTAAAGGTCAATATTGTTGTTTTTGTTTTGTTTTGTTTTTTTTGAGAAAAGGGAAAAGAGCTGCAAATCTATTTTATAACAATGATTCTAAGAGTTTTGCCTTAACTGGCTTAGGACTTAAGAAAATAGGATTTAAGCTCGCAGGTAACTAAGAGCTCTTCCTCCTCCCCTTTTTTCTTTTTTGTCTCTTTCCCACAGGCTCTCGACAAACTTCAGGAGCGTATCTTGGTATCATAATCCTGTTTTATACCAAGTAAACCGCACAATCCACTTATACCTAAAAATCTGGCCTGGCGGTTAAGCCCTCTATCAACGTGACCTCCCCGCTCAGCCACCGCACAACAACCTAATTCAAGAACTGAGTCTTCAGTTGCGTGAAAAGCGATGGGGGATTTAAAAAAAGAAAAAGAAAAAAATAAAAAAGGAGAAAGAAGAAAAGCAAAAGACAAAAGGCAGCGATGCCGAGAGCGCCGGTAGGAGCCGGCCGGCGGCCGTTGGGGTCGGTGCTGCGGTTCCGCTGCCGGCGCCTTCCGTGGGGACCGGGGCCGGCCCGGTGCGGGGCCGGGCACAGCCGGTGTATAAATCACTCCTACAGGAACATCTGGGGCTGTCTGCTTAAAATTTCGATTTATGAAGAGACTTTCAAGGGCGTTAGGTTGTTCGTTTGACATTTCGCTTAGTTATGGAGCTGGACTAAAATACCACGTGAGGGGAACACAGGCACCGAGTTTCACCAAATAAGTAATCTGAAAGAATAAATAAAGTACTGCACGAGCTGTGCTAACTGTCTTTAAAGGCAAACACGAGGCAAGTCTTGTTTATTTTGTAATTCTGAGGTGAGAACCATTCACAGAAAAAAGAACTTCCAAACGCAAGAAACAAGCACAGTTTAACAAAATTAAACTTAATTCCACCTGGGGCTGAACCAGACTTGTTTCTTTTTACTGCACACTTAAGCCCACGACCTTGAAGGCACCTTTATGTAAACTTGCAGCTGGGATGATTTCATCTGGGGGAACATCACCCGCCACAGCATTCTTCTGGGGCCACTGATCTCTACCCAAAGGTTCCCCCGCTATCCACAGCCAGTTTTATTTTCTGTTCTGACATCAAAGCGCTCCGCACTGATAGATAACACAGGCTAAAGCTTTGTAAAGACGAAACTATTGTTTGCAGTAGCACGGATGAAAATATCTCATTACAGAACGCAGATTAGGAGCAACAAAAACACCGTGAGCTGACTCCTGCAAGCAAAGCCTCCCAGCGCATCTTTGTTCCTCACGCTAGCAGCACCCCAAAGCACTCCTTGCTTGCTTTACTTGCAGGTTTTCAGAAAACGGGTATTAGCTTAGAAACTGTTTTCGCATCATGGAAGGCGTCTGTAACTTCAAAAGCATCCCCAGTTAGATTAGGAGAGTGTAGCCACGGTAAAGCCCACATGCCAGAGGTAACACACGTTAGCATTACTCACAGAGCATCCTTTTCCCTTCTCGTTCCTCCTTCACATTTCTTTATCGCTTGCCAGAAAGTGATTTGCTATTTAGGTCAAGAATAACGAGCAATAACACAGCTCCCCGAGACCCACCTTCTGAACGCAAAGACACACCCATTTTCGTGTCGGGAAGAGGAAAACCGCACCAAGACCACCTGGGGCTGGAGCTCCCGAGGAGAAGGTCCTCTCCTCTCCCAGGAAACCTCAGGCCAGACTGCGACACCCCCAAACCGAGAAGGCCCCCGGCCTCACCGCGAGGAGGAGGAGGGAAGGAAGGGAAGAGCCGGCGGGGACCGCGGCCTGAGCAGCGGGCAGGGGGCACCTGCGGGGGCATGGGGGGCGAAGGAGGAGGAGGAAGAGGAGGAGGAGGAGGAGGAGGAGGAGGAGGGAGGGGAGGAGGCGTTAGCACCTGGCCGGGTCCCGGGGCTCGGAGCTCGCTCACCTGCGCGGCCGCTTCGCCATCCTCGGCGCGCACCATAGGGGGGGCCGCCACGGCGGCGGGGCGCGGCGCGGCGTCCCCCGGCCCCCGCAGGGGCCCGGGCTCGGGCTCGCCCCCCCGGACGACGGAGACGGGCACCGGCGGCCGAACGAGGAGGAGGAGGCGGCGGCGGCGGCGGGCGGGCAGGGCTCCGGCGGCGGCCCCCTCCTCCCCGCCGAGCCCCGCGGCATCCGCGGCGAGCTGCCGGCCGCCCTCAGCCCCGGCCCGGCCCGGCTCCCTCGGCCCCGGCCATGGCCCGCCCGGACGGAGCGCGCGGGGCCCGTCCGCCCCCTGCCCCTCCTCCCGCTCCTGTCAGCGCCGGCCGCGGCCCCGCGCTCGCGGCGGGCTGGGCGGGTGCCGCCGAATCTCGCGCCCAGGCTCCCTCCCGGGCCGCCGTTTGAATCTGCGCAGGCGGACTGCGCGCCCATTGGCCGCCGCCGCCACAGCACGCGGCACGGGACGCCCGGGAAGGGGGGGGGGCGGGGCCGCGCGGCGGCCGCGGGCGGGCAGCGGGAGGAGGGGCGGCGGGGCGAGGCGTGACGGGGAGCGGGCTCGCCCCCGACCCCCGCCGTGTCCCCCCCACCCCCTGACCCTCCCCCGGTACCAAAACCGGCTTCGAAATTAAAAAAAATAATAAAATAAAATCGGTGGCAACCCCGCGGCGCAAAACCGAGCCTCCTTCGAGCCGGAATCGAACCAGCGACCTAAGGATTCCCGCGGGCGGCGCCTCTACAGTCCTCCGCTCTACCAGCTGAGCTATCGAAGGGAGCTGCGTGGGGCCGCCATTCCGCGCCTCACAGCCCGCCGCCCCTCACGGGGAGTGGGGCTGGCCCCTTAGTTAATGGCTAGCGTTGTTACTAGTGTCCTTCACACACGTCCTGAGAAACAGCTGCCACTCTGAAATGAAAATTAGGCTTTCGGGGTGTTGTACATTTACCACACATACTTACATGCCCAGTTTGTTGTGGGATCTCACTGCTTTGCCTGGCGGCACTTACCTCAAGACACACACTCCCTAAACCAAAAGGCAGTGAAAATCCAAAAGCGACTCTCTGTAAATACTAATTCATGGTGCGTGGGGCGCTGTCACATGAAGGGACACACACAACGCACACATCCCCACTTACAGAAACGCAGTTACTGAGAGGACAAATACCTGGACCCCGAACTGCAACGTTAAAATATCCAGAGGGCTGGTAGGCCCTGGGGGTGCCCGCGTCCCACTGGCCTTGCAGGTTGGGGTCTTTAATACCGATAAAATGCTGCATGTCAAGACCTGTCAGAAACACCCCTATTCCTCTTCCTAAAGTTGCATGTGGGACAAATCAGATTTAAAATACGTATTTCCAAGCGCAAGCAAAAATGAAGGAGGCCGTGTCTGTTAGTCGGGGTTTTAGGGTGCTCCTGAGGAAGAAACAGTGAGGTTCCTGCTCCCACGGCCTCACCTCTGGTCCTGAGCAATTGACCAAGGTGCGGATGCAGGAGCAGCCCCTTGGCAGCCCCGTAACGCACTGCCACGCAGGAGCACGGTCTCCACACCACAAAGTCAACCCTCTTCCATTTTCACCTCCTCCTAAGCACTGATGCCCTGTGGTTACACGTGCACTTGAGAAGCGAGAAATGAGAAATGTGGGTTTAAATCATGCCCAGCCATCCCACTTACTGGGTGGCTGCTCTAACCACTACCTGCTTATATATTAAAAAAAGAAAAAAAAAGGAAGCACCCCAAACATCTCACCACATCCTCCTGTGGGTGCATTTACAAAAACCTGAACTCTGCACAGCTCTTAGGAGAAAAGGGTGTGAGCACCTGCCTTAAAGGTATGGGTAAGGAGTTCCTGAGCCAAAAAACATAGGAGCGTGTTCCTGCAACTCTGCAGAAGACATTCCTGGAGTCAGCTTTTAGAGGTACTTGTCCACTCTGCTCACCTTATGACTGTTTGTCATAGGGCCCAAACACCAGTATTCTTCCTTTATTAATGTGCTTTTTACTTTAATGGTCAAAATAAATCATCAAAATAGTACGTGGCTTCTTATTTCAAACACATTTTTGTCTAACCTCAGAAGCTGGTTCACTTACGGAAAACCGTTAAACACCTGAATAGAGGAAAAAAAACTTCTTGAAGCTGTAACAGCCATGAAATCCATGCAACATTCCAGCATAATCTGTGTATTTTCTAGATATTCCCCTACACAAAAGTCTTAAACTGCAGGTTATTCGTATAAATGAAGCCTTAGATGTACGGAGCTTATACATACATATACATACACACGTATATATGTTTATATACGTACACGTTATGTACAGTGCCTCTCCACCCAGTGGGGACGTGGTTCCGAAGCAGGGTTAGCGAGAAACCTTGGCTTGCAGCGCCCCCTGCACACGCACACAAGAACCTCAGTCCTTGGTACCTCCCATGATAGAACACAAGAGGAATAACAAAAACCAACTAACCAAAAAATTTACATACATTACGAACCTACTATCACACCTGTAAACTCGTATCATTGCATCTTTCACAGAAAAATAATATATATATATTTTTTTAATTTACAAGCAGTCTTTGCCTGCTACTTACTATATAGGTGTTCAGCACCAGCCTGCATTCATTGTGATTTGCTTTTAGTATCCAGAGATGATGACAACACAGCAGGTTTACCCACATCAAAGCTGTGACAAGAGTCTTTGAACTACAAAAGCTGTAATAAAAATAAATTAAAAAAAAAAAAAAAGACAACAAAACACCCTGGGACAATATCTATGTCATCAGCCTCATATATTATGAAATGTCATCATTTAGCATTCATTTATATTTAATTCAGAGTCACAGGAACCTGAAATAAAAATATTTTAGTTTAAATAAGTACCTTCTTCTATATTCCCATAGTAATACATATGTTCTTAATTTGTAGGAAATGGATCCTAACGAAAGCATCAGCTGAGTCAAACTACTAAATTAGTAAGTACTGACAGTCCTGCTGTAGAATATATATATATATATATATATATGTGCGTAGATATATATATAACACGTGTTATGACATCCAGTAAACACTTGCCTTGGAGTACATCAGTAAGCACATACACACCTCACATAATATATATTTTTAATCTTGTATGCATTACTGTCTCGTGTGCCAAGGTCTAATATTATGGAATCTCTTCTATGACATTTTTTTTTGTTTTACCAACTGCTTATTTAGGAAAATCCCTGAGAAAGGAGATATAGACTGGTAGTCTGTCTCTGTGGTAGGATACAGAGTGTCTCCCCCCACATGCCACGCTTTTCATGCACTGTCCAGGCTGTCACTGCCCACAAGCCATCAGGAACAGCCTCAACAGACTCCTAGCAGAAGACTCACCAGCCTGCTATATCTGAGTCCCATTCTACAAGATCTGCTTTATACCTTCACTTGTGCTTCCAAAGACTCCCTTGTCACAAAGGAGAGCTCCATTCCAGCCTAGACCTGAAGAACATGGCGACCAGATGCAAAAACACTGCTGCAGATTCAGGTTTGCAGTACGAGGCAAATTATCACCATCACTCCAAACTGATGGCACTTCAAGTGCCACTTTGCCACTTCCCCACTGCCTTAGTTAGTGGGGTCTCCTGACAAACTGAAACCGATTGGTATTTGGATTTGTAATTAAAAGGAAGCCTTGTCTTCTGATACTAAAATGACAGGAAGAAAGGACACCTGTACATACTAATCCAGATGATTTGCTAAGGTGAAGTACTCAAAGATTCAATGATGATCCTGTAGTTTGCCCTGTTATTCATTCCCTCTTTCTGAGCTTTCTGCTGAACTGCAGGAGATATATATATATATACATGCACACACACACACACACATATATATGTATGTATTAGGCATTCATTATGCGTCTGATCAGCAGCAGATCAGTGACTGTTCCTGCTGGGAAACAGGTCCTTTTCTATGCAATGCTGATGCTTCAAAAAAAATTACACCCAGCTGCAGTGGTAAAAAGGTACCACACGATTAGGCCATATGTTAAGTCTGTATGTGCTTTACTGAACTGATTTGTTACTGCTCCAGTTCTGTGACAGTTTCATCTATTCCCTCTCAAAGCCTTTAATGAACAAAAAAAAAAAAATACCAGTCACAAATCCATTTCAAATGTTCACAGAGCTGAAATGATGGAAGGACTCTGAAGTAATGTGAAGAAGTGAAATTGTTTGCTGCTACCCTCCTTGAAATCTTACTGTGAATTCAGGCAGACAGTTAAACATTTATCTGGACAGCTAAGCAATACAAGGAGCCAGAAGGCACAAGGGTTAATATTACTGTCAGGAAGTTAAGAATAATCAGTCTATCCTGCATGATTTGCCTGTAGGTTGTTCAGAAATCTTACAATGGAAGAACCTAGAGTCTTTGTCAACATCATTCTCTGCACAGACAACCAGCAAAGCACGCAGCTGACTTCCTGCTATGAGCACTTCAGTCTTTGAATCTAGCAAAATTTCTACAAGGTAAACCCAGGAAATAGTTTTGTGGATTGTGAAAATGAAGTGGTTTATTTCCTCAGTGAAGTTTCCCAGCTCAAAAACAATTGCTGCCAGTCTCATAGACCTAAGGTCTGTTAAGTAAACGTGACAATTGCTAACATCAAGACAAAGAGCAGCATAAATGAGCTTACAGCTCTTTACCAGATTATTTTTAGTAGTTTTCAATGCCTCATCGCCTTGAGTGTCTGTAATCTCCAAAGCTCAACACTGGCAAAAACACCAAATCGAAGCCCCAGGCATCCATCAGGACTTCAGCCCAGCTACTAGACTCGGTCTCGGAGCGCTACTCACTCAGTGCCAAAGGCGATCTTCATGGTTGCACCAGCCCTGTGGGGGCTGAGCTTGTTTGGAGAAAATCTAGATGAAGGGCAGGAAGATACTTACCAGGTACTTTCTAAAATTAAAATATTTCTCCATATGGACAACCCAGTATTACCTGCATCCGCTCTGTGTCTCAGTACCGAAGATCCCAGTTTGTCACTAGCACTTGAGTCATCTCACAATCAGCTCAGTGAGGCTGCAGTTCAGATCAATTTCAACTTGCTGTGTGTCTCCAGTCACACTCAGTCTATTTTTCTTTTTTAAACTTCTCAGTATCAAAGTTTCTGAAGGGCAACACTCTCTGCATGGCTGCTGAAAATGATCTGCTTTTGCTGAAATTTTCTCTAAATGTTCCTTACAACATTCTCCTGAAATGACAAGCCTTACAGGAACAAAACACTTTACTCACAAGAATGAACAAGCTTTGAGTACTTTTGACTCAATCTATTTATACTGTCTTTCAGAGAGGAGAAAAAAGTGCTAATGCCTCTGCCTGCCAATTTGCCTGTGTTCTGTTGATCATGACACAGAAAAAAGAATTACATGTACCTTGTGATACCCTGAATCACATCAGTACTTTATCACTTTACCATATTGGCAGGTTTACTTTATTTATGCTAATGGAGGGAGGGTGGAAATATAAGAATTAAAGGCTACTATATCACAAAAAATATCAAAATAATTAAGTAGATCTGGATGTGCTTAGAATTTGCACTAGTGCATTAACCTCCATGACAGTTATGGATCATTCCAGAGCACAGAAAACATCCTCCTGCACATTCCCAAGGCAAATTCTGTCAGCTTCTCAAGGAGGCTCTATGGCTGCTCTAACAATTCTCAAGTGTTCTTTGGATCAAGCCTTGGAATTTAAAAAAAAAAAAAAAAAAAAAAAAAAGAAAAAGAAAAAGAAGAAATCACACACACAAAACAAACAGACAAACAAAGAAAACCCACCAGTTTCCAAGTACAGGAGATCAATAAAGCAACTCCAGCAATACAGCCCTACCATAGAATAATTGTCGCTCTCAGAGATGACATTACATTTCAGATCTCATAAGCTGCTCTGTATCCTTGCTTCTGGCAATCCTCAGCTGTCACTGGCTTGAGAAGAAACTGAGAGGTCATGCTGAGCTCACGCTTGCCTCTTGCACAGAGCATGAGGAAATTGCACATGCACAGCTCTGGTGGATGCTGTCATTTAGAAACTAAGTCCCAAGCCTCATGTCATCTGCTTATGCAAGCAGAGCGGCAGCTACTCTGATAGTACACCTTTGAAGAGACAAATTTATGGTTGTCAACCACTTTACCAATGGTTTCATTGCCACAGATGATAATTTATCTGAGGCACTACATGGTAAACATTATTTTTAAGGGTTAAAAGTGGAACAACCTTGAATCAGTCAAATGGCGAAAACATTCAGACATTACCTGTGGTCTTGTCATCCAACCTTCCAAATAAATAATGATTCTGCTGCAAGATTAGATTACATCAATCTTGATTATCAAACCTTACTAATTTCTCAAACGTCACTTGTTTATTTTGGAAATCAGGGACCCAGTGACAGGACGAGAGGCAACGGGCACAAACTGAAGCACGGGAGGTTCCGGCTCAATATGAGGGGGCACTTCTGTACTGTGAGGGTGACAGAGCACTGGCACAGGTTGCCCAGAGAGGTTGTGGAGTCTCCCTTCTCTGGCGATATTCAGAACCCGCCTGGGTGCCATCCTGTGCAAGGTGCTCTGGGTGATCCTGCTGAGCAGGGGGGTCGGACTGGGTAATCTTCAGAGGTCCATTCCAGCCTCGGCCATTCTGTGATTCTGTGAATAATTTTACTAGTTATGCTGAGCCAGTTAAAAATAAAAATAAAAAAATTAATCCTTTCACAAACATGCACACAGCTTCGGAGATTGAAGAGATTCCCTTGGAAGTCGCCTGTTAATCAGGTATTAGCAGCACACATTTTCCCATGCTGTTTTGGTACTATGCCCTAGAAAGACATCACTACGAATGCCAAAGAAGTCAATTTAATCCTTCGACCAAGACCACGGTTTGCCAACACCACGAGTAAACAATTGGTCCTAACACAACAGCTTTGTAAAGTAGCTGGAGCTAAACTGAGCCAACCAAACGTGAACAGCAGTCAGGCAGCAGTGATAACAGCATTTCAGTAGCAGTATCAGAGCTAGATACAAGCACTCAGCCTAAATTTGGTGGTATCCCGGTGACGAAGGGAAAGCACTGGCTTGACTTTCTACTCCACCCCCCTAACAGAACATTGTTCTGCTTCCCACTCTTCTAAACTAAGTACAAGACTCCTTTCCACAAGATCCTAACAGGAGTCACGCAGACAAATCTTCTATTATCACAACTGGTGATGCCAGAGATGCTGGCCTCTGCTGCTTGCACAACTGCAGTTTGCCTTTTGTTCCAACACAAGAGCGTTCCCATGTCCTGCACAGCTCCAGCAGCAGGAGAGGCGGGAAATTAGCAAGTGACTGCAGGTGCAAAAGACCGTACGCTTCCACGCTGGCTCCACTTCTGCAGTCGGTACTGACTGTCCGGGAAAGGGCCTCAGGTGCAGCGAATGATTTTTTTTTTTTTTTTAATATAAGTTTGCACAAAGATGCAAGTGTATGACAGTTTCAAATACAGTACCTCAGGTTTAGGGTTAGAAAAATCCAAAATGTTAAAACAAAAAGAAAAATATGACTTTCAGTGTAGACTATAATTGATAGTGGTTTTTTGTTTGTTTGTTTGTTTTTGAGCTGCTGGCTTATTAGAGACCTGAGATAGCTTGGAAACTGAACGAAGAAGGGAACAAGCTAGCTTGACTGACTTCAAATACAGGGAAGCAAACAACAACAACAACTAAATCTGTTGGTGAATATGGCAGGGTAAGAATTGGTTAAGGTTAGAAGAAACAGAGGGAGCAAAGAAATACAAACTGGTATTTAGCATCCTCTGGTGTACCATGCCTTGAATTTTCTTATTTTGAAAGCAAAAGGAAGGTACTTTTGACTATAATTTCCCTTATCCCTCCTGCTGTCTGCAACAGTAATTGTGATTTCCAGCATCCCTCTTGGGAAGTCTTATTTTAAGAAAGACACGGGGGAGGACGGGGGAGTAGTATTCCTGTAAGCACAGCGTTCAGACATAGGACTTGGGCATGTACCGAGCACTATTTCAGCAGACTTGAGCATGCAAATAGTTACGAAGAGGAGTTATTTCATACACCATAATTTTAAGTTAGGCTCTTGCCTTTTCTCTGTCTTTTGGCTCGCTTCTTGCTGCCACAAATCCTATACCATCGTGCAGCAACAACGGGCTAGGCCTCACCCCTTCTCTCCCATGGAATGGAGAAGGGTTTCTTCGGCAGCTTCAGCTCCTAGGAGAACAGAGGTGGACGCCAGGAAATCCCCAGACTCGGATTCAGCCACTGGAGCTTCAAAAGCTAATCACCCTGGAGGGGGAACGCCACCGAACACTGCCACCTTACAGGACCATGAGGTGATATTACGATCAGGGAGAGATCCCTATGTAGATTCTTCCCTTGACAGAAGTACACCCACAAGTCCTCTGCTCTTCCAGGAATCTCCCTTCACTCCTTTCTGTGCCATACATACGGATCTTGGAGGAAGTCCAACAAGGTTTTAATTCCTATCGGTCTAATTTGTGTGAAATTGGATCATTTCTCTATTGCCTATCACCGTCCCTCTGAAAGCAGCAGTATAAACTGAGGACAATAAGCACACAAAAATCTCTGTTATAAAAATGATTCAGTACCAAACGGCAGATGAAAAACAAACAAAAACCTAGCACAAGATCAGAACTCGTTAGGATTCACAAAGACACTGCACAAACATGGGAAAGGAGAGAGAGGTAACATCTGGTAAAAGGGTAAAGTCTCTCTCTACATTTTATATAAAAATTTGACAATCCAGAAGAAGCTTCATTTTAAATAAAATCTTGTATACTGAGTTGACAAAATCACATCTAAAATCAAATTTTCGTATTCTGAAAGAAGATACTTGAAACCATGGGCCAAACATTTATAGGAAATGACTTCATGCCTTTCACAACTGGGTTTAAAAAAAAAAAAGTACCTACTAAACCTTCTTCTAATTTCTGGCTGTTTCCTTGTACCTGCCATCTTTAAGTTTTTTATTTATTGAATGCAAGTTTCCAGCCAGCACCGACTCAGCACAGATCTACAGGATCGCTTTAGAAGTGAAATTAGATTAGCTACCAGCAAGGCAAGCCACTAGAGATATTTCCAGCAGAAAACAAAATTAGGTAGCCATTTAAAAAAAACAGAGGTGGATGAAGTCCAAATACTGGGCTGCTATGTCATAATCATCAAATCAATGCCTTTAATTAACAGAGCAGAGAATGAGTCTTTTCTGAAGCCTCTGCAAGGTACTGCAACAGAGGTAATGCTCACACAGGAGTCTAATGCCTTTGACGATTCTAATAAACTTTCAGAACCACCCAGCACCATCAATTTAAGTAATTCAGATCAGAATAACCTAGTTCGAAACAGCGGTGACAAACAGGTTTCTGTAACATCAGCTTTGCCATCGAGTCTGTTACGGACCCAAGCATTCCTACTTTTCTTCATCTAGGATTAAAGAGCAAATATTCAAAAGATCACGAATGAGTAGAGGCCAAGATATACTCCAGCCTCAATAAAATAAACTCGGTATCAAACAAAGCAGCACTGTTTTTTTTTATTAACTTTTGCACTCGAAACGTGTGTTTGAATTGACTCTATACCCCAAGCACCTTCCGTGACTCACTACACATGCTGACGAACATCCAAGATTCGTTCTCATCCTGATCATATAAAGAAATTGTTTTTGTGAGGGGTCTTGTTCTGGCAGGAAGATGGGGCTTTGCAGCCATTTTAGAACAGGTCTGCTAGGTACAAGTAAAAGGGAAAAAGAAAACAAACCCAACAACTCCAATCTAAAATTAAGAACTTAGATAGTAAGGCTGTGTAATTAATAACAGAAGAAAAATGAAAACACTCTTAACTTGGTTGCTTCATACATACGGTACGGGTTTTGGCTCAGCTTATGGAGAATGCATTAAACAAGATGAATAAATGTCTAGTTTAGCACTAAGCATTTAAGCCACTGAAATACAAATCTTTTAGAGGATAATTATCAATTCTTTGTGATGTGACATGCAATCAGAATTACCTCAGCACATTTAAATCCATCATTTAAAAGAATGTTTTAATGCTGTCTCATTTTGAATTAAAGCCTTTCAATAAATATAGGAAGAAGCAGCACAAGCTTCACAGATGGATTTTATGACATCTTTGCAGGCTCAGAAGTTATGATTACAGCCATTTTTTGAAACAAAATACCACATGTAGTCGGTGGAATAAGCACAGAGATAATTTAAGTAGTTGTCAATATGTTCGTGTTTAAGTAGTGCCAAATTTTGAGAAGCCTCATTCTTCCAAATTATACTATTCACGTTTGTATATTACATGCATGCCTTAAAATTTTGGTTTGAAATACATTTTGATCAATATTTCAAACCACTGATTACAACATAAGTGCCACATATGACTTGGTCAGCATTTTCTCACATCATCTTCTTGGTGACAACTTTGAAAAAAAGACTCAGATCTCAGATTTTGCTCTCAAATATATAAAAATCTGCTTTTAAAAGTCTCTCAAATTCAAAGGTCCTACAATGGGTTTAATGAAATATTCAGAATAGGTATGAGATCAAAAGTTTTTCTTTCAAAAAGTGTCTTTTAAACGAACATAGCCAAAGCAAAATGGACGACATCAGCTAACTTTTCTAATGTTTATACCAGTTTTTCACCTTCTGTACTAGTATTCATGTATGCATCTAGAACGGAATTTATATGTAGAATGCAAAAGTAATTACAACTCACTCCTTTTGTGGCCAAATCAGTGTTAATTAAATAGGCTCCTGTGTGAAAGGCTAGATAAAAGTTGCATCTTATAAAGCCAAAGCAAATGTTTTAACTTATAGTTTTAATATAGCAATCAAAGAAAATTTCAAATACTGTACAGTGAAGTGTAGTATAGTACACTATATACTGTTATAATACACTATTGTTACATTACAGATTAAAAAATCAAATATAATTAGTACAGCAATCACAAATAAAACAAACCAAAGTGTGCTGGATAACAGCCAGTGCTGCGAAGATGGTATAATTTCTATGCTAGTTTCTTTTTAAGTCAACATGTAAAGCACTTACTGTTTAAAAAGATTTGTTTGCTAAATATATACACTATTAATTCTTATTTATACATTTTTTTTAAATAGCATTCCCTCCTAAAAGTGCACTCTTTCATTTCTTGGCAATAATCCTCATTAAACGTAAAATAATTCTGGAAATACCACTCAGTTCAACCTTTTATTGCTCAACCGCAGGCGTAAGGGCTCAGAGGGAATCCTGCATTCGAAAGATCTTAAGCAGCTTACTCAGTTTTAAGAAGCTAAACTGATACTCACAAGCAAAAACAAAGAAACCACTTACTGTCTTCTTTTTTTTAAACGGGAGGATCAACTTCACGTTATTATTTTACAAAAGCATGTGAATGCTGCTATTGGAAAAATGGGAGCCAAACAAACGTAGAGGTAACAGTGGCATCTTCTTAAATCGTTCACTTTTCACTCATTACATTTCAGCTCGAACGTAGCTCTCCTGGTTGTAAGCACACTAGGAATTTCATTACCTGACGTTTTCATGAGAAACTGAGAAAGCAGCAAGCAACCCTGCTAACCTGCTTACGGCAACAATAGATTCTACTTCTTCAAAGATCTTCAATCAAGCATTCTGGTTTGGAAAGGGTGCCTGCTGTACAGGGCTGTTAGCACATGGCCTCACGTGAAGCTGCTAGTCTCGTGTCACAGACTATGTCTTGTTCTTATGTTGTACCGAGAAGACCAGTAAACTACATGGGATTCACAAAGCCAACAATACACATTGCTGTTTTGTGTCTGTCACAGTGAACACGCCCCAAATACACTTATATTACTTCATTTGAAAAATTTCTTTTTCCCTCACTGAAATTCAGCCAATTCTCAGACCAACAGCAGTATCAAGAAGTCAACCTTACTAACCAGCCAAACATTTTAGTAGTAAAAACCTTGCGTTTGCCTGGAAAATGGATCTGTTCTCCTGAGGCTTCCCATATGCTCATCGAGAATCGAGCTCTTTTTTTCTTTTTGTACCAGGCCTGTATTCCTCAGTAATCACCCCTCACTTAGGTTACACCTCCAAAGCCGTAGTCACGTTTATGATTTTCAAGTAATTTAAGTCGTCTTTGTCATGAGGCGCTGTGTTAGAAGGTGGCTGGCCCCTAGACAAGAAAGCAATGAAGGCAGGTGCTCAGAAGGAGCTCAGCAGCCCAGCCTAACTCCAGAAGCAAGAAGCTGGGCTGGTTGTTTTCCGTTGTTTGTGAGAAAGGTGCACTCTCTGCACCACCTGAGATGCCCTGTTCACGGGGTTCACACCCACAACGAGCCTTCCCTGCCCTTGTACCCCACCACCACCTTCCTGCCTAAGAGGGCAACCTGACAGGCACACGGGTGCTCACGACAGGCACGCTGATTTACCTCAACTCACAACTGCATCCACTGGTAGCAATCAAACGAAACATCTGCTCAAACTTCCGCTTGGATGTTCTTTATTTCACTTCTCCTGTACAGTTACACATCGTGCCAGCAGGTAGGTGCAGCTTAGCCTTCCTTGAGAGTACCAAAAGCCATCTTTCTCAGAAAAGCTGGTATTTAAATGCATGAGAAAGCCACGTGAAAGAAGAACACTGCACCAAAAATACGCACCAGCCTACGTCAGACCAGAGGAGCTCACATCAAATCATCTTGTGATTTTGACACCGTTTGAGACCATTTGGTTTTGGGAACTGGAGAGTTCTGATCTGCACGGTGTGAGTGGATCCCAGAGAAGACACTAAGGGAGAGCGAAAGCGAGCTATTATCCGTGCCTACTTCTATTTAGTTAAGAAAGGAAAATGTCAAATTACTGCTGAAATAGGAAGTGTGTCAAAATCAAACCAAGTCTTCCTCTTTACACAGTCAAAGGCACACAAACTTCCGCACTCTTACCACAAAGGCATCAAAGTAAGCGTCTTTCCTTGGAGTAAGGATGATGTGCAATAAATACTTCAATTTATTTCAAAGTTAAAATTCTCTCATATACACAGTTTTTTTCCAGCCAAGGAAGACTTTTCTAAAGGAAATGTTAAAAACATCTAAGTGATAGCTATCTTATCTAGAATGCAAGAGATCCAGGCGATGCCTCCCCCTTAGCCTCTCCTCACCTGAGCTCCGTCCCAGGAACATGCCCCTGCTATACCCCCCTAAACCTCACGCTGTGACAAAGCACAATCCTCAACATTTTATATATAGAAGTAGCCTTCAGACAGCTAGGCTGATTCATGGGAGACTAAATGTTTTCAGAAGTCGTGGCAGGCTTCCAGCTGCTGCATGTGCATCCTGTTTCTCACTGAATAAGCTCTGCCAGTTAATCAATGCATCAGCAAGGTCGGTTCTGGTGTGCCAAATTACTTCATGCGCTCCAAGCTGCCAAGTCCTAACTCACAGGTTTGCAATTTGAGATCTTAAAATTTTTATTTGTGAAAAGGTGATTCTTACATTTTACCTATAAGTAGTGGACTAAATGGTTAAAGGTTTATTCCCTCCGCATAAGAAGTTAATCAGCAGGGGAATTTAAATTGACTTTGACAAAAATGAGGGCTTATTCTTTAAGTGATTTGCTTCAGTTAGTTTTTACATACAAAAATAAAATCCTCCCCCATGGGACATTTTCTCGTACTAACGTCTAGAACTGTTTAAGTGATTAGAAATGTAAAAAGTGGAGACTTTTCCGAATACAAACATATACAATACAAACAACATTTGTGAACTGGTAAAAACCCACGTGTGCACAAACACTGACTTCAATATTTAAATGCTCTTAATTCCTTTGAAGCTGTATTAACATCTTTCATCCACTCAGTGTTATTTTGCCATTAGAGGAAGCAACAATAGTGCACTTAAGTCTGACTATGAAGATAGGAAGCAAAGTGCAATATCAGATAAACGTTCCGTCCTTGGGGAGCAAGCACGACGGCTCCCTCTTAAAAACTAGCACTGCAGCTCTGATGAACATGCTACCTAAGTGGATACCAGCTGCATTAGCACTGATGCAGGTTTCCCTGCATCACAAACTGAAGTGAAGCTAAGAGAGGTGGGCAGTCTTTGCAGACTTTACGGACAATGGAACAGCACGCAGTCCTTGCTTCCACTGAGGAAACAGGGAGCTTCCAAAAGC
The DNA here is from genome assembly GCF_009769625.2 of Cygnus olor. NCBI lineage: Eukaryota > Metazoa > Chordata > Aves > Anseriformes > Anatidae > Cygnus > Cygnus olor. The sequence continues at coordinate 124,498,062 of NC_049170.1, forward strand.
TCAATTATTACTGAACACTTGAGGAGAATTTAGGTTAGAGTTGTTTCCCTCCAATAACATGCTAATTTGCTCTGAGGACAGCTATTATTTGCCTTTTTTTTTTTTTCCATTACTGACCAATACTAGTAATCAAAGCTTTTTAAGAGAAATGGATTTGCTAATGAACATTTGCTATTCCTTACAATTGCCAACTTCTTCTCTCCTGTAGTTGTATTGAAAGTTGCACAACATCTGAACCAGCTCAATATTTGGGAGGAAATACAAACACGCTATCACTTACTAACAGAGCACCAAAATGGTTGTGTTGGCTCAGACAGCCATGCATAACCACACCACATTCACTTTATCTTCATCATACACTTTTTTTCTAACTTGCTCAAACTGACTATACGCAGAAATTAGAGAGTTTACTACAGTCACTTATTCCAAGATTTCTGACAAGCGTATACAGCTGTATGAATGAAAAAAAATTTAAATCTGAGGAAGTGCCAGTGTAATTAAAGTACTGTGTATGCCACGTTGTAAAATTTAGCACAAGTTTAGTTTCAGTTGTTTTTTGAAGTTTATGTGTAGTTCGTGTTTATGGCGTACTTTTGAGTGGAACTAAGTACCTGGGACAGGATTAACCTTGTCAAGTTTCTAGTTTTGCCTGGTTTAGCCTTTCCAGTAACCTTAAACTAGCGTGGTAAGAACCTTGCATGGGCTTAAATTTTAAGACTTATACAGAATTAAAAATTACAAAGAACTTTCAGTAACCCACATTACAGCAGATATTCATCTCAGTGCATTTCCTAATAACTAATTTACAGGTAACAGAGCCAGCCTGGGTAGCAGTATGGTAATATTAAAAGCTATTGCCAATCACACACTTGCTTATCATGCACTGAATAAGATGATATAATCTTTGACATACATACAAGATTTAATAACTAATCACTTTGTGTGGCCCAGCCAATAAACATTACATTTGAACAGTAATTTCTTCTACCCTTATTAGATTTTAACCTATCAAGAGTGATCCATTGGCTCAGTAACATTAGTAATTCCTGCATCTTGACTATCCATCTCCTCAAGCTCCTCAACAGAATTTCCCTTTTGTGCTTTAGACCTCGCAGGGAAAGTTGCTCCCACAGAATTCACCATGTTACCATCAGTTGATTCAGTATTCAAGTGTTCAGTACCACCTGGTGCAGAAAACGACTCGGGTAAGCCAGCCTGGAAGCTCCCAGTTTTAGCAGTTGAACTCACTGCCTCTACTTTTCTTTGAGAGACATCAACTGATGCTGACTGCTCTGTATTCTGATCCCGCAAATGTCTATCCATTGAAGCCTGAATAGAAGAGACCATCTCCTGCAACTTTTTTCTCTGTGCCTCAATCAAAGTAGGGTCAAGCTGCCTGCTGTCTCTCATCGTCACAACTCCAGGAGCTATTCGGATAAGCTCACTGTTACCAGAAGCAGCTGTGAATGCAGAAGGCTCAATTTTAGCAGGACTGAAGTCCGTTTCTGTGCTATGCTTTCTTAAGAGTGGTGTTTCCCTGGCTCTTTGATCATGTTGTTGACTACTAGATGCAGTTCCTAGGGAGTGGCCCTTGCCTTGAAATGCAGTTATGTTATGCAGTTGTTCGGATTTCTTTTTCACTACTCCACCACTACCCAGCTTCAGCATTCCATGCGAAGGGCTTGCTTCCCTGCTCCTCGAAGTAGCTTCGGCACGCACTTGACTTAAGGCCTCTTTAACTAAGTCTTCAACATCAGGACCGATGGGAAAGTGCCCAGCAGCATCCACACACAGCTCCAATCGATCTTCTGCTGCATTGTACACAAAGTTTTTACCAGGCAGATGCGGAAAAGTACAGTGTTTGCCGTCAGCCAAACCTATAAAGATTGAAAAAGTTATTCAAAATGCTAGCAGATTTAGAATTATTGCATCAAAGATGTAAAAAGAAACACATTTAAACTTTTTACTATGGGAGAAAAACAATTTAGGCTTGTATGCCTTAAGATACCACCCACGGTATACCCCTAAGACATTGCTGCCTTCTGTGGTGATTCTGTTGAACTGCCAGGATTGTAGCTCCACTAAATAAAATAACCCCCTTGGTAGGGCTTGCAGTTCTAACACAACAGAAGTTGAAGAAGCAGCACATGCCTGCAGTAACACAAAGAAAGCCAAACCCCACCACCACCCTAACCTTCCCCTCCAGCCAAAAAACAAACAAACAAAAAACCCACCCACAGAAAGCATTTAAAGAGCAGAGAGCACATTTCAAATTACTGTGCTTCTGGAGAAGTTTAAGACCTCTCCCATACTGGTTAAAATAGTAGGATTTCAGTGTGCGCAACTGCAGTTAAATCTAAGGATGTTCATATTTCCTAGTGCTTATCTTCTCAGAGAGAAAGTGGATAAACAAAAATATTTCAAGGTTACTATGTTTAGTAGCCCTAGGCATTGTAAGTATCAACCTTTACAAAATAAACATGAGACGTAATATTTGTGATTAGCTGTTTGTTTCATTAATCTACTTGTGATTTGATAGATCTGCCGTCAGAGCTCACCAGGCAAATTTAAGTTCTGAAGCCACTCTGTGTCAAAAAAGGGAACAATCAGCTTTCTATTTTTTTGGTCATAAATTACAAAATAACTCTCATCTCTGTCCCATGCGGACAGTGGTATAAGCAGTAAGGCATCATTTTAGTGACAATGGTTTCTATGAGTTAAAAGCTGTCTGCAGAAGAAAACTTGGCTGCCACAACTCTCTTCACTTCAGTTCTATCAGCTATGAAATGAGAGCTACAACAACAAGAAAAACAGATGAGGCACTTTAAAAAAACAAAGTGCAGGGAATGGGTAAAGTCAAGGGATTTTCCTCATATTCTCTTACAATTCCTCAAGAAAAATACCAGAAGTTACAGAGAAGGGAAGAAAGATGACACCTAAATCCTTCTTCTATGTTATCAAATACAATGCAGTCAAAACAAGTATTCTAGGCATCAACAAAAAGGCCACTCAAATAATTTGATACGTTATTAAACGGTTTTTATAACGATGAACCAAGTGACCAAACTCATTCAGCCTCCAGGGCTTCCGATTCACACTCCTACAGCTGCAGAGAACCTACAGATGAGATATTCTTCATTTCAACAACTTCAGACACGCAGCTCCTTTCTTTACATATCCATGGGAACTGATAACCAACCAGCCAAACCATGCTACAGAACAAAAGTTAACCCCAAACACCTGTCTAACTTAGCCTGAAGAACAAAATTTAACTACATAATCTACCAGCTCAACCTTCGCTTGCAGAAGAGAGTGCTGCAAGCGCTTCTATCAGAGACAAAACCTGCCTTTGAAAATGTGATCTTGAAGTCCAAATGAGATCTCAGACAATCCGCTAAATCAAATTTCAATTGATTAATAGTAACTACACCTGATGGAAAGCTTTGCTTCAAATGTTCAGTATAATAGCTGCGTTAATTCAAATATTACAAATATGTAAGGAGCTTCTTCACGTGAAAAAAAACTGTTGTACAATAATTGATGTGGAAGTTTAGTAGTTCATAAAATGCTAAAATCATACGAGTTTGCTAATGGTGAAATTGTAATTCTACCCACTAAGCTAGGAGGTAAAATACCTACACATACAGAAAGGCAAATCAGAATCAAATCAGAATGGCATCTCCCCCAGCCTCAGCTCCTACATTGTCAGTTGGCAAAATACTTTAAACCAGGCATTTTCTGAGTTAATGACCAGCTGGGTTAAAGTCTCTCATATTCATTTTAGGCTCTCAGCTCCAGCTAGTCATTTATCAGTCCAGAACGTCCTTTCCATTGGGCATCATTTAAAAATAATTCACTTGCCACAAACAACACAGCAGTCTTCACTGTACGAGCACAGTAAAAGGATGAAAACTAAAATGAAGCAGATCTGCTGTAAGACACTCGCATGCCTAATCTGTTCCCCAGGCTAATAATTCAGTGACAGGTAACGTGCATTAAGTATGCCACACATTTTAGTTATTGCAAACATAAAAGAAAGGATGTATTAAAACAGTTGATAATAAACTAAAAAATAATCAAGGATAAGTTGATAAAACTGCTTAGGAAATCAAACACTAGGAAAGTGGCAAAGGAAGTATTATTATAGATGAAACCACAGGAGCTAAGCTGTGAATGCAAAGACTTCAACAAGAAAACAGACTCTAAGTGAGAGAAAATAACTCAATAGCACGTTTTATGAAGAATCAGACGTTATTCTTTGTAGGCAGTATTGTAAAAGCCATCTAAAAATCAAATATTCTTGAATTGCTTGCTTGCTTATTCCACACATAGTCCAAGATGAGATATTTATCAACATGAAAAGGGGATGGGTAACTTCGCTTTTGAACAACAATCTTAGGAATATCAAAAACAAATTTAACCAACCATTTAAAACACGCAGTAGCCCTGTATAAAACACCTACTAAGACACAGTAGAAAGATGAACTCCTTGTTCAGCGAGTGTTTTAAAGTATAATAGAAATAGGTCCTGTAATTTTCTCTTTGTTTGATCTTTCCAGTAGGAAAAACAAACAAAAACCAAACCACAGCTGACTTATTGAAGTTGTTTGTTCTAGTCAGGAAGTTTATATGGAGATGTATGGCTACAGAGAAGATTTCAGAAGAACATATTTAAGCTGAATGAACTAGTCGTAATCTGATTCCCCAGTGTTACAAGAGGCTCTGAGGGAGTACGGGGAGCTCTACAATGTTATGAAAATTAAAGGTGTACCATGCTAATAAAATAAAGTATGTTTATGCTTACAAGTGACTCAAGACCAATTTACAATTTTAAAGGTTTGAAAACAAAGGAAGAAAGAGCAACAAAAACAAAAAAATACCTGTGGTTTTCTTCATGATGCTGTAGAACACTCCACCCTGCTGAAACAACTGAGGAAGCCCCTTTGCATAAGACCAAACATCTTCTCCTATAAAAATCAAACACAATCGTGAGAATTAAGCACTCCTATTTTAACATCACAGACAACAGCTGAAAAATGTAACTCCTTGGAATAAATTGTCACTCTCTTAAATGCAATTAAGAATTTGACTTCTGATTGCTTATTTGTAGAACAGGAACCTAGGACACTGGGCAACTTTCAGGAAAACATCCCATAGTCTGCATTAAATATCCGACGTGCTCCAGTACAACGGTTCCCAAATTTGATGTGATCCAAGCTGCAGCTCACGGTTCTTTGCCAGGCCGTACACCCAAATCTCCTCTCCCCTCTAATCACATGCTTACACTAGGAGATGACTGACACTCTTCCACAATTCAGGCACGTATCCTTGTGCGTTAAAGCCTCAATTCTGTATCCCTACACCTTTCCCCAGACGGGGTCTTAGTGTCACAGCGGCCATACAGCGGGCTTCACGCTGCAGCACGAGCCCCCGTGCAGGCAGCTGCGCAGAAGTCAGGTCCCTACCTCCTTCCCCCTTCCTCTTCTTAAGGCTCAGCAGTGAAATGCCGGCGCTGGGGCCCAGCAGCCCCCTGGAACTGGCCTTTTTCAAAGACGCCAGAAATGGCATTGAAATGTGACAACCTGAAATGCTGCTGAGGGGTTAACAGACAAAACAAAAACAGCAGCCCCCCCACCCCAGGATTATGTTAAGGAAGGTAAAGAACAGAGAAAAGGAGTTACAAGGACAGTACCAGCGAGCTAACAGAGCACCTGCTACATCCTCAGGCGTGCTGCTCCTCATTCTGCTAACCACTCACCTGCTTCCTAGCAGTGGCACGTGGTGTAGCTGACAGAGCCGCGCAAACAAAAACTACTAACAATGCAGAAACAATTACTGGGCATTCACATTTTCCTTAAAAAATGAATGTTCTCCCCCACACGTCACGTCAAACCTTCAGGGATAGTACTGAGGTGGAAATTGCAGCCTTCTTTCATCGTTACAATCTCCACAGCCATTTCTCTCACTGTTCTGTTAAAACTGGAGAACGTGAATCATCAGCTAAAGTTAACTGGGACAGAGATAGCTGGAAAGCGTGAGGCTGCAAAGTACTGCCCACCAATATTTCTTCGCTTGCTCTTAAGAGCAAAATAAAAGCACAGAGTTATTTTTAGCAGCTTACACACCCACTGAACAAAGCCCTCCTGTGCCTGCACTGCGTAACCCACCAGGTACGCCACCCCTCGGGGAGGAGAACGGCCGACCCCATGACAGTGGCTTTACGTGGCACCGCCCGCTCTGAAAGCCTTCGTGCCGTTCCCCAGCTGCCCCGTGCCCCTTCCCCGCCTGCTCGCTGCCCTGCTCGTCTGTGCCCCGCCAGAAGGATGCTGTCGGCCGCCTCCCCGCTCCAGGTGTTCTTCAAGTCCCCGTTCTCCGTAACAGGGAACGGCACATCTTCGTGTTCTCTCTTTAGACACCTAAAGACAGGAGCCCTACGTAATCCGGTTCACTGTAAACGCACTCATTAAACCACAGGCATGCTGCTTCCTTCCATTCATTTGCACATCAAGCTCACGGCTTTGACCGAGCACTAAAATGACACACTGGTCTGGTCATCAGGCATTCACTTCCCAGCAAGAAAATCCAGCAGAGAAGCCACCTACCACTCTTTCTTATTTTCTGGCCACAGCCAGCAGCCACGCAGTGGCTGACCCTATTTAAGGACCCCCACGCTGCTGCATTTAGCAGTCCGCTCTTATTTGAAGGGTTCCCATCCCTCCCACAAGGCCACCACCAGGCTTTTAGTAAAAGTCCAGTTTTACAGCCTCAGGCATGCTTTGTCAAGCCTTGCACCGGAGAAGCAGCTCTGTTAGGCAGCTTTTTATGTGATACTAGCAAGGACCACGGGCAGAAAAGTATGGTGGGCAGGGCTCACCAAACAAAAACATTGAAAGCCACTGAAAGAAAGAAAGAAAGAAACCAAAATAAACCCTTGTGCTGTTTTGAGAAAGAGGTCTCAGATTGGAACAGCAAAAAGAACCAAAACAATTGTCTGGAGCTTCCCAGGCTGGAGTAACTACTGCGCGTAATTCAGCTGAACTATGTTTGAGGTCTGCAGGTCTCTGTTCCCAGTTGGGTCTGACCGTTTTGGTTCTGTCTACAACGGCAGTAAGACATTTACAGGTCACGAACCGATTTGGGCGATCATTTAGCTGGATGAAAAGCTCCCTCAGGCCGCTGTACTCACCGCAGGGCTGATGTTCTCCCCACTATTTCCACCGCAGCACTCCCCCGGAGCAGGCTCCAGCCCCGCAGCAGGAAGGCAGGGCAGCAAACGCCGCGCACCCTGCCCACAAGCACACCTGGAAAGAGCGGGCGCAGACCAACCTGTGCCAGTGGCAGCCCGCGATGGTCACTGCGTGCAGCAGAGGAGGCGTGCGGCGGCGCTAAACAAACCAAAAGCTCTGCCGATAAACACAGGCTACAGGGAGCTGCGGCTGGCTTTAAAACACGCTGTTTAAATCCCAGCAAATCCTGGTATCAATTAATAGGTTTAACTGAAACCTGGCCATTTGGATTTCACACGAGCTGCCAAGTTCATCAATGCAGAACAAACCAACCAAAATAGATTCATACTCGGCTTGCACGTACCCAGAGTGGTTTTGCCTGGGTGTAATTAAATCAGTTTAAAAACAAAACGCTTCAAACTATGCCGATGTGAAATTAAAATTCCTTTACTCATTCCCTTATAGAATTGTATAGTTGGAGCTAAATAAAAACAGGGGTAAAAGCTTCACATTTTATGCATGTTTTTTGTAAAGTAGCTCAGAAAAAAAATACAGTATCTAATTACCCAAGGGTTATTTTTAAATTACGTATGTAAAAATTAAATAACATGGTCTAAAATTTTAATGAGTTAACGAGCCAAGACCAGAAGAGAAAAATCCAAGTAACTACAATGGGAAAGAAGCATCAATCCACCCAAGAGGAGACTCTGTAATAAAAATCTTCTAAGCATCCAGAACTAATAGCTCTAGATCAGTGAAGACAAACTTTAACTACAGGCATGGGAAAAAAAAGAAAAAGAAAAAAAAGTTTGGTCCAGAGAACCTGCTTTAACAGCACCTCTCCTCTTCATGTCCTAATCTGACCATGTTGGATGAATATTTTTAAGAACAATAAGTTACAGCAAGAGCATGAAGGCCAAGCTGACTCTCAAAACTTTGCAGCACTCTTCTTTAATAACAGAGAAACCTAGCTGAGAAGCACTGAGGTTTCCCTTCCCAGAAAGGCTGAACGTAGGCCGAGGAGCTGGCACCTGAACCCTATTAAGAAAGGCTTAGGAAACGTCTTCGGGTTTGTTTTCCCACTGAAAAATAACAATTGGAAGTAGCCAACCGCCTAGATTTTTTCCACGAGTATTGTTGAAGGAAAACGAAGCCCTGATGCGAAAAGCGGCTACATAAAAATAGCATCTTATTCAATCGCTGCCCAGGTTGTTACAGCTGGGTGGTTTATCATTTGCTGCCGCTTTTAGTTCCATTAGTAACGCAACATGGATACAGTCGGGGAAGGGTGAGGTAAAGGCTATTCTGACCTGTGCTTCACAGGAGGAATCTCACAGCGGGGAGAGTCAAAGGCAAAAACTGATCCTTGAGCACAAGGCTCACAGTTTATACGTGAGTAGATGCAAAAAGGGAGGCACCTTAGGGCTGAAGTCACTAGGATACTCTGAAAGCACCTCCGAGGTTTCTGTAAGCCAGCGACCACATTTTCGAGCCTATTTCTTGAACGCTCTTTTAGTTTCACCTTGGAATTAGGCGAGCTTTCCGACCCAGCCTTTCCCTGCACTTTGGAACTGCAACCCGAACGTCAGGGCGGTGAGGTGGCAAGCGGCTCGGCGCGCTGTCGTGCCAGAGATAGCGGAGTAAACAGCCGGGCTCGGGAGAAATCAAAGTTCTGCACTATGAACTTCTGACATGTCGCTCCGGGCTTATGTAATGGGTTCGTTTCTGCAATATCACATGCCTCAGCCACGCCAAATCCCTCCGGCAGAAGAGGAGACTCCCACAAAAAAAAAAAAAAAAAAAAAACCTGCAAACATGACTATTCGACTTGTTCGTGCAGCTAAACGATAATTGCTGGTCTGCTTCCTGTCAGTAACAGCAGGGATGGTGAAACTTAACAAAGAGAAGTCATTGCAACACAGTTCGGTCGTACGTGTTGGGGAGGAGAAGAAAAAAAAAAAGAAAAAGACCAAAAAAATCTGTCTTTTGTCAGTCAGCAGATTAATATATGTAATTATCTGAAGAGACTGGCATGCGAGTGAAGGCCCAAATCTCCTGAGTCCACATATGAGAATAAAAGCCACAGGCAACTGAGAAAAGTTCATTAGTTTTGAATTATTACCAGGCATTTACACGAGTGACAATTTATAAGCTTAGCTTTGCTACCCTACGTCTACAGCCGGGCTTCAAATACACATTTAGCTTCTTTCGGTTTCTCCTCTGCTTGCATTCTGAAATAATGCTTTTCATGGTTCCTGCTTGAAAAATAAATAAATAATATAAATAAATAAATAAACACCCAGACCTTCACATAACGAGCAGATTAGCTTAGGAGACAACGCTGTATTGATCTGCTTACACCAACACAGCTCCCTGTGGGGAGAAACACCAGGACTTTATCCTAATGCAGGGGTGAGAATTTAGTCCTCAAACTTCCGACGAGCAGCCAACATCCCCTTCTCACATCTACTCTGAATTTCTTTCCTGTGACCCGGGGGAGATGTAGGAAGCGGGCGTGCGTAGCTCACACAACACGCACATCAAATGTCTGCTTAATGAGATGCTGGAAAAACAAACAGAGAGCGCAGGTAGAGAGGCAGACAGAGAAGGAAAGACATCGACTCCTAAACGGCAATTTTTAAGAGAGGCTTTCATAGCAAAGAAAGAACAAGCACCTCATATACACATTTTAAAATTCACAACACCGAAAATCACGGACAGCACGCTAACCGTTCCTCTAAGAGAGGAGTAACGACACTAACCTGCTCCACGGTTACAGCAAAAAACAGATGTATATAGCTGTGTTTTGTAAAATTTTATCTCCTACTTAAAAACCACAATTTTAAAACACAACCCGAAGCCAGCCTTACCCATTAGTGTTGCTAGAAGACACAGAGAGTACATCTCCTTATCAACCTGCTCTTGCAGCTCCTTCGATGAGATTTTACTAGTCACAGCAACGTCTTCATGCTTCACGGCATGGGCCGAGTGCGCTGCAGTCGGCTGGCTGCTTTCCTCCTTGCCTTTCAGGATCTCTATGGCAATTCTGTCACCGTGCTGCAGAGGCACAGGTTCGTTCTCCATGCCTTCTTTGGGAGGCAGAAGCTCTTTAGGAGGAAAACCATAGCGAATGCACTGCAAGTACGGAGGAATATTGAATTCTCTAGCTATGCTCTCCTGCAGTTCCAAGAAAGTGGTGGTGCACTTCAGGGTGAGCATCGACTGCCTCCCATCATTGGTCGTTATTCGGATTTTCTTCTCTTTTGTTGATGTAGGTGAATACGGGGCTTTCGTTGGCGTAGCAGGTGCAGAGGACGGCCCCTCACGAACAGCCCCCGGGGAAACAGTCCTAGGTTGCCCTTTATGCTCTTGTTTTAATTTTTCGCTTTTCCGTTTCTGCATCACAGAAGCCTGGTCTGCAATGTTCTGCTGAATAGTTCTTTCAGTTTTGCTCATATTTAGCTCCTCCTTGTGCAAAGTTTTTGTCTTCTGTCCAGTCAAAATAATTTTGGTGGGAAGCTGTGCCTCTGCCTCTTGTCCTTGCTGCACCTCGTCAGCTCTTTGGGCGTGAGCACCGTCGATATTTACAGGGGTGTAATCATCGGGGTTCTTTTTGGCAGTTTGATGCAATATCGTGTTGACAACTTTCTGAACAAGAATCTCGCTCCCAAACTCCCCGGGGAAATGCTTGGTAACGAGCTTCATGGCAACATCGTACACGTTGCTGTTCAGAGAGGTGTCGCTTTCGTACTGGAACCAGTAGACCGTCTCTCTCACCACTCTTCCACCCCACTCCAGAGTAATAGGGAACGCTTCGGGCAGATTGTCGTATTCTTTACCTTCCCAGTAGTGCTTGAATCCACAGCCGCATTTGCCACCCGTGGACCTGGTGTTAGTTCTGTCCCCGTCCAAGTACGAGACGGACCCATCTTCTCTGACACGGCGCACCAGGTTGCCGTGACACCAGTTGCAAGCGGTCAGACTGCTCAGGCTGTAGTCGGGCACCAGCACGTCCTTCGCAGGGTTGTAAGAACACACCAAGCTGTTGAGGGGAAAGCTGTAGTTTTTGTCAGGCCTGAGTTGCCCGTGGGTGCTTTTCGCCAGGTTGTACAACTTCCCGCCCGGCGCCAGCCACTCTGGAGGCACGTGGTGCTCCGAAAGGGCCCCGCAGATGAGGCACCTGTGAAGGCGGTTGTCCGTCACCGCTTTTTTGGCGGCTGCAGTGACTTCTTCGGGCTGGACTCCTATGACACCAGTCCTTCTGTAGAAATACTGATGCACGTCAGCGACAAGACTGGGATGAATACCGTGTTTGCTCATGAAGACCTCCTCCATGGCAGCAACCAGCCTCATCAAGTACTTATCTTGCAGGCTTCTGTCTCCTCCAATAACGCAACCGCCGTCCTCCTCTAACTTGATGTACTTTTTGATGAGGTCTTGAGGAACTCCCCAGGCTTTGGGAAGGAGCTTCCTAGGCAGTTTAGGTAAAGCAGCACCTTTTATTCCAACTAGAGGGATATAATGGTTACGCCCCGAACTACTCCACGCAATGCAGATCGGCTTGTTCAACATGCCGTCTTTCCCCATGCACTTCTCTAGGGGTACCAGGCCAGGGAGGAATGTCGCCGAATAATCCCCGGAGCTCCGCATTCCGCTCAGGGAGTCTAACAGGATGATAGGCCGGTGAAGCACGTTGGCCAGGCCGAAGATGTGGATGTTCCTGAGGCCCATCGGCACGCCTTCGGGAGGAACGAACAAGGGGTCGCACTCGTTGATGATGTCCTCCCACTCGGCTGCGTCGATAAAATCGTGGAAGAGCGCCTTGTAGTGGCTCAGGTTCTCCTCAAAGTGCTTCTTCAGGTTCTCCCGCAGCGCGTGCCAGAACAGCTCCCGGCCAACGAGCGCCCGCGAGACCGCGTGGACCAGGCAGTGGCCGTCCCCGTCCACGTGGACGGGGATGAGGCACTCCTGGCTGTTGTTGGCCTTCTTGATGTCCTCCAGAGTGTCGTGCAGGTAGACGAGGCTGCCCGAGCGGTCCTTGCCGTAGCCGATGGTTTCCACGTGCTCCGGCTCGATGAGGAAGGCGCGGTCGCCCAGCAGGGAGCAGTCAAAGATGTCTCCCTGGTTCATCTCCGTCAGCAGCTTGGCCTTGCCCGTCTGCTTGTCCATGCCGTAGCGGGCCAGGATGGGGGCCAGCAGCTTGCAGTGGTAGTTGGAGAGCCCCATGACTTTGACGAGCTCCGTGCTCCTGCGGGGCGGGCTGACGCCCAGCAGGGCGTTCCGCAGCAGGTTGTGCAGCACCACGTCGGGGTCCGTCACCTCCTCCACGGCCAGCAGCTGCCGCTGCTCGTGGCGCCGCCCGCAGTCCGTGCACTCGATGCTGCCGCCGCCCTGCGGCCCGGCGGCCGGGAAGAACAGCCGCGCCTGGCATTTGGGCTCGGGGCAGGTGCCCGAGAAGATGCGCCGCTCCCGCTTCTTGCCGCCGGCCGGCGGCGGCGCCGGCGCCTGCTGCTGAGGAGACGGCGGCGGCGGCGGCGGCTGCTGCTGGGGCTGGGACATCTCCGGCGCCGCGCTGCGCTGCGCTCCGCTCCCCCCCCCCGCCGCCGCGGCCCGGCTCCTCCTCACGGGCTCCCCGCCGCCGCCGCCGCCCGCCGCTGCCGCCCGCCGGCCCCCATCCGCCGCGGAAGCCGCCGGCGCCGCCGCCGCCGTTGCCCGCAACGCAACGGCCGCTCGCACTTCCCCGCCGGCCGCGCAGGCGCCGCGCCGCCGGGGCCGTCGGGAAGGGGAGTCCCGGCCGGGCGGGCGGCCCCGCGGCGGGGACGGGAGAGGGCAGGGCGCCGGGACTACGAGGGCCGTCGTGCGGCGCGGCGCGGGGAGAGGAGGGCGGGGAGAGCGGAGCCGGCTGCGCCGCCCCGCGGGGATTGTGGGAGTTGTAGTCTGCTCGCCGGTGCGGAGCGCTCGTGGGGCTCCGCCGGCGCTGCCATGGCGCTGACGCCGAGGGGCAGCTGGGGCGGGGGGGGATGGCGGGGCCCAGCCGTCACCTCACCGCTGCGGCTGGCAGGCGGGGTGGCTTCACACCTGTGGGCAGCTCAGCGCCACACTGCTGCCTCGCTGCCCCTCCTCACAGGAACAGGAGGAGAAAATACAATCGAAAAAGGCTCATGGGTTGAGATAAGGACTGGGAGATCACTCACTACGTACCATCATAGGCAAAACAGACTGAGCATAGGGAGATCAATATAATTTATTGCCTACTAATGACAGACTAGAGCAGTGAAAAACTAAAATCATACTAAAAACACCTTCCCCTCAAACACCCTCTTCTGCATCCTCCCCCCAAGTGGCACAGGGGAACACGGAATGGGGGCTGCGGTCAGTCCCTGAGGCTTCGTCTCCGCCGCTCCTTCACGGTCCCTCTCTGCCCCTGCTCCACGTGGGGTCCCTCCCACGGGATGCCGTCCTTCCCGAACTGAGCCTGCGGGGGCTGCCCACAGGCAGCAGCTCCTCAAGAACTGCTCCCACATGGCTCCGTACCACGGGGTCCATCCCCCAGGAGCAAACTGCTCCAGCACGGGTCCCTCAAGAGTAGCAGCTCCCACCACATCCACCTGCTCCACCGGGGGCTCTCCATGGGCCGCAGCCTCCTCCAGGCCACATCCACCTGCTCCACCGGGGGCTCCTCCAGGGGCTGCAGCGTGGAGATCTGCTCCATGTGGGACCCCTGGGCTGCAGGGGGACAGCCTGCTCCACCAGGGGCCTCTCCACAGGCCGCAGGGGAACTGCTGCTGCCTGCCTGGAGCACCTCCTGCCGCACTCACTCTGCTGTCTGCAGGGCTGGTTCTCTCACATTTTCTCACTCCTCTCTCCCAGCTGCTGTTGCACAGCAGATTTTTCCCTTCCTTAAATCTGCTCTCCCAGAGGCCCAACCAGCCAGCACTGGTCGCTGGCGCTGGCCAGAGGCAGGTCCCTTTGGAGCCGGCTGGAGCTGGCTCTGATCTGACATGGGGCAGCTCCTGGGCTCTGCTCACAGAGGCCACCCCTGCAGCCCTCCTGGAACCAAAACCTTGCCATGTAAACCCAATACAGGGGAGAGCCCCAAGGGCTTCCCAGCCATGGAGCTTTTCAACAAGCATCTCTGAACCTGCCTGTCCTCCCTGGCCAACTCCCGTGCAGCTACACCAGGCCCTGCCCCACGGGTGAGTGGTGGCCATGGGAGGTGTGCCCCAGCTGCCAGCTGCAGATAGTGAGACACAGGAGGCCTCAGGGTGAGGTGCTAGCGCCAGTGATCCCGCCTGCTGGCGTCACACACACAGATAATGAGGGAGCGGAGGTGGTACGGACCTTATCTCCAGAAGCCATCTGAAATGGTACTTCACAGGCTGGGAGATGAGTGCCTGGAGAGCAGCTCAGCAGAAAGGGATCTGGGGGTGCTGGTCAACAGCAGGATCAACACAAGACAGCAGTGTGCTCTGGCAGCCAAGAAGACAAACTGCATTTTGGGGTGCATTAAACACAGCACAGCCAGCTGCTCAAAAGAGGTGATTCTCCCACTAAATTTAGCATTGGTGCAGCCTCACCTTGAGTATTGTGTGTGGTTCTCATCTCCACAATATAAAAAGGACATCAACGTCCTTGACAGCATCCAGAGTAGGGCAGCAAAGCTGGTGAAAGGGCTGGAAGGCATGTCCTGTGAGGAGAGGCTGAGGACACTTGGGTTGTCAGGTCTGGAGAAAAGGAGGAAGAGGCGACCTCACTGCTCCCTGCTCCTTCCTGAGGTGGGGAGGTGGGCAGCGAGGTGCCGGCCTCTGCTCCCTGGTAGGCGATGACAGGACGCATGGGAACGGCACAAAGTTGCGCCAGGGCAGGTTCAGACTGGACTGGACATTAGGGACAATTTCTTAACTGTGAGGGTGGTCAGACACCAGAAGAGGCTTCCTAGAGAGGTGGTTGATGCCCCAGGCTTGTCAGTGTTCAAGAGGTGTTTGGACAATGCCCTTAATAATATGCTTTAAATTTGGCTAGCGCTGAATGTTCAGGCAGTTGGACTCAATGGTCTTTGTAGGTCCCTTCCAACTGAACTATTCTTTTTTATTTAAAGTTTCCAACAAAAATGAGAGGGAAAAATATTCACAACTTCCAGCCTAATTACTGTGGCTGGCAGCACATTCATGCAGAGATCTTAAGATGGGTTACTTTTGGCTCACATTGTTTAGATTCTCCTGAAATTCATTCCTGACAGTGATTTATCCTTTAATAAAGGAAGACAAAAGCTGAACTTGTGGAAGACAAGATAGCACTTCACTGAGGTGGCTACCCTCGATAGCATTGCCAAGTACCAGAGCCACCCAGCCCTACAAATAGGACAAAAATGAGAGCTGCTTCCCTCCTCTGTCATCCCACTGCTGTAAAGCAAACACCTGATGTTAACATCCCAGGGACTTGTTTATTCTGTACTCACCAAAATGATTTAAAATTAGACAGAGTAGAAATAATAGAAAATGTGTTTTGCTTGCACTTTCAAATGCAAACAGTGGGTTTCACTTTCGTTAATCTGTGGAAAGTAATATACGATTTTTGCACCTGGCATTTAAGTTATAAATATTAAGATGATTAATACATACAGAAAAAACACTGTTTGTATGCTTTATCACAGGCTCTAAGATAAAAAATGTCTCCAGGCCTGGTCCTGTGACAGACTGAGCACTTCCACCTTCTAGCCAAGTCAGTGGAGCTGAGCATGTTCATTACCTCTTAGGTACAATAATTTGTCAAGCACAGAAAATGTATATGCGGGTGTAAATATATATATTCCACAGTGTAATCTGTTATCTGATCTTTCAAAATCTGGGACAGGTTTGAAGAGGAGAAGGTGAAAATTGTGAGACAGCTTTTCATTCTTGCCTGCTGCTAATTCTTATTTATGTGTATGACAGTAGGGTAGCAGCATCACAAGGTACATAATCCTGCCAACGTGCGTTTTGCCTGAGGATAAATCAACAGTCTGTGCCCATTCACTCCTTGGCCTTCCCTACATAAGAAAAAGGAATGCAGTAAAAATGCAAATAGGGAAGCTTCTGTCCACTGTGAAACTGTATGGGAATCGTGGAGAATGAAGACCATTCAGAGGGCATCAGATGGTGACAATCCTGTTGTGACCCAGCCTGCATTTTGAAGGAATGTCTAAGAGCTTTTCTGTGCCATCATCAGTCTCTGGAGCAGTCCACTTCTTAACAAATGGCAAATAAACACGTTTGTCATTGCTTAATAGTACTTTGAATTAAATAATAGGTAGCATTCTGGTGAAATAATTAGCTTTTACTATCAAAACTGACAGATTTTTTTTTTTTATGTTTTATTTACTTCTCTAACCAGTTGTTTTTATGAAAGCACTTGTTAAATTATGACTGTAAAGTCAAATGCGTTTCTCCTTCTTATTCCCTGCATTAATTTCACTGACAAATAGTATTCAGTAAAGGAATCTAGCTTTTATGGCGACTTGACCCTAATTACTCTAGCTATATGCAGACTTACCATCAGGATTGATTGCCCAACTGACTTCTGCAGCTAAAAACTTTTATCACAGAATCTTTGGTAAAAATCACAGTTCTCTGGCAAGGTAATGATTTATGCAAGTTAAATGCATATTTATTTACAAGCTGTATACACTGTATCTGGCAAACAGCATAAGGAAATTATGTGTTATGTGACTGAACACAGGTCATGCAAGTAACTAAACCTTTGAACAGCCTTAGAGGAAAATTCAAGAAATACAGTATCTGTCTTGTTCGTAGATAACCTGCAGAAGTGTAGCATCAAATCATATCAGAGGTCACGGCAATAACCACAGCTTTGTCACAGGCAATGTGAACAGTGACGTCACAGTCAGGAAAAGTAAGATTACTTTCAAAACTACCACATAATTGAAGATCACAATTACTACAAAGTTGAATTTACTTACGATGACTCAGAAGAGTGATAAATTACCAGCAGCGGGATAAATTACCAGCACCATGCTACTTTGCAGATGAGGACTGAGCACTGCCAGGAACAATATCCTGGCATTCATTCTTGGCCAAGGACGCGAGGTCTAAAATGTTAAGTTTGATCTTCACACAGCGCTGTTCCCTCTCTTCCTTGTCCTTCACCCTCAGGGAAGGGATCATTCCCAGGTGGAAGCAATTACTTCTCAGGGGGAGTTGTTTCTTTGAAAGCTTTTGGAAGAGCAATGGCAGAAGTGTCCTGTGAAGGAGTTTCCATCTAAACAGAAAGAAAAGATGAGTGCAGTGTGCCAAGGAGCAGATGATGATGAACTAGAAGATGCTCTGTTTTGTCAGGAAGTGACAACTATTATCAGCCTTCTGATACAACTGTGTACACAACTGTGTGCTTCCATTAGCCTGCGCTACACCAGCTAACAGTCTGGTGTCACCTTCACCAACCTTGCTAGAGCTGATGCTGCTTAGCCTGCAGGCCCAGCAGTTTTGCCTGAACTGGCCCTAAAAGCACTGCTCATTCAGCTTTATATTTGAGAAAGAGGAAAGAGAAGACACAAATGTGAGCTGGAGGGAACATGGTAATGTGCATCACAGCCCAAAATGAGTGCAACTTTTTTATATTTTAATACAAGATTTTGGATACACCCTAGTGTCTAAAAAGCATGTCTAGTTCTTACAGTATCATAAGTACTCTTAGTACTATCTGCAAAGAGGCAGCGCTGGGTGCCTCAGCACACAGAGCAGCCCAATCCCATGCAGTGCAGACTCATGTATTTACTGCTCTTGGTAAGCCAATTCTGCTCTCCTGACCTGGACTGCCTGTACTTTGTCAACGCTGACTGTCGTAGGCATTCCTAACAACCTGAGCGCTAACAACTACACTTACTGCAGTGTGCCAAAGGTGTTGCTCACAGCCCTTCTGCACTTCCTCGTCCTCAGGGGCAAGGTGCAGCCACGCACAGCACTCCGGAAGGACAGGAATCCCCAGTGAGCAGCTTCGGTTCAGCGTTCATAAAGGTTTGGGTTAATTAATGGTAAGCTGGTGGTGGTTAGAAAACAGCGTCCGACTTTTTGTGAGGAGCTGGCCTGGTAACTCTTGACCTGGATTCATCCAACAGAATAACCTCGTATCCCTCTTCTACAGTCTCCTGATGATTTCCAAATTGAAAAACGCTCTTTTCTTCAGTGCTTTCCCAGAGCCACAGCTTGAACTGCTGCCACTGCAACAGGTTCTGCACTTCTTGCCACTAGGAGATGCACCTTGTGAACACCGAGGGCATTCCTACATACAAGGCCAAATTTGGGCCACTCAGAATGTGGTAGGCGTGTTAGCCAAACACAAGCATGCTAGGAAAACAACATGCCAAAGGGGAGGAAGGCACAAACATTCTAATTCTAATGCTAATTACAGCTATCCAAATTACCTGTTCAGAGGCTTTGCTGCTGCAAAGTCAAGTTCCCACTGTTTGTTCAGGTACCAACTGGCCCAGTAACAGCAACCATACAGCTCTGCCTCCCTTTTTTCCTTCCTGTTCAGAGCAGGGACAACCTCTGCATGCAAGACGAGCTGCTCAATGGCTGCACTGTTTTGCTTGCTTGCTTTTTTTCTTTTTTTTTTAACCTAGGTTTTTCTGTTGTTTCTTGGATGAAAATCTGGCTTGCAGGCCTCATTTTGCAAAGCAATTTGATTGATTTCACACACAAACTCCTTTGCAAAATTAAGGCTCCACATTTTTTATCCTGAAACATCTCTTTGAGACTCATTGCTAACATTAAAGGAGACAATTAATGAAATTGATTCATCAGAACAGGCAGTGTCCAGCAACCGTCAATAGAAAATCCATCTTTAGGGCACTCAACCATTAAAAAAGAGGAGAATGTAAGTGTTATTAGCTTAGATGTGTAACTTGATTACATGGAAATCTCAATGGCAATTACTGTGAATATTTATCTGCTTTCTGTAGTGCTCTGTCAAATGCAAATTGAAGAAATGGTACGATCCCATTATACTAAAAGATTAATGCCTCAAAATAAAATAGGTTGAGCAACTAACACACTCACTGCCGTATTGATTTGTGTGCTCATAGAGAATGCACAGTCACTGATCTCAGCAGCTGTTAAAGGTTTGCTTAAATCTGCATGTCGTTCACACGTATTTATGTGTCCCAATTTATTGTCTGGTCCTTAGCGAAATTCTCTGCAAACGCCCAGTTTAGAAGAGATGAATGAACAACCATGTCCAGCATAGAAGAATTTCCGAGTGAAGGGTGTAAATGGGTGACACAATGAGTGCTTCTTATACAGAATAATACCTGGCTTGTGATTGTGCTTAAATTTAGAAGTAATTGACAGGTTGAGAGCCTGTATCTCTCAGATTTGAAGACATAGGAGAGAACCTATGAAGTATGAAATGGTGGGAGTGGAGAAGATGGTTGGAAACCAAAACCAAAATCTATCCTCAAATTTTCTCCTGAGGAGTTTAACCTAGGTATTGTTACAGTTCAAATATAAGCTAGAAGTACCTTCAGACTGATTTATTGCACTCTAGCAACTAACATGCATAAATACCCTTACCACCAGCAGCAAGGTGTTATAATAATTTGATATATTATACGTACATGTAGATAGGTATCTCAAAATATTCTTAGTCCATTTTACATATCTAAAGTTCTAAAAAAAAGGAGGCTTCAAAAAACAAAGAAATATGACCCCACTGCTGAATAGGAATTGCTTTGAGGAGATACTTTTCATGAATCTGATGTAAAGCCATTCATGGTAACAATGAAGACGTATCATCTATTAAAAAAACTTACAGCTTTTTTTGCATTGATTCACTTTGTGCCATAAAATCATTTGCTTGTACCATGGAAGAAAAATGCATAAGGTGATTTTCAATTAACACTTGGCCTTCAGTAACTTTACTAGAAAAAGAGCAATAAAAAGACAAATCGCTCCTGGAGACTTTGCAGTTTCTGACCTGTATTATTATATCCATAACATTATGGATGGTATTAATTTCTTTAAGTACCATGCAGATAGCCTGAATCCAAAGCCACGTACCATTAATTATGGGACAGTGCTGAAACTCTCTCCTGTGTTGTTTTGCTGGATTCAGTTCTGGCAGTAGGTGTCAGCAGAAGCTCACCGAGGGAACCTTCTCATCCATCCCCAGACCTGCCACGCTGCACGGATGATGCATTACGGCCATAAGGTACAACAGCATTGTCACCCTAGTGCCTTTTATCTGACTAATCCAATATAGAAAAGCAGAGGGGCCAAGTGCTGAACGTCCTAGATGGCTGTATACAACTGAGCAAACGAGCAGGACATACTGCAAGTCAAGCTTTGCTTGCACACTGAGGTTCATTCACATAGCGGATGTGGTGGGGTCATTCACAAGATGCACATTGATACAGCAGAACATTGCTTGTTGAAGAACAGTGTGCATTAAAACCATGAGTACCTGCTCTGGGGTCCAGAACATAGCAGGAGATCTGCTCAAATAACAACAAAACGGGGGTGAAGAGAAAGCAAAGAAAAGGTCTCACTATGTTATGACTTTACCATACACCACTGCATCAGGAAGATTCAGTGGATATAATTTTATGGGGAGGATTTCAAATAAAATCATACTAAGGTCCTTCATTACCAACACATTTACTACTCAAATTAACAGCTATGTGCTAGTAAATACGTCACACTATAATGCAGTAGGACAAAGATGGCTAAAAGGTAGAAAGTTTGAGAGAGATTCTGTTGGCACAGGAAATAAGTAAGGCATCCTACGGGAAGGTTTTCTAGATCTGGCTCTGAGAAAATCTATCGAGTGAAAACAAGTAGCAAGCAAGTTGTACAACCGTAAAAAACAAACAAACAACAAAAAAACCAACCTACATCAAATTACCAAGTAGAAACCAATACAATCACACACACATAATAAATAAATAAACAAACAAACAAATAAATAAATAAATGAAAATCCAAGGAAGTCAAAGTAGAAAGCAATGCACAATTACACAGATACAAGGATATAAGGAGGACATTTTGCGGAAACATTATCAGTATGAGGATGATTGACAATGCCAGTCCAAAATGGTAACCTACTTTCTCTTGGTGAAATGGTAGCAGGCCACATACACGAGAAGAAGCGATAGCTGCTTTATCTGGACATTCATGAGTTTTGGTATCCTCTCATATGACACTTCATAGATCAGCTATTGCTGTCCCAGCTCGAAAAGCCACGATTATAGCACACTTACGTAACCAGCAGAGCAGCTGGTCACCACCAAACCGCAAAAGCATATCAAAACAAGGGTATGCAGGCATCTGTCCTCAATCTGTTCATTAATTACATGCAAGATTATACTTATTAAACCTGGGGGAAACACTAAGCTGGAAAGAGTTGGAAGCACTGTGAGGGATAAATGTATAGTTCATAATGATCTTGACAAGCCAATGAAATAAATAGGTTTAGAAATCAGCAGCTACAATACGTTAGTCTCACTTATAATCACAAGATAAGGGAATAAATTTATTGGAACCATTCTTCAGAGATGATCAGGGTATACAGTGAATCACGCGCTGATCGTGAGTCAGTCGTGTCATATTGTTATGAAAATGCAAAGCCTTCTAAAGGCTTTAGTACAAAAGTGTCACAGATAAGATAGTATGATCAACACAGGGGCACCTGCAAGCACAGCGTGTGCGGGTACCTCATTTCAAGGAGTATGTGAACCAACGGGGCAAAGTCCAAGGCAGATGAACAAAATATAAGCATAAGTCTAGAAAAAAAAACGGAGATGTGTGAGAAATAATGGGTGACCTCATGTAAGCATGCAAGAGCTGGGTAACTGTGGCTGGTATCAAACACAGACTGGAGGTAGGAGTCAAGATCTCAGTAAATAAAGAAATATGGTAAAAAATGAGACCATTCAAGAAGTAATATGTCTGAGGTTATACTGCTTCGTGATAAACTGACTGCTCTACTCAACTCCCCTTCCTATCTTGCATCTGTGACTGCGAGGCCCATCCCTCCAGTGGCTAAGAGCTTTGTCCACCTCCTTGTTCACACCATGAGCAGCCAGCCCAGTGCTAAGGGTGAACTCTCACATTCTGGGGAAGACAACAAAAACATGCTGGCTGTATTGAAAGCTAGGAAAACAAAACAAAACAAAACAAAAAAGCAAAATGAGCATTTCAGAAAAATGAGACTGAGAGCTCATCTTCTTGTATGTGGGTCAGCAGAGCTGAGAGTTTCAGCTAATTTTATAATAATCTGCAGATCAAAGAATATTTTCACTGAAGGGTGTTGCTCCTCCCAAGAGCTTTTTTCCCAGTTCAGCTCTTCCAAAACTCTTCCCCAGCTCCCTGATGCATTTACTTCCCTGAAGTAAAAATGTGATGGGAAGTATTGGACTGCGGACTGCAGAGATTCGGAGGACCAGTGGGGCAGTGGTGGGGGAGAGGTCCATGTGGCACAGGGACACAGCCAAAGCAGCCTCTGGCAGGGTGAGAAATGAGGGACCCCAGCTCTGCAGAAAGTGAGCCCCAGCTGTCCCTCCTCCTCGTTGTGCAATGGGCTTCAGGCAGGCATTTTAACTACAGCTCCCTAAGGTGGAAAAGAAAATAGAGGATATGTTAACAGTGTCCAAAACTTTGCCTTTCATGTCTGGGTGTACGAAAGAGACCAGGGGCAATTTCCCCAAATAGCTCTTTAGAAATAGATACTCTTTGAAAATATTCCAAATTAGAAACATGGCATTTTTACCACTGGTTCAACACTGCTTTAAGTCTAATTGTCTAAGCCCCTGAATACTGTGTCTCAGTCGCTTTGCAGGACTTCAGACACTACTCAGTCCTTCAGATACTGCTCAGTCCTTCACTCAGGAGGACTTCAGTCAGCCTCACCTCCATCCCTGAAAAGGTGATGGAATCACTCCTCCTGGAGGTCATCTCCAAATATGTGGAGGATAGGGAGGTGATCAGGAGTAGACAGCATGGATTCACCAAGGGGAAATCGTGCTTAACCAATCTGATAGCCTTCTGTGATGGGTGACTGACTGGGTAGATGAGGGGAAAACAATGGATGTCGTCTACCTTGATTTCGTCATGGCTTTCAACGCTGTCTCCCATAACATCCTCATAGGCAAGCTCAGGAAGCGTGGGTTAGTTGAGTGGACAGTGGGATGCACTGAGAATTGGCTGGATGGCAGAGCTCAGAGGGTTGTGATCAGTAGCAGTCTAGTTAGAGGCCTGTAGCTAGTGGTGTCCCCCAGGGGACTGCATCCAGTCTTGTTCGACTTATCCATCAGTGACCTGGATGACGGAACAGAGCACCCTCAGCAAGTTTGCTGATGACACGACGGTGGGAGGAGTGGCCAATGCCCCAAAGGGTTGTGCTCAGAGGGGACCGTGTTCAGAGGACTGGAAAGTTGAGTGGTGAGGAACCTCATGAAGTTCAACTAAGGCAAGTGCAGGGTCCTGCACCTCGGAAGGAATAACCCCAAGCACCAGTACAGGCTGGGGGCTGACCTGCTGGAAAGCAGCTCTGCAGAGAGGGACCTGGGAGTCCTGGAGGACAGCAGGCTGACCATGAGCCACCAATGTGCCCTTGTGGCCAAGAAGGCCAATGGTACCCTGGGGTGCCTTCAGAAGAATGTTGCCAGCAGATCAAGGGAGGTGATCCTCCCCCTCTGCTCAGCCCTGGTGAGGCCACACCTGGAGTGCTGTGTCCAGTTCTGGGCTCCCCAGTACAAGAGGGACATGGAGCAACTGGAGCGAGTTCAGAGGAGGTCTACTAAGATGATACAGGCCTGGAGCACCTGTCGTATGAGGACAGGCTGAGAGAGCCGGGCCTGTTTAGCCTGGAAAAGACTGAGAGGGGATCTTATTAATGTGTATAAATATCTGAAGGGAGGGCATTAAGAGGATGGAGCCGGCCTCTTTTCAGTGGTGCCTAAGAGACAAGACAAGAGGCAACGCGCACAAACTGAAGCACAGGAGGTTCTGGCTGAATATGAGGGGGCACTTATTTGCTGTGAGGGTGACAGAGCACTGAACAGGTTGCCCAGAGAGGTTGTGGAGTCTTCTCTGGAGATATTCAAAACCTGCCTGGGTGCCAAACCCACCTGGATGCCATCCTGTGCAACGTGCTCTGGGTGATCCTGCTCAGCAGGGGGGTTGGACTGGATGATCTCCAGAGGTCCCTTCCAGCCTCAACCATTCTGAGATACTTTCAAAATGGACTTTCTGTGATCAGCTGTCTCCTTTCATGTGTGCAAAGGGATTTCTCTTAAACTACCAGCACCAGCAAAGACACTACCTTGGATTCAGGCGTTCACTGTTTGAAACGGTGTTTCAAACATGCTGTGCCCAGAGCAGATGCATACACATGGTGGTCAGCACATCTGAAACACCCACTCCGTTCTTCCTGCTGGAGCTCTGCAGAAGTTGATTACTAAACAGAGTTTTCTATAAGGGAGTTATAGTACATTAGGCAGTATAGCCCCCAGGCAGTACGTTTTAGTGTTTTAGTGATGTGAATGGCTCTTTGCTTGCTCAGTTCAGTCATCCTTTCATTGCATACCCATTGTGTTTCACTCTGCTTATCTCTGCGTGCAAGTTTATTAAAAAAAAAAAAAAAAAAAAAAAAAAAGATGAGCAACTTCATATCTCTTCCAGTTTACCCTGAAAAAGAGACTTTACATGTTTCCTTACAGTTCATCTCTATTGCATTACAGTGCAGAAAAGTTCACCGAACAGGAAACAGCAAAGATGAGAAACCAGAACAAAACTGAAGGAAAGCAAAAGTTTTATTTGAACTTTATATCATACTCTCCCTGTCAGCAGGGCTGAAAAACAGTGTCCGCGTTAATGAAGAGTGAGCATTAAGCAACATTTCTGATTTCTGCAAATAAGAAAAGACTTTATATTAACTTTATTAACCCCTCCACTTTACTTAAAAATGGTAACTTGGTTTCCTTATAGTCTTCTACTCTTGCCCACTCAAAAGGCTTATTCTCCTCTTCTTCTATGGGCTTTACACCCTAACTTCTGTATTAAGAGAAATAACACCACCTCCATTTGTGATAGGTTTTGAGATTTTATTTCTGGGAAGGCTATTGCCTCATCCTTTGTACTTCCTGATAACTCATGTGAAACATCTGACACAGGGACTTTCTTGTTCCCCAAAATGACAACCACAGCTTGAATTAAAAGGAAAAAGAAAAAACAAAATCAACAAAAAAAACACTTCAACAAATAAATCTATATTTCTAAGCGAGATGGTTTTGTACGCTGAAACTTAGGTAAAGTAATTCAATTTTAACTTATTGAAGATTTTCATTGGTATATCACTTTTTTTATTTTTTTCCCTAGAGAATTAGGATTTAAACCTTATTTACTTTTATAAAAGTATCTTAAGAAGAAAAGTAGACTTAAGGTTTTACTCAGGGCCTCTAACTTAATTATTGCATGTTGTAGTGATTAAAATCCTCTCATGTTTTCTTTGCTATACACTCTGGTTTTCTATTTGAAGATATCTAGATATAATATTTATGTAGTGCCCTGTAATACATGCCATATTGCCTTTTTTTGGGGGGGAAATAGCATTTTATTCTTGCCTGGATGCTTAAGAACTGCTATTTATTATGTTAAAGATGAATAGTTTTATTATTTTAAAATATTTTTACTACAGATTTAAAGAATATACTGTCTTCCACTATTTTAGTTAATTCTGATTGCAGAGGTTGAATGTTACATGCTGTAGCCAATGTGTTTCATATGACAAATAGTTCATAGCAGTGGGAATCCTGAATGCAAACAATGGGTTCTACTTTGTATGTAAAAATTAAACAGGCTTGTGTTGAATGGAAAAATATCTCTGGCAAGGTCACCATTTCTTCTGTCAGCTTGCTGTTCCTTACCGTGTCCAAAAAATCCCCAAAACTGAAGAGCAGTGAACCTTCTGGTCTAATTAACCTTGAGCTTAACGGAGAACATACTTAAACATTCAACAGCAGCACAATATGTCCCAGTAGTTGCATGAGAGAATATGATAAAAGTATAAAAAATTACTTGCAGCTTTTTGGAGGGAGGGAGAGCAAATGAAATGTGCTTACTAGCTACCTAGACTGCAGATCCCATGCTTAATTGCTTACCTCTCACCATTTCGGGTAAAGAACTGTACTTACTGCATTGAAAGCTGCTCCTAGCTAGGTGCTAAGTTAGGTGCTTACGTGTCCTGAAACATCACCCTCAAGCTTGGCAGTATCTTCTTCCTACTCAATCCAGTAGTGATTCACCTTGTCTCAGGATTAGGCTGCTAATGACCATTATTTAATAACAACCAAGATTTGAAAATATGTCTTTGATTACACTTGGGAGGTCGGGAAGCTCCACTTCTGTGGTAGATTCAAATTCTGCAAAATCTGATCTAGATTTGCTTATGACAACAAAGAGTACAAACTGAAGTTCAAAAATCAAAGCATCCAACAGGGTAGAAAGTGAAAACAGCTTAAAACAGTGACTATGAGAAAGGTGACCTCTGCTCTTGTCCACCTGTTCTGCTTTTGGTGCTGATATGAAAGTCTAATGGTAATGCTTTGGAGAAAATGTTTCCTTGGAGACACAATGGGAGTTAGACAAGGATTCCCAGATGTGATCTGGCAACCAAATTCCAGTAGCTCATTAAAGCATTTAAATGTTTGTTTTTATGTAATATTTGTGTTAAACATTCATCTTAATTGCTGTAGTCCATATTTCAAATGTTCACTAAATCATTTAAGTGTTGTACTACCTTACTGTGGGAAAGTAAATTCAATACCTACACATCGTAAAGTGCTAAGCCTATTAGAAATATTAATAGTTAACTAGCTCCCTGAAGACAAATTTTATCATTCCTTCAGAAGCTAAGCCCTGAAAAAAATGGGAATTTGTGTGCCTGAAGATAGGAACCTCTTCATGAACATGGATTTAGTGGCAGATGAATGCTATGCCACAGTGAGCCTTATGACATGTAATCGTTGATTTATAACCTTAATGTACTTTATTTCCTTGATGTAGTTGTAAAAATCTTGCTTGTGTGTGGTTGAGGGGGATCTAACTAGCCTGAGTGTGTACAGTCTGGTCTGCTGAACAGATAATCCTTGGTGAAAGTTCACCTCCTATAACTTGCTTTCTGCTCCCTATTTTAAAACTTTTGTCTTCTTTTATTCTGATCTTCGTTAGTCTCTATTTCTTTTCTCCATGGTATGGCTAGAAAGCTCACAACGAGCCTACACTGGCTAACAAACCCTTAGTCTTTGTAATTTTTCCTTCAGCCTGCACTATTGCACTGCTTCTTGGTGTGGGAGGAGGCGAAGTAGGATGTATGGAGGCCGAGTTGCTATGGGGAAAGAAGTGCAAAGGGAAGAAAGGTGGAGATATGCAAATAGGTCAGGCAACAAAGAGAATGAAGAGAATGAACAGCAAGCTGACAGAAGTAATGGTGACCTCACCAGAGATATTTTTCCCCGTTTCGGTGGTTTGGTATCTCACAATAAGGTGGGGAGTACATCTGTACAAACACTCGGTTACTGCACAAAGGGTTTACTCTGTCCTTAATCTGTGTACCAGACTGCTGATGTTGCTGTGCTTTAAAAACAGTATGTCATCATCACCTGCTTTTTTCCCCATTTTCTCTTTCGGTGTTGCTGGTGCTTCTAGGTGAGCTATTCAGACATTGACCTGTGTGTAGTTAAACAAATCAACCTGTCTGCAAGGCTATGTGTAAGAAAACAAACGATAGAGCAAACAGACGACAGAACAAATGAGGCACATTATTAGCTTTGTTTGCTCAGCAGCAAGGACTGAGACTCACCTTTTACAGATCTTCTGGCTTTAGTGCTTCCTATTATAGATGATGTGGCATTAGGAACCTTGAGTGTGTACTTATGTCCTCACAGAGGAACACCAGAACAAAAAGAAGACATGCTGTTCTTACAGTGCAATTAAGATGAAAGAAAACACTGACTATAGTGGCTAGTAATTTTTGTCTTTGTTCTTTTATTTTTTTAAGAGGCTTTCACCTTAGGTGAAATTTGCTTATAGTGAAGGGAACTGGTAATGGTTCTCATTGATAGTTAGGTCTTATGCTGTGGTTGTACAGGAGAGCAATAGGCTGAGTCTCTGGTGCAGAGAGCTGCAACTTGGAAATGAGAATGAACTTACACTTGTCTGGGGCTCCACCACGACAGCAACATCATGAAGTGGATGAGGCCACATCTGCAGGTTGTGGTCTACACTAGAAACTTTTTGCCAGGCTGTCTGGAGCTTTGCCCTTTTGAAATTGTCCTGAAAATAAGTTTTGTGTATGACTGTATTCTGAACAATTACACACGGAAGATAGATCAAGGACACCCACCTGGAGGTACTGTTAAATGTATGCAAGATTTACTGTTAAATGCATGCAAGACTTTCCTGAAGCAGAAGGTTAGAGCAAAGATTAAATGTACTTCAGCTTTCTAGGATAAAGGATCTAAATAATCTGGCAATTTTTCATGTTTGTGATATTTTGGACCATGAGCACAGTTTTAAAGAAGCTGTCAGTCAGAAAGGGAAATGTTCAACCCAACAGCAATTGTTGAATAAGCTCGGGTTCACAATTCCAGACGGTGGTGGTAAACGAAAGAAAAGACAAAGATCAGAGGTGAATTACAGGTGCAGTCAAATGACTGGGCATAATGATTGGCTAAAATAGCATTCCCACTAAAAACATGTTAGCAAAATCTGTAAATTAAAAGAGCAACAAGGAAGCTTGTATGAAATCATGCCATCTTGACAAGAACTACTTGTTCTGATGTTTCATCAAACACACATGGCTTTTAGCTATACCTTTTCATCTCACTGCTTTGCTTCTCTGCAAGAAAGAAAGGAAAGAACCATCCAAAATGTGCTGAAGGGAGACTGTAAGGTGGTGATTGTTATTTTAAGATATAGTAGGACGTCAGATTAACTGCAGTGGAACATCGGACAGAGCTCTTTGTCTAGGATTCACTTTTGCCCATACTACAGTCTCTGTCTTCTTCCTGGCACGTCAGGATGCAGGAGCTGCTGCCTTTCTCAGTAGTCTCTGCCTTCCTCTTTCTGCCACTCAGGAACTGCATCTGTGCCACTTCTGTGCTCAGAACAACTCCCTCGTCTCATGGCCCCTCTCCAAGGTCCTCCTGAAATTCTGCTTGTTTTGTGAAGCCTCCAAGCTGTTAGTATCCTCACAGGTGTGCTCCAAGGGAATCTCAGACAGGCATACTGAGAACGATCAGCATGGTACAGTTTTCTGAGCCAGGGTTGCTAAAATTAAGGGTGGGACTTTTTGCGGCAGGGGGCTGCATCCTGTGGAAATATGTGGAGAGGAAAGTGTGGCAGGAAGCACAGAAAAAGCAGCCAAAAGAGAAACAACAAATGCTGCTGGAGACAAACTGGTAGCCCTAATTTTACCACATCCTGCTGTGAGAAATGAACACAGATAGCAACTGCGTTGAAAAATGAGCGAAATAATGCCAAGAAGACAGAAGGGGGAGGAGGAGATGCTTTTAAACACTTCCTATTGAGATTTGCAGGCCAGGCCCTTCAGACTGGTGTGTTTTATCGGAGAATCACAGAATGGCTCGGGTTGGAAGGGACCTTAAAGATCACCCAGTTCAAACCCCACTGCTACGGGCAGGGATGGCACCCACCAGACCAGGTTGCCCAGGGCCTCGGCCAACCTGGCCTTGAGCACCTCCAAGGATGGAGCATCCACAGCTTCTCTGGGCAGCCTGTGCCAGTGCCTCACCACCCTCTGAGTGAAGAATTTCTTCCTTATATCTAATCTAGACCTCCCCTCTTTCAGTTTAAAGCCGTTACCCCTCGTCCTGTCACTACTCTCCCCGATCAAAACTCCCTACCAAGGGAGTGCTTCCTATTTTTCCTACAGGAGCTCCCTCCCTCGCCTCACCCCCCTCGCCCCCTTTCCCCCACCCACAGCAGCAGCCCCAGCCCGCGGCGGGCGGGCTCCCAGCGGGGCCGTGCCGGTGCCCCCGTGCCGGCTCCCCCCCGCCCTCAGCTCCCCGCTCGCCTCTCCCGGGCCCCTTGAGGCCCCCCCGGCCGCCAGGGGGCCGCTGCCCGGAGCCGCCCGGCGCCGCCCGCGAGTCCCGGCCTGACCCCGAGGCTGCGGGGGCGGCGCGGGCAGCTCGGCCGCTGGCCCCGGCCCCAGACCCGGCTCCGGCCCCGGCCCCAGCTCCGTCCCCGGTCCCGGCACCGCCCGCCCCTGCGTGCCGAGGCCGGGGGGAGCCCCGGGGCCGCGGCGAGGAGGGGCCCGGCCGCCGCCTCGCGGGGAGCGGAGCGAGAAAGGGGCGAGGCCGCCTGAGGTAGGTGCGGGGCGGCCGGGACCGGGGGGGTTCGGTTTTCCCCCTCTCCCCCGGCGCCGGGGGGGGCTGGTGGGGGTGCAAGCCCCCGGCCGAGCCCGAGAAGCGCTCCCCGGAGGAACCGGGGTGCTCCGCTACAGGCTGGGGGCAAGTGCTCCCTTCCCTCCCCCCCACTCGCTGGAAGTGTATATACTCCATTTCTTTAAAAAAAAAAAAAAAAAAAAGTTGCAAAGTCATTCTGCGTTTCATGTTCTCCTTTCATCTGTTCCTTATTTCCCCCCTCCAGCAGCGTGACTTGCTGCTGGTGGTGTTCTTGCCCTGCTGTCTGTAAGCGCGCTGCTTCTGTGCCTTATTCTGCTCGGCTGGGTTTGGGAGGCAGTTGTCTGTGGGTTGCGGCTGTGGCCAGCACCAGGCTCTGTTTCGGTTCCACTGCTTAACTCCGTCTACACAGCGACGCTGGGCTGGAAGCAGGCGGTCAGGAGGTAAGGCTTGGCTCGTACATTAGGGCAGCTGAAGGAGCCCTGCTCCAGGAAGCCCTTTTGCAGCCCCCCGAGGAGCAGCGAGACCCTATTGCTCTGCGATTGCCCCGTGCTGCACGGGCAGTGAGTGCCGTTCAGCTCCGAGGTCTGTGCGCCAGGGAGGTGAGCACCAGCACTGCCTCTCCACCCCTTTAAATGCCTTAAATGTGAGAGAAGGTTGGAGGCAAGGGGGAAATGCAAGCGGTGTTTTCTCCTCCTGTGCAGGAGTTGCAGTGTGTCTGTGCTCTCTGCACAGAGCTCTGACAGAAAGGGTAAAATCCTGACACAAACTCAGGGGATTTGCACTGAAAGAATACCACGCGGCATTCACCTGCACGATTTGGCTTTTGCAGGACGTCTGTGGTGCTTCTGTGAGCATTGTTCCTCTCCTGTTGGCTTCTCCTCGGAGAGGTGTACGTGCTCCCGCAGGGCTTGTTTGCGTCTGAACTCTGCAGGCTCTGTCAACTTGGCTTTCCCTTAATTTTTAAGAGTGTATGAAGAGCATGAATATGCACTTGTTGGCAGCAAAAACCAGTCAGCAGTCTCTGTATTCCTCTCTCGTAAGTGCTACAGCCTCTTCATTATGTGCTCTGAGCACTGAAACAGCATGGAAATGTATCTTGTACTCTCAAAATAGACACCGACAACCCTTCTGTTTAATTTTCTTTCATATTACTCTGTTAAAATCAGTATCTATTGTTATCTTAAAAGAGGATTAATTGTTTCTTCAGGAGAATGAGAGCTGTCAGGAGTGGTATATACATGGGCTGCATCCAGAGTATTGAAAGACTTGTAATGCACTAGAGTTGTTCTGAGGGGATCTTCACTTCGGTAATCAACTGATAGGGATTGTTGCTTTTCATTATTGCTGTCTGCATTTTCATTCTCTAAGGGTAGGCGGCTTTCTAAGAAGCCTCACAAGCTGGATGTTCACGTCTCATTGAGCAGAGGTCTGCAGAGGACCCACAAGGGACGTTAGTTGGGTGGTTTCTAGCCCATTTTGCTGTCATCTGCTTATAAAATAATGTATTGCAGGGAGCTAGTAGTTCAAGTTTTAAGATGTGGGCACTTTAAAATTACTAGTCTGTTCGTTTTTTGACTTGTTTGAAGTCAATCCACAAGTAGGTGGATAATTTGACGGTAACGCTGTGTGTTTAAAATAGTGATTGCTGGTTTTTAATATGCAGAATTGTTTCAGCCTAGGTAGCTGGATTGGCTGCCAGCCTCCAAAGCTGACTTGACCCAGCAACAAGACGTTTCAAAAGAATATGCTGAATTCCCAAAATAAAGTGTATTGAATAAAATGTCACAGGTCTTAGCAAATAAAAATAGATGCGTGGCAACTCTTGTCTCCCCTGGGATCTAGGATTTATGATGGAAATCATCTGTCATTTCATAATGCCACGCATGCTAATTGCAAGTTCAGATTAATCACCGCCGTGTAAGAGAGTATGTCAGATCTTATTTTCCATCCCATCCGTACAGGATAAGCTTCTAATAAGCTCTGATCCCTCAGCTGCATCCACACAGCAGCACTTTCCTGGGTTATCCTGCCTATATCCCAGATCATTTTCCAGATGGTTTCGGTTTTGTAATTTGCATTCAAAGCAGCAGGGCATTTTTGTCCCACGGAGACAAGGCGTTTTGTACAGAAATGCCCAGCATTTCTGCATGTAAATCGAGATCAGATTATACATATTTGTAGTTGTGAATTAATATTTATTTTTGGCTGTCTAATTTGGCATTTAGAAAAATGTTACTTTTAAGGAGTGGGAGCTTCTCAAAAGCAAAGCCACTGTTGGTTGTTCTTTTGACTTCATTTTTGGATGCTCATGAGCCATTGAAGACTTAATCTGCTATGATTTTTTTCTGTGGATCAAGGATCCTAGAAACTGGCGTAAGTAATCTATGTATTTATATAGACTGAGCTGTAGTAAAGCAATATGTTGTTTTTATCTGAAGTTAGCACTTCGAGTGTTTGCATTGAAGGATTCATTTTGTTCTAGTTTGAGTAGCATCCATATGCTAAAATAACCCGCAAAGCAAACACGTTCGCTTTCCAAAGCGGAACTGGAGGGCTGGAGAATAGTGTGAGAACACTTAAAAGCGTGTTAATCGGGTTCTTTCTTGCATCCCTAATCCTCAAACAGACGGACCTCGTATACCCAAGTCTTCCAAACCACCTTACGCGGTGTCTGCCAGACTCCAAAACTGTCGTAAAGGTGGTGTGTCTCCCTGGTGAAGCAGAAAGTTTATAAGCGCCTTATCTAGAGCTGCTGGAGTCGAGCATCAAAGCTCTTAGGAGATCAAGAAACTGGGACACCTGGCAAGCGTGCTGTAAACACACACGCTGATAGGATCGGCTGTACAGGCTTTCTCGTTAAAGCATCGCCAGAAGAGGAACCAGCGTTCACCTTGCCATAACAAGCTGGCGGCGGTGGGACTCCTTAAGGGCAGGCTGTAATCAAAACCTGGCCTCCTGGTCCTCGTGCCCAAGGGGGATCAAACCCACGTCTTCCCCCACCTCCGGAGCTGTTGCACAGGCTGAAGTAAGCGAGTGGGAGGCGTGCTTCTACCCTTGTGTTTAACCCGTGCCGTCTCGTGGAAGAGGCTGCAAGCCGCCGGAGACCGAAATGAGGGAGCACCAGCAGGAACCTGGCTGCTGCAGCGCTCCCTGTGCTTCCCGGGAGGAGGGCTGGGGCGCCACATCTTGCAGGGCTTGGTTGCTGGTGATAAGGCTGTTATCAGAGGTGGGAATTTCCACATCCTCCGTGTTTGAAGAGAGGAGGAACGCTTGGCTAGTTAAGGGAGGAACAGGAAGAAATCAGGTTACATCTTCGCGTGGTCTTTTCACTTGGGTCTTTAAGGCACATATCATCTGAGGATGAAAGGGGAATTCCTCATTCTGTGATAGTTGCAATGCTTTGTTTTGCTAGGACAGTGTTCCTTTGTTTTAGGGCAGGAAAGCACCTGTTTTTTTGGGGGAAGTGTGGGTAAGAAACACTGGTGTCTACATTCATTTCAAAGCTCCTTTATTCAAAGAGATAACACATCTTATTTTTGGCAGTCTTGTTTGAAATTGTGAGGGTGACGGGCAACCTGCTAGTATTAACTGCCTTGCCAAATGCTATTGCAAAATATTGCCACCGTAGAAGTTGTGTAACTTTACACACCGTTATATTTCTCTCGGAGTAAAGCAAATCAAAGGAGTACCAGCATCCGACGCTGTCTGTGGTGTGCTGCTCAAGTGCAGGTGGGTGTCAGCTGAGAAACAAGATGACACGTGGCCTGCCAAAATGGTCTTGCCATGGTTATACCTCTGCAATATTGTATATTGCAGATATATAGAGAGACCGTAATAATGGTCTATGTGGTTATACCTCGTATTTGAGTATTTATTGAACTACTGTAGAAATGAAGTTATGCCCAAATATTTTTATTTATCTAAACAATGCAGGATGCAAAATCTGTTAATATATACAAAGTCTGTGTCAGGTTTTTTAGGTATTACAACTTTCCTATTTGCTGTTTAAACATGGTACCAGTTGGAAACAGTGCATGCTTTCAGAAACTACCTTGATGGCTATTTCACAGCTTTGCACCGTTAATCTTTGCTGAAATTATTATTTGAATGAGAAGCTGTGTTTGGGGGGCTTGTGAGCTTTGTTGTTCTGTGATGTTGCCTATACCATGGTATTACCGTGACAACTGTGTATTTGGACCATGAGAGATGCCACCAAAAAAAAGTCTCAGCCTCAACTTAGTGTTTCCTATCAGGAGGCCCCATCTCCTGCTCTGCAATTTATGAACTAGGATTGCTATCAAGCCCTTAAATATGTTTCTTACCAAGTTTAGTAAATAAGAAAGGACTGAGCATTCAGAAAATGAATACTTAAATGCTCTGGAATTTCCAGCTTATATGTTTTTCTTTAATGTTGGAAGGAGCACGGAATTGGGATAAGAGGTAATTAAAGAAAAAAAGTCACTTTTGGATGGGATTTAATCATACCTTGCAAAAGGAAGATGCATTAAGCCTAGAAGTTTGGAGTGCTACCAGAAACTACTAAATGGAGACATTTTAGAACAGCTC
Organism: Cygnus olor; assembly: GCF_009769625.2. NCBI lineage: Eukaryota > Metazoa > Chordata > Aves > Anseriformes > Anatidae > Cygnus > Cygnus olor. Next base: position 124,533,273 of record NC_049170.1, read on the forward strand.
AGAAATAAAAGCTACCTGGCAGAAGTACCCGGGCTGTCAAGTGCCTGGAGACAAGGACATCAAAGGACCGGGGGACTTCTGCTTCCTTGCTGCAAAGCAGGAGTGATGCGTCTTGATTATATTTAAAATGTTTTCTGTTTTCTTTGGAATCGCTGTGTCTAACAACTCTTTTCTGCCATCCCTCTGTGTTCAGAGCCCTTATTGAAAACATATGGGGCTTCTCTGTAAGGAGACCACAGAACTGGCCCTCAGTAGCGTCCCTTGAAAAAAATCACGTGGTGCTTGGAAGCGTGACAGAAAAAATGAGTAATTGCATGGCTCTGTCAGGAGAGGGTGGCTGATGTGCTCGTAAATTTTCAAACGTCTCACTGGAAAGTGTTTGTATCAAGAACAAACGGTGCTGTTCCCAGTGATGTTTTACATCTTGTATATGCGTACACACACATTATATGTAACTCTAAAGGCATATGCTAAATAGATGGGTTGAACTTCACTTCAGGTTTTTTTGGAGGTTGGCTGCCTTCTTGGTGCGCTTTTCATGTTCACTAATACGTTATGTGGTGGATGAATGGGATTCTTTATAGAATTATCTAAAACCGGGCACTGGTTTATTTGAAAACAAAGGGTTTCTTTGGAGCTAAGTTTAAGCTGGCATTGCCATGAATCCTAGAATTATTCTACATTTAAATGAGAGAACAGTGATGCACTTGTACTTGTGCTTTGAACAGCGCGGAGCTGTTGACCAGCGATTCAGAGGCTGCTGAGCAAATCTTTCTAGGTTCGTTTGCTGAGGTTTCCAACTCTACTTTTCTCTCCTTCAGCCTATAATGAAAAGCAAAGGTAAAAATATGCTATAAGTTGCACCGATCGATTTATGTGGAGGTATGCAAGTTGCTCTGAAGTGTGGTCAAAAAATCTGTAGCAAGCCGAGTGCCCCGTAGCAGTTTGAATGTGTACTTTTTCTCTGTTTTGGTTTGGGGTGTGTGGGATGTAGTGTATAGCAGCAAAACAATACTTCACTTGTTTATAAAAATGCTTGGGAAGAAGTGGTGAGAAAGAAGAAAATATTTACAGTAGTTTTCTACCCAATTAAAAATCAGAAGGCAGACTGAAAACAAGAGTTCACCTACCATCCCCGCCAATTAAAAATAAATTTTTCTGCTTGGATTTTAATTTACACATCCAAGGCAATGTAAATATAAACTAGAAGCTTGACTTAACCTACACCAGTTCAGCATGCCGTCGGATTTATGATCCACTTGGTTTGGGTTATAGCATCTGGGTAGTTAAGCACATTTTATGTGAACTGACGGAGGCTATTAGAAATTCATGAACAGCCTTAAAATGTCAAACTTGTGGAGTACTTCCCCAGAATGTGTAAATAAGGCGTGTCTTGCAGGCATAGCTCTGCAACATGAGCTGGCTAGGATCCTCAGTTAAGATACTCTTATGTGTTTGATGCCCTCAGACCTTCTCCCTGTTGTTTAATTATCTGGGAATAAAACCAGAATCCTGTAGCTTTTCTTGTGTATTAAAAGGTATCCAGAATTTGTGTGTAAACATTTTAATTGTATTTGTTGGTAGTAGTTGAGGTTGTTGGGTTTTTTTTCCATGTTTCATATGAATTAGTTTATAAAGAATTAAAATAGAGGTGGAATAAGGAATGGCATAACACTTGCAGGGTTTTACTCGGAAATGAAATCGCAAACTTGTCGACATGTGCAAAAATCAGTTTAATATTTTGTGTAGGGGCATCACTTGAAATGACCTGCAAGAAATTCTATCATCAACCACCCAGTCAAAGCACAGATAATTATTCAGGGAATCATGCTGGATGCGTGAGGTTAGCAAAGCAAACAGTCCTTGATAAGGAATGTGTAGGTGCTGAATATTTCCGAAGGTGCACTGGCAGCTCCTTTGCTGCAGAGCAAGGGCCTCGTAAGGAAAAGAGGCTGGCCATATGTCTCAACGTAAAGAGGTGTCTTTCAAAGACAGTTGCACACACGTGTGCACAATTTCACCCTTCTTAGGGAAAAAACAAAAGTTGCATTGAGAATTAAAAATATGTTGACAAGAAATGAGGAACTGGCAATGGGAAGCTGGAACATCCTTTGTCTTGGTGACTGCTTTCTGACTCAGGAGCTGGAAGAGATCGATGGCCTGGCTGCTTGGCCTTCTGGTTTGCTTCTGCTGTTTTTATAAGAGTCAGAAAGCCCCCAGACATTCTTCATTGGAGGGGGCACAGATTACTACCAATGGCATTTTAAAGCAGATGTAGCTAATAAATGAATGCTTTGTGATTGTCTGCTACAGTTTGTTTACAGACCTACCAAAGATGTCCGTATGTCACATCAGATGTCAGTGAGAATAGTCAATATGCAATGGTAAAGTACGCCATCTGATCCTTTCCACTTACTGCATCTTGGTTCGCTTTGCTGGGTGACCGTGAACTTCTTGGAGTCCTTTCAGATGAAGCCGGACTGAAGGATGTTCTGCCACAGTGCTGCTAGCACGCTGCTAGCCACCACCCCCAGGTGCTCAGCCCACAGGGTCAGGCTAGAGCTGTCTTCAAGCAAAACCTACAAATCTTCTCATGTCAGCATAGGCGGGCCTCAGTATCAGCTGTCTTCCCTTCGGTGGATGTGCTTTCCTTGCACTGCATTACTTGCTAAGGTAGACATTGGAACAAAAACTACAGCAAGAGCAGGTGCAAGCACCCGGAACCTGCTTTTTCTTTTGACTTTAGATGCAACCTCGTAAGCAGTTGCTCATGGAAGTCTAACATACTACTAAAAGGCTCTCCCTGCAAACAGCAGTCTCATTTTTCATCTTTCTTTGCCTCTGTTTCCTGCCTATCGCTTGACTTCCCTCAGTGCTTCCCCTCTCTGTGCTTTCAAACCACTTTCCTTTCCTCTTGCTCCTGTTGGCCACCATCTCTTTCATAGAACATTGCTTCCAGCCATGAGCTTTCATTCTCAGGAGGTCATCTAACTGTCTCTGCCCCAAAGGTGAAATCTGTCTTTTATTAAGTGTTTGCCTCAGCTGTTTTTAAAGGTCTTTTCTTGTGGAATCTCTCTCAGTGCTTCAGTACTTTTTTTTTTTACTTTATTTTTATTTTTAATCTTTTTTTTTTTACTTTAACTTTTTTTTTTTAACTTTAACTTGTTTTTTTTAATGTTCTTGCCTCCCTTCCTCCAGTGAATCTTTACTGTGCTCATTATAAGCTCATTAGGACTTGTCCTGTCTATAGTTGACTGAAAAAGAGATGATTCCCTTCTTGTTGTAGAAGTCTTGTAAAATAACATCCACCCCTTACATCTTTTTCCCCTGTACTAACAACTAGCTTGTCCACCTCACCCCTAGGTCATATTTTCAAGACTACTTCACATTCTCATTGCTGTCCCCTAGACCCTTTCTGGTGGGTCCATGTGTCTCCTAGGGATTCAGCTACAAGCAGAGTGAAGTAGAAAGATTTTTTGAGTTCAGCAGATGATGCTCAGGCATTGCACTCCAACACTTCTTTTGATATCTCGTAACAACGTTTGCCTTTCTTAGAACAGCTTGGTACTTGTCTCTTGTGACCTACTGTAGCCTGCTGTCGTGTTGTTTCTCATCCTGTATTTGATGTTTCCTGCCTGTGGGCACTATCTTGTATATAACATTTCACTCTGTCCTTTGAGATTAGTACTCTATCCTGACAATTGTCTATTTAACCTTTGTTTCTCACACACTAAACTATTTATTCTTCCTGCATCTGTAGTTTAATTGTTACAATATCTTGAGGCAATTTTGAAGCCTTACTAAAGGAAAGATGTGACATCTGTGCTTTCTCTTCTAGCTATCTGGAAGGCCTGTCAAAGGAGGTTAGCAATGTGATTTAGCAAATCTCGTTTGGCTGCTGGTTAAGCTTAAGGTGCTGCTAATTCATTTGTTCTGGATTATTTATTTATTTATTTTCCCCAGGGATTTGAAGTTAAATTGATTCATTGGGTTTGTAATTTCATTTTAACTGATACGGGTGCTATGTTTGCTCGTTTCCAGTTTTCTGCTGTAGTACATTGTTTATCCTTCATGAGTGACCTGTAACTCTTAAAACCCTGAGCTACATCCTAGAAGGAAATTCATCAGGCCGGGCACTTTGTAAATCTCTAATTTGCCTAATATTCTTACCTGTTTTGTTTTGTTGTGTTTGCTTGTTTGTTTTCTTCATTGTAGGCACCTGCATGCACGCTTTCCTTATGGATGTAACGCAGCAAGGTTTTCCTTGCTCTTAAGACACAAATATATGGATTTTTTGTTGCTACCCTTTTTTTTTTTTACTTGCATTATAATTCTGTCTTAACCATGCTGATTCCTTTGCCTATGTACTCATGGAGATGTTACACATACTGCTCGCAATGTGACTGTGTTTTCACATTCTGTCCTGAGCTTCTCTCAGATCCCGAAACACAAGACCTAGACAAAAAGTCTCCTTCTACAACTTCTATGGTTTATTTTTAGAGGGCACAAGGACAGATTATTCTTTTTTATTGTTCCTGGAAGGAAACTGCTGTTTTCATGTCTCTGTTTTAGTAGTTTCTCTTTTGAGGTAGATGTTCTCTACCTGAGTGTGTTGCCTTTGCCTTCGTTACATTTATGAGCTCCCTCCCTTACCTCCCATGTCATGAGTTTAGTCAGCTTGCTGTCTGAACTGGTTGCTCTCCACTTGCCTAGAAACAAATCTAAATGATCTGCTGCTTTCTATATTTTCTCCATTTTTAATTAAAAAAAAATTATTAAAAAATAAAAGGAGTGTGAGTCTAAAGGATGACAAAGCTTCACATCGGTTCACAGGCCTTTGCTCCCGATACTGTGCAGATACCAAGGTATCATGCCTTGTTAGTCCCACTCCAGGCTTTTCAGTTCTGTGTCCAGCTTGTTACCTGTGTGATAACTCCATCTGAGGTACCAAACGGATAACTCTGGTGCTGCTAGATATTTTAAAGTGGCTACAGGCCTCTTCAAACAGACCAGCCCTGCTGGCACAAGAGGCTGGCTCCTGCAGCGCTTCAGACCCTGCAGGCCGCTGCCCCATGTTGTCCATCGCTGTCCCCACTGCCAGCAGATCTACCACAGCTGGTTTGAAAGTGAAATAAAGAGCAGGCACGCTTTCAGATGTGCCATTACTGCATGTCCCCAGCTCTGGTCAGTAACCTGCACCCGTCTGTGGTGGGCGCGGATTGCCTTCCACAGAGCTGGGATGCTGCATCCAGGCTCTTCCAACCATGGATGTAGGTGTGAGATTTAGGTCCACTGCTTGTTCCGTCAGCATAAGGCAAAATATTTAGCAAAAACACATAATTAGAGTCAACAGTTCTGTGATTTGAGTGACCTCATCGATTACGTGCTTCCCATTACTGTTTTCAGAAGGGAATATGGTACTGCATCCAGAAAGAGAAGACATCCTTCATGAATCCACGCTCAGAGAGAGCAGTGTTGCTAGATGCTTACTGTTGACTTTCTTCAAAGCCAGAATAAGCAAAAAAGGACAACATGAGCATTCCCAGCCCTCTTTGGGATGTCAATCCAAGCAACGTTTCCTATGAATTGAAGCTTCAACACAAAGGTGTGGATCTGACCTGAGTCTTAAGAGCTAGGAATAGAAAGATTTTGAAAATGTAAAGCCTTGTAGTCCATTGAGCATGATTAAGAGGGTGTGTGTTAAAATACATAGGTGTATATGTAGTTGTCTTTGTCATGGCCAAGCGCTAGGCACTCAGAGCTGCATCAAGTCCACATTATGCAAGATGGATTGCACAAAATTACTAAAGATAACTTCTTTCCCAAAGAACTGTGCTCTGGCTTTTATTCCTCACTGGTGAGATGAGCCAAGTTACAGCTGCAGTGTGAGAAGGATCCGCTTGTACTAATGTCTACAGCAAAGTAAGACTGACTGGGATTTTGATGTTAACTTTTTGCAACCCTTCGTATCATGTGCCTAAGTACAGATTAAAATAGTTTTAGCAAACTAATTCCCCGAACATATTGATGCATGCACCCAGATACTCATAGGGAGCTCCAATCTCGCTGGGGTTGTTGAGTTGTGTACCAAAATTTGTACATAAACCAGTGGTTCTGCTGTTGCTCAGCTGTTAACACAAATGAGCTATCAGTGTAAGGACTGGGGTGCTTTCAGAAGAAAGTAACAAGTGCAGGTCTTTTTTTGAAGTGGACCAATTGGGATTTTTTTTTCCTTGCTGGATGAAAAGGCTGTCCTTTGCAAGCACTCTTACTCCACTGTGGGACAATGACTAAGAGCTGACGGAAATTTTGAAGACTCAACGTCTTTTCCTCATTCTACTGCAAAACCTTTCCATGTGCATCGGTTGAATCTTTTAGTGTGTGTTGCAGGTACTTTTTTATTGCTGTTTCCATGATTTACAATGTAGTGGGTCTTAATTTTATTGTTCACTGGCATCTGAGCAAGTTCGGCCAAGAAAACACTACTACAAGCAAAGAAAATGCTACTTAGTCTATTTATTGGGATTCAGACCTTGGTTTGTTAATTTATTCTCTTTAGCCAATATCTGGGATTTGGTTTGTTTCTTTAGTCTGACTTCTTCCAAGTTTGGGATATATTCCATGCCAGCATTCTACAGAAGTAACCGCAGACCAGTGTCAGACCAATTCTCTATTTAAGGCTCTTCAGTAAACTGACCGCTTAACTTTTTATGTCTGGGCAGATTACGTAACAGTATTTGAAAACTTTCTTCTATAATGTAAAATACAAATCCCATGGTTTATGTGTTCAGAAGATACTGACGAGTATTTTCTGAAATGACTTTTTGTTACTCTGATGTATTTTCCCTCTGTGTAAGTCTGGAACCACCCCAATATATGCATGCACATATACATATATACACCTTTTTTTTTCACACAAAAGAAAATCTCTGTGTGTTTTTCACTTCATTATATAGTAGAGGAGTGGGAGTTCTGTGCATTTTCCTGTCTGCTCCCCCCTGACACTACAGGAAGCCATGGGTTGTGCTCTCAGCTTTCCTGGACACACAATAAAACAAAAATATAGTCCTATGTAAATTCAATAACTAATCCTCATATCTTCATGTTTTGTTACTCCAACAATTCTAGCACCCACATAGGTATAGTTTGACTCTGTACCACCATGATAGGTGCATTAATGCTTTCAAGATTGCATTTTTGTGAAATGTCCAAAATTTCTTTCTCTTTGGCATTAGCTTAATGTTTTGTGTGCTCTCTTTTTGTCTCCCTCAGCTTCTGGTCCTTTTGTTAGTTGATAGAAACTCTGCTGTCGCTCCGTGATCCAATAAAAGTGTTAAGTTGTTCTGGCTAATGTGACTTGAAGCATCCTTCCCATAAACAAGATTGTAAAATCTGGTACTAGTTTAACTATGCAAGTTCACAATGAACACAATAAAATGTATATGAAAAGCTTTACTGAGCAATTATGCATGTAAGAACACTGGAGTCAGGAATCAGCAGTATCAATAGCCATCTTGCTTGCTCTGACATTTAAGGAATTAACTATTTTTCCCCTCAGTTCGTAAGCATTTCTCTTTTCAAAATTAGCCATTATTCTTCTAAGAGTGAGAAAATAACAGTGCTGTGTTTTCTGATTTTGAAGGTACGTTCAAATCAATAGTAGAGACAAATGGGTGAAGGAATGGAAATATCCACCATTACCCCGACTTTATTTTAATGGAGATCTGTGTTTTTTTCCCAAGGGACATGTGCTTAGGGAAAGGCATGGTAAAGGGTCCGTGACAGGCAGACTGAAAGCACAAGGAAGCTCTAGGAAAGGAATTGTGTCATGGTTTTATTGGTTAATTTTGCCATAGGAACCAGCGGTGGTTTCACAGGGGTGGGTGAGGACCGCTGGGCTTGGCATCTGCCCACCACCGCCATTTCCTACCAGAGGTACCAACCTCCCCAGATCTTGCGTGTGTGTTCTCGACTGTCTGCAGGTAGGCGTGAATCGGTGACAAAGAAAAAGCTGATTAGTGTAGGGCTGGGAGAACCTTATTTATGTAAAGGTGAACGATGAAACAGTATTTCTAAAGAGGGTATTTTGAAGGGCTGTTGTTTGCTTCCGATTCAAACGTACCTTTCGTTTCTATAAAGCGCTGCAATTTGTAGAAATCTGCTAGTGACTCATCCCAAACCTGAGGGGAAGCGGAGCTACTGTGACACAGATAGATACTGGAGCACTGACATGGTGTCTGTTTCAAACTGAAGTTAAGTTTCCGTTGGTTATTCAGGAGCAAAAGATACCAGCACCCTTCTCCAACACCCTCCCGTTGGCTTTGGTTAGCGTGGTGCATATTCCAGTTTAGATATCCTCACCAACACTGCCCCTGCATCCAAACAGAGATTTTTGGTAGTTGCTCAAACATTGTGCAGATGATGAGCAGCTCCCATATTTTACTATCGATGCAGTAGCAGTATATTTACTGAGTGCTTCAGTTCGTGAGATGTACAACATGCTCAGTTCTCATGGCTTTACAAACTTCATCTCACTTCTAGAACAAAAACGTTCCTTTGCTTAATTGGAAGATTTATAAAACATTTAATGAATCAAGTTGACATGAAGTAAGATTGCCATGTAATTACAAAACTTTGGCATTTTGTTCTTTTGTGTTCTTACGCAAGCTTCAAATTGCTCTGCCATCTACAAAAATTACTTTAATTCGTGCAGCGTTGTTAGAGAAGGCTGAAGTTGGAGTGAGATATGTTCTCATGTCTTACTGAAGGAAAACAGGGTAGTTTAGGTTGGGGTGCACGAACATATTCCTATGAAACGTTTGACTGTTTTGAATGATGAAGAAAATACGATGTCTTTGAAATCTTTGGCTTCTTATTGTCCCTTTAAAATGGCTGTATGTACATCGAAGCAGGATGTCAGCAAGTACAATTTTGTGACAACTTCTACTTAGTATTGATATTCCATGCGGTAACCTACAACATCTTTCCCTTTTCTCTGTGTTTGTTTTACCACCCAACGCCACAATGGCTAACAAGTACAATAAAAAAAATGCTGACCAGAAAGATTAAATGTTGACATTTCCATGTTTAAAATGGCATAATGAAACAGCGGTATTGAGTTAATATTGAGATTTAGAGGGATGTGCTTAACTTTTGGTTATGTTTCACACTCAGATCTACGTTTTCTCAGGATGAACAATATGCTGTTAATTGGCTTCTGCTAGGTTGCCACGTTGTTTCTCATAAAAAGAAAGATATGTTTCGTAGAGTCCAAAAGTTGATCCTGTGTCCTCTGCCCGAGCTTGTTCTTGGACGTCCTCCTGTATTGTGTTGGTTTTACCTGATATAAGAGGACAGGATGTATGTATCTTTATATAAATCTATTACTGAAACTCACTTAATAGTTCAGACCCATGTAAACACTTAAAACGTTGACTCATGAATCCTAGGACTGAACAAGAGTTGTTCATGCTTGGAGAACAAACAAAAACCAGACTGTGGTTAGTAGGTGGAAATACATATTCTCTGTGGATTGGGAATGGGCTGGGCACCTGACAAACCTGAGGAAATGGCTAGATAAACAAGTAAACAACGTGAGGACAGAAAATAATAAACTTGCACATTTTGCCTCAGTCTCTCTCCTTTCTGGATTACGAGATAGAGCATCCTGCTTTGGTAGCAGGAATTTTAAATTTTAGCAATTTTAATTTGTTGTTACCCATTTTGTGCTCTGGAATTGACGTGTACCAGTGCTGTAGCAGAACGCACGCCCGCTTTTGACGTAAACAATTTGTTAGAGGTATTAATAGAGTAGTAAATCCAAATCTGGCCTATTCTGTAAATCTTAGGCTGCCTTTAAAGTGCTGCTATTTTGGGAAGAGGTTGTGAGCAAACACAAATAGGAAAACAACTGGCAAACAAGAAGACCCATGATGCATCCTTCCTTCTGTCAGAGTAGGGCTTCTGCACCCTGCTGTGCCTGTGCTTATTTCCCAAGGCTGGGCACACCAGGAAGTGAGAGAGTAGCTTGACAGTGGAAAATCTCAATAGCAAGTGAACCTTCTTGGTCTGGTGCCCACCAGTGAAGGTATTGACCGGGGTGGGGGGAAAATGAGGAGCAGCCCCCCCACACCACCCTTCTTTAGTTTCATTCAAATACGATACCCGTAGAGGTGAACAACCAGTAAATAGCTTGAAAACGCAAATGCAGCGGTTGTGTTCTCGCTCATCTCTCTGATTTAGGGAAGAATTCTTGACATTCTGGGTAGACCCCACCTACATACCGTCGTGTGCCAAAGCATTTGTTTACCAGAGCGTGTTTGTTCACCCGAGCCCGTATTTGCAATTCTAGCAGAACGTGCTGTAGCTGGGATTCGGGAGGCTGAATTAAGAAACATCCATACAGAATTACTACTTTGAGAGCTTTTTTTATTATACTTAGCTTAGCTCTAGCATACCTTCCTGCACATACTGCTCATATCTTGGGCAAACTCAGAGAGCTGACCTGTTGTATGGAACCGTGTTTATAAGCTGAATACCAAAGGGTCTGTGTTGAGAATGAAATGCAGGTCTTGCCATACTGTGAGGTGGGAGCTGTTGGGGTTTTTTTTTGCCCTTTTGTTATATGTGTGGGTTTTTTTCTTTTTTTTTTTGTAGGACTTTGTATGGTTTATAAATTGGTAAATCAAGTCTAGCATGCTTGTTTTCCTCATGTACTTGGAACCTATGTAAAACCCATATAAAACTTCTATGTAAGCAAATAGAGGTGGCTCGAGGCAGAACCTACAGCGTGCGTCTGTACAATAATGGAAAGCTGAGGTGAACTGGGCAATCTGTGGTTGGACTTGATGATCTTATGGGCCTTTTCCAACCTAAATGGTTCTATGATTCTATCTTGAGTTCAGTATTCACACCGTGATCCTCCAGCTGGCAGCTGAACTCGTTTGTAGAGATTTTGTCTGGGTACCTGCTCTGCGCTGCACACCCCAGTGAGCGACGGTAGGTGTAAGGGAAAAGAGATTGGGGCCCAGAGGGCTGTCTGTACAGGTAGGTGTATTTATATACCGGTGTACGTCCACTCACCTGCGGTTAGCGGTGCTCCTCGTGAAGAGGTGGCTGTAGTTGGATTGCATCTCCTGGTGGACAGCGAGCAGGGAAAGTGAGCAGGGTGTAAACAGGGGGCTTCGGATCTGAAGTGAGCCTTGTCAGGCAGCTTATGGCACTTGAAATGCCTCGCGTTGCAAGTAATTTTTAGAAACTGATCTTCAGAGTTGTTTGCTTTGTACCAGAATGCGTTGTTCAGCTTGCCTTAACTGAAAAATGACTGATGCTGCAATATTAATATTACATTCTGGTTTATGTATGAGGGAAATGAGGAGGATTAAGTGAGGAAAATAGGGTTACGTGTATTTAAAGCACAGATATGGTATTTCACTGCCTGATACTGCTTTTTTATCTTGAAATCCCATCATGCATTTATGCAATTTCTGCCCAAAACTGCTTGCCTATATCAAATTACCCAGAGGTTTGTTAGTTACAACGTAGTGTTGTACAGAAGGAATGAATTTTCCTAAATAACATTGATAAAAATTATACTGACTGTATTATAAAAATATGCTGAGAACGTAAAAAACTAGAACTCTTGTATTAAAGGATAAGAAGGATAACTTATAGCCTTATTTGTCCTCATATTTTCATTTTATTTTCCATCACTTAAAATCCTGTCTAATGCTTGTGACATTAACTTGATTTGCACGTATGTGTGTTCCCTAATATTTATTTGGATAAAATGTGAGGCCGATGATGGTATGGTATGGATTACAAGTCGGTACCTTGCTCTTGAGGGGTGTCTCTGCTGTGTTTGAGGTACATAACTTTCCTAGTGGAATGACTGATTGAGGTTTCCTCCCCCACCGCTCAGCCCATCACGTTGCACTTGCTGTCTCCAGATCTTTATGCATACTTCCCCACAGTGTGCTGGTAGCTGCTAAGTCCATAAACTCCCCTCTCTGCTGGGTGTTTGCCCATAGTTGTTGTTGGAAACAGATTCTTTCTCATGAAAGACCATATGCAACGTACCCGAACATGAAGTATACAAAGAACAGCCACATGCCGTGGCTTAAGAAAGCAGCTCAGAGCATGGTGATCACAATCTTTCAGGGAATTAAAACTCCTTGAAGCTCAGTAAGATCCGGGGTATGAAAGTGGCCTTTGGGAGGGGAAAGGGAGGCATTTGTAGGCCAAGTCTCTTCTACTGTGTGAGGAATGAGGGCAGTGCTTGGACTGAGATGAGACGTGTAAAAAGTGCCACACATCTAATTTTCTCCAGAGATGCGTCCTTTCTTCTTGCTGGAGGTGGTACTGGGAGAGCACGTGAACTGTTTGCATTGATTTTGGAGCTCTGGACACCCAGCGGACAAGTAAGAGTGGCCATTCAGTCCAGACTGTAGAAGTTGAGAGGTCCCACATAGGTCCAGTGAGCATCCAGAGCGAGGCTGTTGCTTCTAGGATGAGCTACGTACGTGCTGTATTGTTGATCAATGTAAATATCAAGACACTGAAGACAGAGGTGCTACTGAAATCCTTTTTGCTTGTGACTGAAAGTAGTTGCTTGCCAGAGAAACTCTGAACTGTTGGCTTCATCTTCCTGGGGTGTAAATGCACTGTCAAAGAGACTGAGAGCTTAACATATTCTAAGCAAAAAACGTAATTACTCTGAAGAGCATTGGTAGGCAATCTGCATTTCCAGCATATGCAACAGCATACTTGGCATACATGTTCCCCTAGGTAGGGATAAATTCGCCTTTTTAATCATTCAGTCTTACCCGTTTTTCTTTAATTCCTTGTGACACTTGTTTTTGGCACAATGCTTGCTTGTGTACCAGCATTCATCTCCAGCATATGCTTCACTTGATTTAATCTGTTTTTCTTTTCTCTGAAGGATTTCTTTGATCTGGTGCTGCTGTCATTCTTTTGGTCCATGTTATGCATCCTCTGTGATGTTTGTGAAATGATGCAATTTAGCAGTTTTTCTATAGTTATCCCTTCATTGCCCTGGTTTGTGGTGTTTGTTATGCGAAGTGTGGGTCCATGTAGTGTTGTAGATTCCGGTTTGGATCTCCACCAGCCTCTGTGCTACAGGACACTCTTGTAATGCATGGATCATTTTTGTGACTGGAGCTCTGGAAAACTGTCAGCTCGCTGTGAATGTCACTCAGGATTGGGAAGCCTCCTTTACATTCAAGACCTTATGCTTTGTTGAAATAATACTGGATCTTTTGGCAGTGCTTGTTGAGGTGGCACGTGGTAGTCTTGGGTGGTGGGTTGGTTTGTTTGGGAGTAGGGGCTGAAGTATATGTTCACTGCAAATCAGTGTCTTAAGTATTTATTCAGTTCCTTCAAAGAAAGACTGTCTCTGTATTCTGAAGACATTTTGTGGTTCATCTAGAGCATGAAAAGAAAGTAGGGAAAAAAAACATTTCTCCTACGGAGCTCATGTAAAACTGAACCATTATTCAGACTCCTTTAATAAGCACAGGCAGGCAACTATGAAAATGAGTTAAATGAAAGCCATTAATATGCATACATGCATTAAGTGTTACAAAACCAGCTTTGGTAAAGAACAGTTACCTGGTGACACTGTTGCTTGCATGTGCACTGTGGAGTTTAAGTCTCGTCCATCCTTTTTTCTGTAGTTTTAACTCTTAAGACTTTCAGCTAAAGCACATGCCCACTGTGTGTCACTTTTTACTTGATTTTATCCTTGATAGCCCATGTTTTCTGGTAATCTAATGTACTCAGGGAGTCTCTCAGAAGATGTTTTTCTCCAGTAGATGTATCACTGTTGTTGCGTTTTGCAGCGCTGAGTGCCTAATCCCAACTGACCCATTTCCAAGCCTCTTAAAAGTCCAGTTCCTACGCAGGCAGTGGGAATGGATATGGGTTAGTCAGGTGAATCCAAACGGGAGGTGTGAATATAACTGATAAGTACCAAGCATAAAATTACAGAAAAGGGCAAGTGTATATACATCTTCATACGTTTTATGGGGTCTTTGTGGCAGTGAGAATCTCGGGTATTAGACAATATTTGCCTCGAGCTGCTATGCCTGTGCCACCGTGAGGCCCATCTGTTACAGCTCGAGGCTTTCCAAAGGGTTACGTCCTCTGGAAACGCGCTGTGTATCTGGAGGTAGCTGGAGCTGGGTTCCTGGATAAAAATCATTTGGCAAATGCGAAGTTAAGTACAATGGCCCTCAGTTGTTTCCTGAGGGAAGTCCAAGTTTAGGGCTTTATAGGCTAAAGGCTAACAGTAATGACTTAAAAGATCACTTCATCTGGCATTGTCATGTTCATGCCTTTTGAAGGGCTTTATATAGGCATGGATTTGGTTTAACTGGAGCTGCTGGTATGTGAGAGATACCATCACAGAGGAGTGTCTGATTCCAAACATCATCTCAGCGTGGTGTCCAAAACTGATGACTCTATTAATTGTCCTTTCTGGGGCAAGGAAGTTGTGTTATCCCCGAGCACAAGGAGCGGGATAGCAAGCTTTGTGTTAAACGTGACAGGCTAAGTATTTTCAAGATACTGTAACTGAAACAGAAAGCTCTCACCTCAGTGTTTGAAGCTGGCAGTGAGATGATTATTTCAAGGTCTTAGTCAATTGACCCACAGTGTTTTAACAGTAATTAAAAATATTGGACTATACTTATCAAATGATTGGGGTTGTGCTTGTTGTGTAAATATTTGAACATATATTTAAGTACTGCAGAATGTACATAGGGAACAGTGTTCACTAACAAAGCTCGTGGCTATGTTTAAGCAGGTCTTTTGCATTCCTGCTTCTCTTTGTCTTATGACAATGCTTTTTATTTATATTGTATTTTGTCTGTTTAGGCCTCCGTTAAGATTATACTTCTGATCTTTGGTCAGTGACAGGGTTTTTCATACTAATTTAAGCACATTTTCAATGAAAACAGTATTTACTTTACACTTAATAGTTCAGAGTGCTGCTACCTGCTCATACTGGGCTTGGAGGAATCCAGTTGAAATGGGATGAGATGGTTCCTTCCCTTATCCTTTTTTTTTTTTTCTCTCCCCTTCCTCTTCCTGCTCTGTCACCCAGTTACTGACATTCTTCAACAAAGACTTGAAATAGTTGGGAAGACAGCACAGTTCACGGATTTGTAACATTCCTTAGAAGCCAAGTACTGCAAAGCAGTTGGTGGAAGCAAGAATCATTGTGTATATTACTTGCCAGGGAAACTTACACAGGGAATGCAAGGGAGTTCATGTGGATAAAAACATCAGAGTGAATGCTGACCTGTAAGTTCACTTAAAGGCAAGTTTAGCCCTATGTGTTTCTGCACCAAAAACACAGGTAACCACCAGGTATTCCGAAGGAAATTGGCATTAGAGTACTAGCCTTTAAAAGCTCTGACCAAAGAAACTTGTAAACTAGGGTTTCTTTAAATTTTAGGACCTTAACAGTGGTTTGTATGGTGTGATGCAATATATAGATAAATTTGCTGTGGAATTCATTCTGGCAAATTACAGTTTAGGGATACGTACCACACGGCTGCTCTGTAATTACTTAGGCTGAGCACAGCTCTGGAGTAGTGAGAGGAACTACGTAAGATTAAACGCTTGACAGCCCGGTCTTCGGAGAGTTTTCAGCTGCAAGGAAGGACAAATTTATCTCTTTATTCAAAGCTTTAGGGCTTAGACTGTGCGGTCAGGTAGGCAGAGTTAAATTATCTCTTGGCCAGGGCTCTCTCTGCTCTCCCACACTGAGGCCCCTCTACTGTAAATCAGTCGAGTGGCTCCATTCAGTGGATCTGCCGACAAGTGAATGATTAACCAAAAACTATCAGCCGGATAGGAGATGAACACTGCTAAACGACTTGAAAATAACTCTTGAATACAGATTACCTGATTGAATTATTTGCCAGCGAGTTACTTTAACTGAGTTCAAAGCCTTCTGTGCTGGGATCAGAACAAGAAGTGCTAGCACATTTTCTTTAAAAACCCTCTGTGATTGTAAGGCCTGATCTGAACAGGCAGAAGGAGGACTGTAGCAGTGCCTGCCCCAAAATATGAAATTCCCAAATTGGGAATTTGGGCGGGCTGGGATGGGAAAACTCCTCATTCCTTCCTGGGAGGGCTCCACTAAAATGGCAGACCGCAATCCAGTTGGCTTGTAGCTTGTGCGTACGGGGTTACAACACACTCATCAACACACTGACGTATTTCAAACAATGCCGGGCTGCCACGCTGGTTGGTTTTTGGAGCGCGCTCGGCTCGGATGACTGTTGATGCCTGACGCACGAGCGCAGCGCTAGGTATGAGCACTCACAGCGGGGCTCCTCGGAAACCGGCTCTCCTCAATTGCTCTTCGCTAGGTGTACGTGCCAATACCTGTGACTCTGCGTAAATGAGCATCATCGTGCCCCGTCAGGCCCGCGTGCGAGCCCTGTGAGGACGTGCTTGCAGAACGTGAGGCTCTTCCGTCATCGCTCCCCAGCAGTTTGCTGATGGGAGCTGCTGGGGTCTGGGGGCACGCGGGCGCTGCGTGGCATTTTCGGCTCGTTCATGCTGCAGTCACAAAGCGAAGAATCGCTTTGAAATCCAAAGAATCACATCAGGGATTTACATAGAGGAGGTGAAAACACCATAAGCTTTTGTCTCAAACTTGGTATTATGGCTACCATTAGGTATTTGCCTCTTCAGCCTTGCCTCAATGACAAATGCTTACAGACTGTGTGTGTGTACCTCAACGTGCACAGGTGCCCCTCTAACTCCTGTGCATTTAGGTCTGGTTATCAAAATAAAGTAGAAGTGATACTGCCGTTGAAAGAGGGTGGGATTTTTTCCATGGATTCCCTATTTTTACCGACTTCTTTAGGGCTGGTGTGCATCAGGTACAACTTAGCGGTTACCCGCTGCTAGGAGGAGCCCAGCCCGGGCCACCCCAAACCTCCCTCATGCCTTCGCACGGCGCAGAGGCAGCTCCCTGAAGATCCCGGGACCTCCTCCCTCGGCCTGCAGCGGGCCCGGCCCCCACCTCCCCACCTGGTGGGGCCGGGGGTGGGCTGAGCCTTGGGGGCCCGGCCCTCCCCTCCCCTGCCCTCCCCTCCCCTCCCCTGCCCTCCCCTGCCCTCCCCTCCCCTGCCCTCCCCTTCCCTTCCCTGCCCTCCGCCCCGCTCCTGCCCGTGTGGGGCTGCGTGGGCGGGGGGGCCGGGCCGGTGTCGCCGCTCCGCTCCTCTCCCGCGGCCATTTGGCGGCTGCTGCTCGCCCGGCGAGGCGGGGGCGTCCCGCGGCCCCAGGTGGAGCCCTCCTCGCCTTTCCTTTTTTTTCCCGTTTATTTTTTTTTTTGGGGGGAGGACGGGCGTGCGTTCGCCCGCGGCATTCCTGAGGCGGGCGTGGGGTGGAGGCGGGCAGGAGGCGAAACGCTGCCCTGGAGCTGCGACCCGGCGGAGGTGAGAGGCTGGCGGCTCTGGGGGAGGCTTTTGGGGTGGAGGGGGGGAGGCTTTAGGACGGGCAGCGAGCCCCCCAAAGGTCCCAGAGGACTCACGTGTAATTGTCTGCAGGTCACTCGGCGACTCTCTTCTGATTGCCGAGACTAAAGCTGTTCTGACAGCCTGCCTGCTTCTCCTTTATTTGTTAACGTTTATGTAGTTTTCCTCCTCTAGCAGCTCCTAAAGATGCAGCCGTGCCACTTCTAGCTGTGAGGTAATTTTGCAGTGTGGTATGGTTATTTTTTAGCCCACTTCGTATTTGTATACACGTCTTTTAGCGCCGGTTCTGCATTTATTCTAGCACGGTGTTATCGCCTCAATGCCATTACAGCTCTTCCAGCTGGCTGGCACTGGAGAAATCCCTCAATATGACTTGCTGCTCTCCTCTTGTAGCTAAGTTTGTTTTTTTTTGTTGTTGTTGTTGTTTTTTTTAATATAACTCCCTTCAGACATATATTTAGCATGTTTACAGACACATACAGAAATGAATCTGGATTTCTAAAGGCTGCTCTTATTCCATTTTTGATTCTTCTCAAATACGCTTCCTCATAACCACTCCAGTGCTTTTTTTTTTCAGCCTAAGTATCTAAATATAGCTCTGATTAAAATTTCTTTTTAAGTGTTCACCTCCACATCAGTGTCTATAATGACAGCAATTCGAGCTAATTATATATTAAAAAAAAAAGGAAGGTGTGTGTGGAGGAGTATTTTCCTGAAGACACTTTAGATTTCAGGAAAAAGATGTTCCAAACTTTTGGAAAGCCTTTTGGAAAGTTCACTGTTAATGTTGTCAGGGTTGTCTCCGTGCGTGGCATTTCTAATAACTTACAGCTAGAAAACTGACCTCTTTATTGCGTAAAAGATATTTTGAGGTGCTGGTTTTGGCCAGAAATACATCATGTTTAACTTGTATGGGCCAGTGAGAACTGCTAGTTGTTTTACTACCACGGCAGTTTAAAGCTGAAGTATCACCTGTGGTTATAGGATGGTGATGAATTGTGTGAAAACTGTTTTCCAGCCTTAATTTCCCCCTTTGATTGTAAACTACAGCCTCACCACATCTGATGTTATTGCACCAAGCTGTTACACATGCATAAACAAATGTTCTCTGAATCCCTGCATTTATTGAATTAGAACGTCTTTGTATTCTCTGTGCAGCTCCAAAATACAACAGGTCCATGTGTATACTTACCTATAGGAATAAGTAAGCTGTCCTTGCAAAAGGGGTGTAAAATACTAGAAGTAGTTGCCCTGGTGTAACACGAGGAGTCCAGCGGTGGTGAGCTGGGCGTGTAATTTGGATATTGCTAAAAGCTCTTTCTCTTACTTGTCTTTTATTATTCTGATATTTACATCATTGCCTTTTCACTGTCCAACAGCTCTGTGGTTCTAGGCAGCTATGACTTCTGTACAGCGCAGACCTCAAAAGTGTTTTCTGGGTTGTGAACTGTAGCTTGGATTTACGTACTTGATTATTTTTAAATCCTGATGTATTCTGCTCTGCGGATTCTTTGTCAATGACAGTACAGAAAATCCAGGAAATTTCCCCATGCTCGATGGACTAATAACAACATTGATCTTAAAGGAGAATCAGATCTATTTATGTAGTGAAACAGGGAGAACAGTTGGTGACTATTGTTCAAGGTCATGTAAAAAATAAATAAACAGGCAGTACATCTGGAATTGAAATTTGGGTTTCTCTATCTTAATCTTCTGCGAGAGGGGCAAAATGAGGCTGGGATTATTTGCATTGTGTTTACTGAAGCCTGACTGCCCTCTTATGTAGAACTGAATATGCTGCAAGTGGCTGGTATCTGTTCTGTGCATGACCTCTGGAAAGGAGCTCGCGGTGCTGGTGCTACAACTCCTGCTCTGTGCTGTCCCTGGGCATCTGCGTTTAACTTCAATCGGACCCTGTGTATAGGAAGGCAGAAGCGTGCCAGGGACGTGCAGGTAGCATGTGTAATGCAAACTTGATTTTCATTTGATCTGCTATTTAAGTAAGCCATACCACCTGAGACACAGTGACCTTTCCAGATACATTAGACAACGGCTAAAAATGGATTTATTAGACACCTATGCTCAGGATTAAAAGACAGACATCTTTTATTGGCAGTAGTTGTTCTTAAGAACCGTTTTATGACTCGGGGATTGCTTACCACAGCAAAGAGCCTGTATTCTGTCATGTAATAATAATAAACAGGAATGTAAATGGTTCCAGTCCGAGCCCTGAATCTCGTTACATGCCAGTTACAGGAACTTAATGGAGCTTAATTTGGGAGGTGGGGCAGGGAGAAAGGGTTGTTTCTGCTGTGCAGTAGGATCGTGGGAAGTAATAGAGACCCAAAAAAAAAAAAAAGTTACTTCTTTTTTTCCCTGGGTTGTTTTCACTTTACCTGTTGTTTTTTTTCTACACGTAGAAAGCAGCAGTTGAATTGGACTTTGCCCACGTTGCTGCGGAGTGGTGGTTTGCTTTCTGTGGTGGTGCTACTAAAGATTTCCAAAAAAGCAAGGTAGTGCGTGGTGTATAAACAGGGAGCAGCCTTCCTTTCCTTTATATTAACGGCTGAATTCTTCTCAGTTCTATTCTCAGATTATATTTAAAAGGGTGTTGGGAGATAAGACAGGGACTGGCCGGAGTGTTTTGGTTATTGTTCTCCTTTTTCTTCGCCTCTGCTATTTCTAGAGGTCTGCACTGGTGTCTGAGTGTTCTCATTTTAAAATGGTACATATGTGGTGTGCGAAAGGGTGGCCTAGGTGAAGCCTGTTTTCTTCAGAGCCTAATTACTCGACGGCTTCTGGCCACCCACCTCTCTCCAGATCAGTGATCTGCGCTTTGCTTTTGACTCTTCTTCCTGAAGCCTGGGACTTCTGCAGCCCCTGGCTGTCCTCGCCTGGTCCTTCTGCATTGGGTTCTGGATAGCTCGCCTCCCGCTTCCTGCGTGGCAGCTGCTGGTCTGGTAACAAGTGAGCGCGACGCTCCCTTCTGTCACACAGCAGCGGAGAACAAGTTGACCTCGTAGGCTTTCTCGAAAAATGTCATGTCCAGCGATATGTTGAGTCATTGTCAGGGTATTTGTGGAGAAGGCTGGGGAAAGCGTTGAAAAGTGTACCAAGGCTGATACCCTCCCTAAAGTAAGAGGGCGTAAAGTAATGTTTATAGCAAATAATAGGCCTGCCTCCCATTTCTTACTCTGGCTTCTGTATGTGTAAGTTCCTTCTGTAGCTGGAATTGCATTCAGGTGGGGTTTCCAGCAGCTGTTCTCACTTGTGACTCAGTCCCAGAGTAAGTTTTTCCAGGTGGATTAGGAGTGCGTAGGGGAAATGCCTGTTCTGTTCTGGTAGGTGAGTACGGATCCCGGTGAGCCTTCAGATAGGCTTGCTGGGTGACTGGCTTTTGGACTGTTCTCTCCGCTTCCCTTCTGTTACTCACAAGAGGTGAATATGGTAGCTGATTTGTTCTGGCCTTAGTCAGAGGCTTTTAAGGCAATTTGGCTACTGCTGTGAAGGCAGCAGGTGAGTACGTAGCTTCCAAGCGTAGTCTTGGGAGAGGCTGACTCACTAGCACACAGGACAAGGGTCTTTGGTTATACAGTGGTAGCATCTTCAGGCTGTTATTGCTTTAAAAAAAGAAAAAGAAAAAACGGTCTAGCACAGAACAAAGTATCTGATTATACTTCAGAAATGTTTCCTGATTTTTTTTTTAAGTTTATGTAGAAAGGAGGTTGCCAGATATCCCAGATAGCGTTTGCCTGTTACGTGTAACCATTAGGAGATTACACAAAATACCTTATAGCGAGGCGTTCAGTAGGTTCTGCGTTTGTGAGCACAGTAGGTCTGTGTCTGTTCTCATGGTGTCAGGTCTGTACTGCTCTGCTCTCGCTTCACCAGAGGCAGGACTCAGCCCGAAATTCGACGTTGTGGCTTCCTGCAGGAAGCAGGGAAAATACTGTCTGCTTTTTGACAGCCGCCGGGGAGGGACTGGACAGTGGAGCTGTTTGATAGGCTTAACTTTGCCAGGGGGATGCGTTTGTGACTTCTGTTCTTCCCTAACGTATTCGACCGTGCCTTCCCCTGTCCCAGATCTCTCATACTGCAGTGACTTGAAGGTTTTAGCTAGTCACAACTGCTTCTAACGCCACTGGTCTCAGTGGTAATGTCTCATGTTATCTACGTGCTCTTTCACTAGTGCCCAAGTAAGATTTAAGGGATGTTTATTTTAGAATCTGTTCTCTAAAAGCTCCTCTTCCTCTCTGCTTGTTACCAAGTGGAGGCCAGGGTTTACTTGCTCTTAGTTACAAGAAAAGCTATAACCAGAGGCAGAGACTTCACAGCTGACAGCATCTATTAAATTCACTCGTATCTGGCAACCCACAAGACACCACAGTTTACACATTCGAAGCTACATATAAAAATGCGTCTCATCCCTTTGCTTCTCATCACTACTTGGTGTAGTTACCACAGCAGCAGTGGCTTTACCTGCTGCCGACACTGCAGCTATGTTCCAAAACTACCGCGTGGCAAAGATTGAGGCAAATCCATCCCTGGTTGTACAGGCAGGTCTGTAGTGCAGGTAGAAGCCCTTGAGAGCTAATATGCTCGTGGTGAATAGAAGTTGAAAGAAGGCTGTGAGCCACTGGAGCGCAGTGGCCAAACTGCTGGTGCCGGTGATGCATTTCTTCCCAGCGTGCCAGCTCGGCGTCGTGTTGGTGACCCGGGCACAGCTCAGAGGAGATGCCTCAGGGAAGGAAAATAATCGCAGCCAGTGAGCTTCCAGGCGGCTTAAGGAAAGAAACACGAGCATCGCAGTTTCAGCGTTTCGGGTGATTGATTCCTTTTTTTTCTGTTCCTCCTCCAGTAAGATGAATAAACTTTTCCTGAATTAATCTGGGTGACACTTCCTCCTTTTGTTTTCCCTAGAACTTTCAGCTTCAGATCTGGAATAAAACTCGTTCTTCCAATTGATATATTTTGCACTACAGCCTTTAATCCGTACTGCTCTAACAGTATTTAAGGCTATGGCACCAAGGATCAAAAGTGAAAGGGAGGAGAGAAGTGTGAGAATGACTGCAAGCATGTTAGCAACCTCTGTAATGAATGGCAATTGAAAAGAGGAGAAGGATGGTGAGTGATATTAGTCAGGAAACATCTCATTCTTTTTAAAGCTTTACTGATTTATTTTATTTTTTTAACGTGATGAGCAGGAAGATGGGGCTTGTTTTCAGTTCCTGACGCTGTATCTGAAGTATCTCAGATCGCTGTATCTCAGCAAAGTGTAAGCTGAGTGAAACACTGAAAGCAGTGCACATGGACTATTTTCGTGGGCCTCTTAAGGTGGAGAAGGGCACGGTTAACTTTTTAGATCTTAATTTTAGTGCGTGGGAATGGGTGAAGAACAGCCTTAAGGAAATGTCAGTGTAAAAAGGGCCTTGTTGTAATAAGGCTTTTTTTAAACAGTGGCTTGTCAAAGGAATAGAGGAACCAGTTTGAAACTCTAGGTCTGTGTAACTGGCTTGGATTAAGTGTGGTGTAGTCAAATTAAAAGGGGAAGGAAAAAGATGCTCACGCCTGTGGTTGCCTAATCAGTGAAGTAGGGAACAGCCCAATTCAGGGGAGTGCAAATGTAGCAAAGCCATTCTCTGGATCTGTTGCAGTCTGGCTGTTCTGTTACTCAGCTGTGATTACAGGAGTTTCAAACGCTCCTTGTTTAAAGTCACCACGTAGGTTTTTAAAAATTAAGTATTTTTTAATGACCGCAGGAGGAATAATAACATGGAAGTTTGCATCAGGGAGATGATCTGGCTTTTGGGAAGAAGAAAAATAGGTGACTGACTGAGATTAGCTGGGTATCAAGAACATCTTTTCCCTGGATTCCAGGGGCTTTAGCCTGCTTGCCAACATAAATATGGGTGTCTCTCTAACAGCAGAATTACATCATATTAGTTTGTGCTTTTTGGAAATCCATGATATGAAATATGCGGTCCAGTTTAATACTTCCCTGGTTTAAGAAAACAGGGAGTTAAATGTTGAACGGGGCCCTCCTTTTTCCTCTGGGTGTTTTGGAGAGAACAGAGGTCTCCTCTTTCTACAAAACCAAAACAACAACAACTGAATTTCTCATGTTTGTAACTTGGTCAGACTCACGATGTTCTACATTCACTAAAACTCTGCAGCTGGCTGTGCAGGCCTGAACAGGGAGCTGAAGGCATTTAGTGTGAATGCCCAGTGTTTTTAGGCAGTACTGAAGTTCCTGTTACTTGCAGCAGTCTGGTAGACACTGGGTTTGTGCTGAGTAAAGGTGTGGAGAACACCTTAATGAGATGCCCTCTCATTCACTGAGGAGGAGTAAAGTACGCCGTCTTACTGATGGCTTTATCCTCTGGGCTTTTGCCTTCCTCAAGTTCTGCAAGGAAGCTAACTTGAGACAGGAGTGGACAACCTTTCTGTCGTGCTAAGCACAAAGTATGCCAGGTAGGGGGGTGGACGCGCAGATGGACACAAGGTGCCTGTGTCCCTCTCTGAAATTCACATGAAAGAAAAATTTCTTATGTCGTCTTTGATCTCTGATGTGATAATTAAACACACTCGGCATGTTCTGGCAAATCTGAAATGCCCTCTGGTTCAGACTTGTGCAGTTGGAAGTACTTGTTTTGAAGTAAACCCTTCCGAACATACATGTTACTGGCTTTTCTCAGCTGATATGTGATCGTTTTTTTTTTTTTGGAAGTATTTATCCATGGTCTATCTTTATTCTTTCAAAGTACTGTCTGTATGGACTCGGTCTGTTTCCAGAATGTCTACACAGCGCGATGCTTCTGGGGTGTACTCGTGTCCTCGGCGAACGTGAGTGATTTCAGTGAGCTGCCAAAGGACCACAGGCAGGAAAGTTTACTAAATTGTAACGTTTATATCTGTATATATACATAGTAAAGTGTCTTTCCTGTGAGGAAAAGTCTGTGTCACACGGGTTTTAGCACAGTCAGTTAAGTGCTCCTCCCCTCAGTTTTCCTTTTTCTGTTCACCTCAGGATTACATGATGGAATTCAAATTTTCTCAAGAAGAGCGGCGTATCTTGGATCGGCACCGCTGAAGTTACCTTCTGATCGCAGCACCCGAAGCGCGGTCCTGTAACAAACTTGTCAAAAGAACACGTACAATGGATCTCAAAGAAAGCTGCCCAAGCGTTAGCATTCCCAGCTCTGATGAACACAGAGAGAAGAAGAAAAGATTTACTGTAAGTATAGACAAGCGTAAGCACTGTAGGCAAATGCATAGGTTATTAACACTTAGAAGTGCTACTTTCTTGGTTTAAGTAGTGAGTTGATTGTTATTTTCAACAGGCTTACAGAAATCCGTTCACTTGCTCTTCTGAGCACTGGCCATAGTCCAGTGTGAGAGGTTGTGAATGTTTTACAGTGTTTAACTCTGCTTTCTGCAAAAAGAATTTGGCTTTGCAAATCTCTGATACTCCACTTCCCACCCCCAAATAGCAGCGTTTTCACATAAAAATATGGAAGTGTTCAAATGCGGGTTTAACATTTTAGTACCAAATCAAATTAAGATTTGGCATCCTACATGATTATTTTTAAGAAAAACATTTTTCTAAAGGAATAAAATGTTTTTGAAATGGCCTTTTTCCCCCCATATAGGTATCCTATTATGCTTTTATTTTTTGTAAAAGAAAAAAAAAGTAAAATATCACATTCATGAAAGACCTTTTTTCAGTCTTCCTTCCTGTTTTCCTGATTCTAATGCCTATGAGTTTTTTCCTATCCTGTTCCCATTTCCACCCCTGTCATTCCCCTCCCTTTCTTCCTTTTTTGGTCTCCCAGTTTGACTTTCTTTCTGGAAGTGGTCATACCATTCGGTGGGGAAACTCTCTGCATTGCAGACTGAAAAATAAAGGAGTGCAGGGTGGATTTTAGTTTTGCACTTCTTTATGTTAGTGTATAAAGACAGCTTAATAGTTCTTCCTTTAAAAAGCTCAAACTGCTTCATTGCTCTTGTGAAACTTCCTCTGAGCCTGCTCTCTCTCTGTCTGTCTCTCTCTGAATTAGTCACTCTTCAGAAGTGGAATGTAAACAAACTTAGGCTGAATTGCTGCCTGAAGAATACAGCAAAACAAAGATTTACGTAGTTATTTATCTGTGTCTATCCTCTTCCCCTCCTTTCAGAGAAGAGTGATATTTGATTCGGGTTTATCAAGATGTAATTGGAGGCAGGAGCGTGCTAGTAAAAGGAACAAGCAAAAGAGAACTTTGCTGCATGTGTGGGAAACTCAAATGAGCAAGAAAAACTTGATAAAAGTCTAAACTTCAGCAAAACAGGCTTGTTTTATTGCCTCAGTGCTGGCAGTCCTGCTGTTAAAATGTGTCAGTGTGGTACATTTGTGGCACATTACTAGTGTTTAGATGCCCAGGTCATTTTAAGGGGTGTGACAACCTTAGCTACTTCAAGGCGATTTCTCCGGGCATGCCCTTCAGAAAGCTCTACCAGCAATGGTAGGAAACTTCAGAATGTAGAGAGGTGGGGGGGTAAAGAGGAATCCATGCTGGCTGTGTGGAGGTATGCCTTGTCTTAGCATTCTCTGCTTTCTGCATCAAGCAGCTTGACAAGAGCCACTTCTCACAACCAAGCTTTTGACTGTTATCACATGTATTTTACGATTTGATGACAGTAGTGAGGGTAATGCTGAACGTTGTGGCAGGAACTGTGAATTCCAAAATGTCTGAGAGTGCTTTTGCTTTGTCTCCTCTTTTGTAGCTGCGCTATAATGAGTGGAGCCTGTCAGTACTGCTTTTGGACAGCAGTGAGAGAGAAGGGTGGGGTGAACACTTTGTTCTTAACAAATTTGTGGTAGGTCATAGCTGTCTGTTTCTGATGGCAGTGTTAGTTCAATCTCTATAAACAGCAATAAAAGCCTCAGGGTGAAAGAAAACGTTAAAAAGATCAAGACTTCAGGTGACCACTTTGTATAAGCTTTACCTTAATATCACTTACGGTATATATCACTGATGTGTCTACTGTGAAACTATTATAACTTCTGTTGAGACCAGTGAGATTTTAGGAATTCTAGCTCAAACCTTACTGTGGTTCACTTGATGTTGGCACAGAAACAACATAAATATATGCAACTTAGTGTCTACTAGCTCTTCTTTTTTTTCTCACACTTGCCATGCTGAAGCGTTTTTAAAAACAACACGTGTCTGTGTACTTGTTATTCTGATAAGTCAAGCTTTTCAGTTTTGTCTTTTTGAAATGAGCTCTTAGTTCCTCCTGAGCATCTTCATAACCTTTTATTGAACATTTCATTTGTTTTTATTAAATTCTACCTGCAGTTGATATATTTATTACCAACATATATACATATTTTGACTAATAATAATTTCATGTTTGAATTTTTTAGGTTTTCTGACCAGGAAGCTTTTTTGCTTCCACTTAATTCCTGGTAGCCAGCTTCTTTGTATATCCAATCCAGATCACTGTCCTGCCTTTTTCTAAAGATTCAACATTCACTGTCTTTTTTTTTTTTTAATAAAAAGGGGGAGGACAAAAAATATTTGCTTGTTTTGGACTATACTAGGCTATATTAATTGCTGTTCGGTCCTGCTTTATAGCGGCCTGCTTTCTTTTCCCTGTGTTGATGAAACAGCTGTGTTTTGGATTTCTTGCTTTTATGCCTGTGCTGTTTAATGTCTGAGGCTTAATCTTGTCTTCTGACCTGTCCTCTTGTCTTCTACTATCACATACGGACACACTAAGAAATCTTAATATGTCTGATGCCATATGTGTTCATGATGTTCAGTGCTTTTATATCTGTTGAACTTGGGGTTTTTCTTTAGCTGGGCATGCAGGAGTTTAGGTGATGGTGTGAGCTGGGTTCACCTCTTACGGTTCTTCTGTCTTTACGCTCTCCCATACTGTCTGAGTCATTGTTCTTACAGCTAGCTGCTGCAAGAACAAAACAGCTTTAATTTTGAGGTTGCCAGCTGGGGGGATATCATCTTGCGTCTGAAGTTACGCTCATCTCTGCATTTTGCCCTGCTAATTTAAAATTATGTCCATGGCTTGCTGCTCAAGTTGGTTTGCATTGATCTGCCGTGCAGTCACAGGGAGTGGTGATTTTGTGTGAGCATTATTTGCGGGACATGATTGCTGTATAAGCAATAAGCACAGTATCTCAGTCTTGTTTTGCAGCTGAAACTTGTGCTGAAACTTTCGCTGTTAACAAACTAGGGAGGCTCTAGAAAGGTGCATAGCTAGGCTTTATGCTAAAGCATGTTTAACAGTATGAGAGAGAGCTAGTTATCCAAGCAGAGTCTCATCATCACCCAAGTGGATGCTTCCATCCAGCTTCCTGTGTTCCCCAGGGAAGACTGAGGGCAGCTTATTTGAGAAGCTAATCTGCATGAATACAGATCTCAGGCTAAGGAACTGATGGTGGTGTCTGCCGCTTCGACTAAGGGAGCTGAAAGGAGAGGGGTGAGCTGCTGTTGCTGGGGCATTCCCAGCTTTCTAAATCAGGAATTAGCAGCCTTCTGTACTTGTTTACTTGCCGTCTCCATCTTCTCCCCTGAAGAAAGAGACAGACCCTTTCTGGAAGCACAAGAAGATAGGGAAGGGAGTTCAACAGGTTGCATAAGAGGAAAGGTGTTGATGAGAGATAGGAGAAGTCAGCACGGACGCTCATCCATCAACCAGGTTTACAAAGCCCCGGATCCACAGTCTGCCTGGTTACTGGAGTCCTCTGCTACCACGGGTTTGAATGTCCACAACTGTGCAGCAGGTTCCAGCTACTCCTCCCTTGATCCCAAAACTGCATTACGTAACCTGCCCTGTATGTCAGCCACAGCACGTTTTTCCCCCTGAACAATTCATAGCATCGTAGACAACTCTAAATCCAGCCCAAATCGTTCTAAGTCCTCAGCATTCTGTCAGGATCCTGACTATAATATACATTCAAGATGTTGCGAGTTGTTGTTCTCCATATACCTGTCTTCCATATGTGCTTGCTCCCTAGGTTTTGGTGAAGGCAATCTGCAGCTTTTAAATGTTTTCCTTCCTTAACGGTGGCATTCATTATGAATTATCAAGGTGTTAACACATTCCCTAGCAAATCCTGTTGGATATGAACGAATTTATCAAACTCAATGAAATCAGCTTTGCTTTTTCTTTAATTTATTCAAGCACCAGCTAATCAAAAGCTATCTCTGTAAAAGGCAAGGCGCTTTTGATTGTTCTTTTAATCCTTTGCATTGCTGTTTATGCCTTTGTTGTCAGAAAAACATAATTGTTCACCTATGTATACACTATAAACTTAACAAGCTGGCCTGACTTTCACCTAAGGATTAAACGTGGGAGTTTTTTCTAAACTTTGCTATTGGCGATAACTTCATCCTTGTGTTACTGCAGGTTTACAAAGTGTTGGTCTCGGTTGGCAGAAATGAATGGTTCGTCCTCAGACGGTATGCGGAGTTTGATAAGCTCTACAATACGGTAAGCAAAAGGCAGGCTTATGGCATCGTGCCAGGATAGCACAGGGTAACACTTGTTTGCAGTGTTACGGCTCGAGTTAATTTCCTCATCGAGGAGTTCAAGTCAACATTCAATAACCATGGAGGCCTGTTTAAAAAAAAAAAAAACCCACGCTGTAATTTTCTTTAAACTTTGGTTTGTTTGAATTTTAAACTGAAAATTGGCTCTTTGGTCACTGCTTTTTGTTGTTGTTTGGGATCATTGTGAGTGAGGAGATCGTTGTGTAGTAATTCCAATTTACAGGTTGTCAAAGCACATGAAGTGTGTGTTTGTGATGGTAAAAATCACAGCGAAACTTGAACTATCTAGCTAGATTAATTTCTCTTCAAGTAGGCGTTTTACTTTGAAGGACTGAAAGCAATGAAGGACTGAAAGCAACCTTTTGTCTTAATACAAAGTCAGTCATGAAGTCAGTCAGAGCAATTGCTACCTGTATTTTCATAGCCAAATTCGGTGGTGGTGGTCCAAATGAAAGAGGCCTCTTCAGCAACTGAATGACGATTTCTTTGACTCATTGCTAGGAGAGGATTTTGCCCTGTTTATGTAGTGGGTAGGTACAGCAAATACTTCCTCAGCTGTGCAGTCTGTTACCTGTCCTGTGTCAGTACTGATCTCTAGTTCTTCGTGTTTGGAGCCTGCAATTTTTGCTTTAATAAATGAAGAAATAATTCTCTGTGATCTCTGTAAGGAAAGATGATACCAACTGCTTAACGGTGCTTCAGTTTCCCTTCCATTGCCCTTATCAGAAGTAGTCAGTCTTTCTTCCCCCTTCCTCACTGTACATGGATTTACATTTGGCAGTGGTATCCAAATGCAGGCAATCAGCTTGGTGCTGTCTTAAGGTCTGAGCTGAAGTCATCCTGGGTACAGCGTGCCATGCTTTGCCTGTATCTTGGGGTAGACTTGAAAGTGATGTGCAAACAAAGCATCCCCTTTTCAGTGCCTCTAGAGTGTGTTTTGGTGATCCCGTTCCCTTTGGTAAGACATTTCAATGATCCTGTTCCTGTTGCTACACTCCCTTCCTTCTTCTCTGTTCAGATTGTCGTTGCTCTGCTGAAGTTCGTTCAGTGCTGGTCTTTCTAATGCATGTAGAAATGGAGGTCATGGGGAAGCATCTAGTTCCTATTTTTACATTCTAGTTTTACAGTGTAAAACATCAAAAATAACTTGTATTGCTAACTGGAAGAGATACAGATGTTTGCAAGGGAAGAACAGCTGCCAGCTACTGTACTAGAAATCTACTTTCTTAAAAGAGGATGGGAGAATAAGATTTGCTCTTCCTGGGAGTACCTGAAGATGAAGTGAATATGATCAAGGCTTGGCTTGGCTCAGCTCACATCAGATTTTTTTGGTGAAATTCAATGATGTTGTGCATGATCTGATCAGTTTATCAGTACAGAATGTAATTCAATTATCAAATGCAGTATCATAAAGCATAGGTTGTGCACCTGTTTGCAGTTTTGACTTGGGGTAGACCACCTGTGACTTTTATACATAAAAAAGCATACATGCATACATATGTAGCATACAGAGGCAAGAAAATAAAAAAAAAAAAAAAAGGAAAAAGAAAGGAGGGACAGGGAACACCCAAGAGAGAAAGAAAATTGATGGAGGAAGAAACAAGGAGAATAAAACCAACATGGAAATTCTAGCCTACGTTTTTTTAATCTGGGACAAGTGGAAAGCCATTTTGATAACACTGCAAGAAGACAGTCCATAGCTTTCTAAAGTGAGCTGCCGTATGGATTTAAAAGGGTGTGACTAGCACAAACAAGCTGAGTGCAAGTTGTTTTTTTCCCAAGCATATGGGAAAAGGAGAGCAGAATTACTAATAATCAGGTGTTCAAACCGTTCCTCAGAAATCAGACAAAATGCAATTATTTCTAGATACTTGATGTCTAAGCACAGTTCAATTGTACATGTTTTATTTTCAGCTAAAGAAGCAATTTCCAACTATGAACCTGAAGATTCCAGCTAAAAGAATATTCGGAGATAATTTTGATCCCGGTAAGTTATCTTGTTACTTGTTTTGTCAATGTCTTCATTTTAGACTTGATTTGTTGCAGCCTACAAGAAGCTATCTTAGATGAGTATTACAGCAATCCTCAAACCAATGACTAAACCAAAGGTTAGTCATACTTCAGTAAAGAACAGGAGCTAGCGTAGGTAGGTATTCTGCCTTCTGATCTTGAACAAACTATTGCTTGGTGGCCTGATACTTCTTGTACTGAGTGCTCCAGCTCTTCCAAACTGTCCCATGTTCTGGATTGTGAGAGATTCTGAATTGTCGCTTGTAATCTCCCTTATATAAGAGCAAAAGCCAAATCACAGACTCTTCTAAACAGATGCCTATTAAATTTTAATCTACTTTGCGTGACTCTTTTCCCCCTAAAAAATAAATAACTAAGGGATTTGTCCTTGAAGGCTTTAGAGCTTTGTATCTAAATGTGCTTCCTTGGACAGTTCAGACGAAAACGAACCTTTTCCTGTTGTTGTTGCGCTTATGGAAGCCTGTCTGATGAGATGATGGTGTGATCCAGTTAGGAGTGATAGGTCCCAATTAAGCTTGCCCTGCCTGCATCAAAATGTTAATGGAAAATCATTCCTAAAAGTGCATCTAATCAACATAAGTGGCACTGTGGATGAATAAATACAAAGGCTAATGAGCAGTCTAGGTCTTTGCTCTGAGTGTTTATACTCATCGTTCAGACCCTCTTTACTTAAGGATTTTGCTGAGGGTCATTGGGAAATTCCCTCCCTCCCCTGGCTTGTTGATGTGATCCATCTGAGTTGGTAGTTTCACCTCCTCATGCACCTATTTAAAGCTTTCCTATTCTTCTTTGCTGAAGTTTGAGTGGATTCAAAGTTACTGACCTTCTTGGGATGTGCTTCAAGTACAAGTAGATATAAAAGTGTTGACCTTCTTGGTGTGTGTTTGGATTTTTTAAGAGTTCTTTCAAACATCTTAATTTTTAGCAGCTACAGTTAATTATCTGGAACCTGACATGAAGCTTCCTTTTCATGTTGCCTTCCTCCAATGGCTGCTTCTGATAAAAATGTAAAGGGCGTCCAAAAGTTCTACATGTATTGTGTCTACAGGGACTTCTTGCTTTATTTTGGTTTCTTTTATCCAAACTAGGGACTTTCAGAACTGGCTGAAGACCTATTAATGTCACGCAGCCTGGCCTTCTGTACAGCCAGATATACAGTGAGGTTTCTTGGACTGAAATTTAGAAAATGGGATTTTAAATGGGAATGGAGGGAATAAAACTTTAATAAAACCATATTTGTAAAACATAGTTCTCAGTCTTGTTTTCAATTTCTGAGGGCTATCCTGAAATTCTTGAAGCATGAGAAAATAAATAGTTCTTAAGATTTTTCTTGCTGCAGGGCAGGGCGATACACACTTAAATAATTCTTTATCTTAAAACTGATTTACTAAAGCTTTCATATAAGGTTTCTGATGACTTCTGAAATAAGTCACATTTTACAGATTTTTGGAAAAGTATTTTAATTTTGTCAGTCCATTCTTTAATGTGCAACTTGAGTATGCAGTATTGTAGTAGTGTATTGTAGTCATAAGCATAGCAGAGTGAAATTGAAATATCCCTTTCCCAAAATCTACTTAAAATACTGTTATAATGTACATTATCATTTAAACACTGTTTTTCTTGTCACTTGGGTTATTTCAAAATTAATTCCATTTTAACTTTAAAAACAGGACAGAAGGAAATCATAGGAACCAGTCAAAATACAGAAGTAGGAAATTACAGCATACATTTCAGCTGATGTGGTGCGGATGTTTTTTCTTCAACAACATGGATAGGTTTGTAGGCTTAGAGTGGAGATTGCATTCTACATCTACCATGCTGAAATAGCTGGTGTAGATGTTGGTGACTTAGGTAAAATCTTTATGCAAATTTACCTCCTTCTGGGCATTATTTAATAACCTAGCAGGGATTTAGGGATTATATTCCTGAAAAAACATGAACATTTTTCTTTATATTTGGGGGAGGGGGGGACTTGAAAATTGTAAGTTATCAGGAACCTGCTTATGGCAGTCATTGGAATACCTTAAAAGTTAGTACACAAATTAATGTTTGTGGAATAAGTATTTGAAGTATTTGTAGTTGACACGAGCAGTGAAAGATGAGATTTTTCTGTTCGATGCTTTCTCGTTATTTTCCTATTTCAAGTCCCTCATGTATCTTTCCGTATTGCTTAAAGAGTTGCATGTTTTAAGCTTTGTCTGAGGTTGAAGATTCTGATAATTTATGTATTTTTTTTTTATTTTAAAGTTAGAGGTGATGTCCAATATGGAAAGAGATGTATTTTTACTTAAATATCTATCATGGTAACATCTGAGTGCCTGCTGGCTGGCTGATTGTGCAACTTTTCCACTGCCATACCTTTATTATGGAAATATGCTGCTCAGTGGGACTGTTTGTGTAAAAACTTGTGCAATTGAGGTCAAGTTTTGCCTCTGGCTTTTTTTCTGAGTGAAATTAGGACCTGAAGGGCTCATCCATGCAATGGAGGCTGCACAGGTTAGCCCACTGTGGTTGCACGTTGCTCTTGGAGCACTTCAGTTCATGTTTAATCCACCTGTCTTACTACATTTTAAGGTAGTGTTACAGATAAACTGAAATTTGTTCTCTCACCTCACCTGAACATTTTTAAGCATGTGATTTTCATTTGTTCTTTTTAACTGCTATACATTTAAGTCCTCAAAAGGAAAAATTAAACTGGAAAACAAGTCTTTTTCATGATCTCACTGATCATTCCTAATAAATCTTTTTTTCAGATTTTATTAAACAGAGAAGAGCAGGACTGAATGAATTCATTCAAAACTTAGTTAGACAGCCAGAGCTATGCAACCAGTAAGTAGTTTCATTTCTGTTTTATAAGGACTATTTAAAGGACATGAGATGTCAAATACAAAATTGCAAATTAAATACTTCTTACTACATTTATTTTACCTGTTCAGTGCTTTTAAGTATAATAGATAATCTTTAATATGGTGGCTCTCTTCTTGAAGAGAAATCTCGAGGCTGAAGAATAATAAAAAATGTTTTTGTTTTCTCAAAGCCAATCTAAAAATAAAGTTTTGCAATGAACTGGTTTTAGTTTCAGGGGTGCAAGTTCCAGTATAAACTCTCTTGCTCTAGGGTGGATGCTTGTTTATACTATTTGAGAACTCTACCACTTGCTGCTGTGTTGCTCTTCTAGGAGTGACTGCCTGCATCCTTTTGTTAGAGCAATTCTCCAGAACTTGTTTTTAAGCATGTCAATCGAGTAGCTTAATCAGCTTCCTTAGGTGGCTTGGGATAACCAAACTGACCACCTTAGAGCACACAACTATGGTTCTGTGTAGACTCTTCTCGCAGAAGAACTGCAGGCGTGATGACCTCTGTCAGTGGGACAGTGATGAGATAGATGGTCGTACATCATAAATAGCTCCAGTTAAATCTGGGGGTGTGTTTGCAAACTGATCTTGAGGGTAAACCACACTTCTTTCAGTATAAATCTAAACCTAATAAATTTAAACTAAAGCCATGCAGCTTTCTACATTGCTTGATCTCGTAAAACAGCAAAGCTCTGTCTGGCGTTACTGAGTTTCCTTATTGCATATGCTTTGTTTAATTAGCCTATCAGTACAACCTGTGAAACTGTCCCTTTCCCACAGGAAAAAAATACCTGAGCATATTGCTGCAGTTTGAAATATGCAGTCAGATATTTGAAATATGCAGTCAGATTTTATTTTCCAACTATTTAATGTCTATTAAGTTGACGTATGTACTTCCTTTCCTTTTTGAAAAAGAAGGAAAAAAAAGTCTTTGTATATGTATTCCTTGTGACAAGTGGAAAAAACTTTGAAACACAGTCTTTATGGTGAAATAGTTTTCCACTAAAGGAAATGCTGTGAATTTTGTGGTCATAGTATTGTTCTTCTCTGGGAAAAAATAGAAAGCACTGTAAAATAATGTGTTGAAAGCTAATCTGTTTTGTTCAATTAGGAACGGATACTTTTTTTTTTAATTTAGCACAACCCCTTCTCATTTGGTCTTCAGTTTCTCCAAATACCAAGTATTTCATCTCAAAACATTTTAGATTTGTTCTCTAAATGGAAGGCCATCCTTTTCTTTTTTATATGCATCACACATTGCAGCAAATCATATTAATAGCTACGTAATCTGTTGTCTTTTCGTATGTGCCAATAAATATGAGCAGTAAAGAAGTACCAAAACATGACAACCTTATTTTTTTGGTACAGCCTGCTAGAAACTGCTCAAAGAATATGTGGCAATTGAGTCTTTTACAGTAAGCCCGTATACATGCTTTCTTAAACTGTTTTGCTTCAATGTGCCAGTAAATTTGATATTAAGTAAAATAACTTATAGAAAGTTAGTAATGTACAAGGAAGACTTGGGGGTGTGTGCATTTTCAGAGAAGTTTAAGAAAGCTCACCTTCCACTAAATCTTCAAGCATTAAAACCAGTATCGGGAGTTCATATTTTAAGTCTTGCTTGGGTAAACTTTCACTAAAAAACTTAAGGTTTGTTTGTGATGCTTTCTTCTTTCTGGAAGGGAAGGCACCTGAACATCTCAATTGAAAAGCACAAATGTCAGGTTCAGTGTGTCCAAGATAGAAATGCTTACATGATTTTCTGATATGTAGCTTTATGTTTTTGGTTTTTTATCCTTCAGTGAATTTTGTTCTTGGATTAGTCATGTTTTTGAATATTGTATCAAACCCAAATATTTCTGCTCAATAATAAACCCAACAAAAACCTGAAGTGCATTAGAGTGATCAGAGACTCTGTGAGGGCTGCTGGATGATTTTCCTGCAGTCCCTGTCAGGTGGAATACCAGGCTGGGTGAACCATTGTCTTAGAGTGAATTTGGAATTAGGTGGACCAACTTCAAGCTGCATTTACTCAGTTAACTGTATTTGTAGGAGAACTTGCTCTCATGGGTAGAATGCAGATACAGCACGCACAAAAAAAAAAAGTCGTAAGGGATAGAGATCTGATCTTTCCTCCCCATAGATGAATGATAGGATCTGCGAATTTGTTCCTTGTGAACACTGTGAATCACCTAAATCACTCAGCTGCTTTCCCCCTCAAACGTAGGTCTTCACTGAAAAGATAATGTCCAAAGAAAATGTTTGAATCCCAGTGTATAATAGTGAATGCATTAAAGATGTACCATAGTTATTTTTAAATAGACCAAAGTAGCTCCTTAATGAAAATGAGTACGTTTGCATAACACTTGAAGAACTTGAGGATAACAATACCCTGCAACCTCTATGGGGAAATGAGTTATCAGTTCTTTAAGTGAGAAGCAGGTATCTGTATTAGTTCCCTAGAAGAGAATTAGAGTGACGAGATTTTCTGGTGTCAAAATCTGGTGGATATAAAAATGAATATGGAACCTCTGGATTTCAAGGGATTGCAATACATGTTGGGTAAAGTTAAACCTTGCATTACAGTAGTCTGGTTCTTTTAAAATCTTCCTGTACTTCATGGCTTTTTGACTATCTTTTTTGTATAAGAAAGAAAGCAGTGTTTTGCATTTTTTAAAAAGGTGTGCAGAGAAGGGGGAGTAGCTGGGCACCATTATTTAGATAAAGTATGTCTTTGCTATTGACAGGGTCTTAATATTTATTAATTTTACCATTTAGTTCCAAAGATTTTAACTTTTTGAGCTTGTTCATGTTTCTGTGTGTATACAGAATTGTGTATCCGCAATTTTTGTGGGGGTTCATGTGTTTACGAACTAGAAGGAACCATATTTAGGCAGAGCTTGGGACCCCTTCATGGATTTTCAGAGATGATCCATAAACTAAATTTACCTAGTCCAGTGTATAAGTCCAGACAAAAACAACGTTCTGGTAGTAAATATACAATGTATATTGAACATACCTTTCTAAACTATTTTCTTAACTCTTTTAATTGGATATGTGAAGTTACTTTAGGAACAGTTTCAGTGTATTTTAAAATACTTTGAATTAATACAGCATGAGCTAATGATGCTGCTGCAGTCTTGGCTAAGGAATTGGTTCATTAGACTTTATTTTATTCATTACTTTTTTGCAATGCTTCCACAACTTCTAAAATTACAGATGAGAATTGTGTAACAACGATCAGGTATGCCTCTGGCTGCTACATACTGCAGAATTGTTGAATACTCTGTGACTGTACAGCGGTCTTTCACTGAACTATTTTTTTCTGCTCTGAATTCACTGGTGGACAAAGTTACTATAGTAACTATTTGAGATGTATTACAACATGCTCTACTTAATCAGCCAGTTGTCCAACATAATTAATGCAGAAAGATAATTAAGGTCAGGTTTTGATACTCTGTGTCTAGTGAAAAAAATGTTAACTTTTTGTTCTTCATTTTATAATATACAGAAGTTCTGAGACTTCAGTTATTGTGTGATGAGTCAATATTACTACAATTTTCAAACAACGGTGATTTTTCTATTCTGGGGAGTGAGGATACAAAACATACCCTGAAATAGATCAGAATGTGGAGTTCATGTAAGATGGGAAAAATTAAGCTGAAACAGTAGTGTGAAATTGCATGAACAATCTTGTCGCTGTACTTTAACCTGAAAGGCTAATGGTAACTGAAATAGATTTCATGCAGAGTTTAGGAGTACAGAATGTAAGCGATGGAGACTGTGAGCCTCAAGTAATTTATGACACGAGTTAGGTTCAGTAATGCTAATATGAAATACAGTAGCTGGAGAAATGTCAAAAACAGCTAAGCTCTCACTTCTGATCCTTGCTTTACGGAAGTGTGGAGGGTGAAATAGAAGGAAAAGAGCAAAGTATATCTGCTTCTGATATAAAAGCTACCCTATTTTGTATATATTAGTGATGAAAGGGCAGCTCCATTTTTTTTGTTGTTGTTCATACTGAATGACTCATGCAGAGTTTTCTATCTGAGGCTGTCCTGGGAGCTTCTCAAAAAACTTCCTCTGAAATTTGGGTAATGCTTCTTCCTGAATAAGCTAGCTACCTTTTAGTGAATCATAGAATGGTTAGGGACAGAAGGTACTTTAAAGATCACCTAATTCCAACCCCCCTGCCAAGGGCAGGGACATGTTCCACTTTACCAGGCTGCCCAAAGCCCCATCCAACCTGGCCTTGAACACTTCCAGGGATGGGGCATCC
Source organism: Cygnus olor (assembly GCF_009769625.2). Taxonomy (NCBI): domain Eukaryota; kingdom Metazoa; phylum Chordata; class Aves; order Anseriformes; family Anatidae; genus Cygnus; species Cygnus olor. The sequence continues at coordinate 124,571,509 of NC_049170.1, forward strand.
ACAGCTTCTCTGGGCAACCTGTTTTAGCTACCCTCTTTTAGTTTAAAACCACTACTCCTTGTCCTATCACTACACTCCCTAATAAAGTGTCTCTCTCCTGTTTGCTTGTAGGACCCCTTTAGGTACTGGAAGGCTGCTATAGGAACTCTCCTGTCTTTATAGGAGAGGTGCTCCAGCCCTCTGATCATCCTTGTGGCCCTCTTCTGGACTCGCTCTAATAGGTCCATGTCCTTCTTGTGCTGGGGGCCCCAGACCTGGATGCTGTGGGGTCACAAGAGCAGAGTAGAGGGGAAGAATCGCCTCCCTCACCCTGCTGGTCAATGCTTCTTTTGATGCAGCCCAGAATATGGTTGTCTTTCTGGGCTGCAAGCTCACATTGCTGGCTTGTGTTGAGCTTCTTGTCAAACAGCACCCCCAGGTCCTTCTCCTCAGGGCTGCTCTCAATCCATTCTCCACCCAGCCTGTATTTGTGCTTGGGATTGCCCTGGCCCAGTTGCAGGACCTTGCACTTGGCCTTGTTGAACTTCATGAGGTTTGCAAAGGCCCACCTCTCAAGGCTGCCCAGGTCCCTCTGGATGGCATCCCTTCCCTCCTACGTGTCAACCACACCACTTAGCTTGGTGTCATCAGCAAACCAACAAAGGCATTAAACAGTGCCAGTCCCAATACCAACCCCTGAGGAACACCACTTGTTACTGATCTCCACCTGGACATTTTGAGCCCTTGACTGCACGCAACTCCTTGAGTGCAACAATCCAGCTGATTTCTTACCTGCTGAGTGATCCATCTTTCACATCCATGTATGTCCAGTTCAGAGACAAGGATGATGTGGAACAGTGTCAAATGTTTGGCACAAGTCCACGGAGATGATGTCACTTGCTCTTCCCCTATCCACCAGTTCTGTGATCCTGTTGTAGAAGGCCACCAAATTTGTCAGGCATGATCTGCTCTTAGTAAAGCCATGTTGGATGTCACAAGTCACTTCCTTATTTTCCATGTGCCTTAGCATATTTTCCAGGAGGATCTGCTCCTTGGTCTTGCTGGGCACAGAGGTGAGAGTGACTGGCCTGTAGTTTCCTGGGTCTTTCTTTTCTCCCTTTTCAAACGTGGGGGTTATGTTTCCCCTTTTCTGGTCAGTGGGAACTTCATTAGACTGCCATGACTTCTCAAATACGGTGGACAGTGGCTTAGTGACTATGTCTACCAGTTCCCTCAGGACTCACGGATGCCTCTCATCAAGTCCTGTGGACTTGTGCGCCTTCATGTTCCTTAGCTGGTCTCAAACCTGATCTTCTCCTACAGTGGGTGGTTCTTCATTCTCCCAGTCCCTGCCTTTGTCTTCTGGGACTTGGACTATGTGACTGGAGCTCTTGCAGGTGAAGACTGAGGCAGAAGAGTCATTGAGTACCTCAGCCTTCTCCATATCCCAGGTAAACAGGTCTATTCCCTTCTAGAAAGAGCCCACAATTTCCCTGGTCTTCCTTTTATCAGTGACCCACCTATAGAAGCCTTTCTTGTTGCCTTTGATGTCCCTGGCCAGATTTAATTCTAATAGAGCTTTAGTTTTCCTAACCTGATCCTTGGCTGCTCGGATGATTTGTTCATGATTTTGGTATTGGAGTTATCATGGTAGTGAACTGAAGGAACTTGAAAGATTCATGTCATCTCTTCAAGTGGTATGCGAGCCAGAAGCAACACCCAATTAGGAATTATTTTGCCCCAATTTTGCATCTCGTTATGTACTATGGGAAGCTTTCAGTCTCTCTTGCCAGCTTTGGAAGGATAGCATTTTGGTCCTGCAATTAATTTGAAAGATTTATTGCACTGTTGTTAGTGCCCAGCTGGCTTACACTGAGACTACAAAACCACCACCTTCCACTTAAAAGCAGATGGGGACGGGAACATTACTGCTACCATGTACCTGTTGGGACATGCATCTCTCTTTGGGATACAGACTGAATATTTCATTCTGTTGTGTTACTTCATTAATTTTAGAAAACTAAAATTGATCTTTTAACTGTTCATTTTTTTGGAAAGAACTTAAGTTTTTTTGTGGTTGCTGGCTAGTTAGAACTTATGCTTTACATACGGCTTTTTCTTCTAATATTTTTAATGTAGCTCTACAGAGCATTGTCTCGTGAAGTCTTCACATACGTGTACTTTCACATGTCAAATTTTTGTGAGTAGAAAAACTTATTCTATGTAACATACTCAGCAGTTGAATTATGTTGCTATAAAAACATTTATTGTATACAGTCCTTAATTACCAGAAGCGTAAAACTTTGTGATGAGTAACTTCTTGGTCCACTGCTGTTGAAGCCATTACTGTTTTTCTACGATTCTGGCTGAAATCGTGCAGGTTATTGGTGTCCTAATGCATCTAATTGTGCTTCTAGCCCAGGCGTCAGAGCGTTCCTTCAGATGGATAACCCCAAACACCAGTCGGATCCATCAGAAGATGAAGATGAAAGGAGTAATCAGAAGGTAATAAAACAGACATAGAACAGTCTTCTAAACTTTAGCTACTCGACAGCAATCTTAAGTATATTGCTTACTGAAAATTACCAATTGGTTTTGCAGTAAATCTCCTCTCCGCTCTTCTAAATGAAACTGTTCTGCTGTGGGCTGTAAGATATTTTCCTGTCAGATATGAACTGCAGCGAAGATTTAGAATGATTGCTAGCTTTGTCTTGCTTCTTTCCCACTTGCTATGGGTGAAAGACTCGGATTTAGTCACAGTTTAGTTGTCACAGTTCTTTTCAGTCTCTTCAAAGATTCTTGCTAAGGACATCTGGCAAGGAGCAGCGGAGACTGAATTTTTAATTGTGTGGGGTTTGTTTGTTTGTTTTATGTTTGTTTTGGTTTTTAAAGAGAGGGAGAAATGTAATTCTCTTGGAGGAAAAAAAAAATCAGTCTTTCTAGAAGTCGCTCAGGAGCAAAGATGGATTTAATTTCAGTTCACACTGAACACTGTGTGAGGTCTCAAGCCTCTTTTGTCAGAAGAGCTACTACAGAAGTACAATTTAGATGGATTCTCTGAAAGTTGATTTACAATCTCCAGAAACAGCACTGGTTGAAAAAAGAGTATTTCTAGGAAGGCAGAAGTGCCATGATTGACCTTGTTTTCTCTGGTTTACTTCATGGCATATAGCTGTGACCTTAGTACTTCTCTTTTTATTCAGTCCCTCTTAAAGAATGCAAGAGTTGCCTTTCTGAATCTACTGTAGTACAGTGCAGTGTGTTTTCTGAAAGTCTCACTTCAAAGATGCCAGTCTTTGCTTTTTTTTTTTCCTAAAGTACTTGACAGCACAGCGAGCATACAGCAGAATGTTGCAGAATACTATAATTTAAAAGACAAGTTTTCTTCTCCTCTTTTGGAAGATACTTTAAGTAATGTGGAAAGCTTCCATAGAAAATACATGATGTATCATATCACAACAAATTCCAAAATAGGAGGAGAGCTAACGTGTAGTGGCCTGGGCCATACTCTTTGATAGAAAGTTAATGGTCTCACAGTTCCTGTAAGTGATGTAGCTGTACAACAAGGAACAATAACAAGCTTCCCTTCCAGTCTTAAAATGTACATAGTACTCTTTAAAAATAGTTTAGTGCAATGGCGTGGTTGGTTCTTACTAGTGTAGTAGTCACGTCTAGTGCTGCTGGTCAGGGCATTCTCTGCTTCTGTGGGAGTGCTGATTTTGTGATGCCTGTTTGCCTATCTCCAGATAACTTGTCTTTGAGATTTATCTTTCTCTGATAAAATCCAAAATAAGGCTAAGGGTACTGCTACTGCTTCTTTATTTAAAAACAAAATGGAGAAAGTTACTTAAACGAAGGTGGTTTCCTCTTGTCTGTGTAATTTACAAATCCCATCTGGGTGTGTGCTGGTAAGACTCATACCATTCCTGGAATTAGTTAGTTAACCTTTAATGTCAGGATGGGAAAGGTTGGGAATGTTTTTTCTTGGTGGGGGGAATGTGCACTCTTTTTTTAAAGCACTACATCTTTAATTAGACTCTCGCATAAACAGTGGGGTTTAAAAATAATTTTATTGGTAAGGTCTTGGAGAATTTAGAACAAAAGGTAGAAAATGTATTCCTAGAGCGAATACAGAAGGGATTAGGCTCTCCAGGAGGAACACATCGCTTGTTGACACAGTCTTAAATTTTCATTCCTAATCTTGTCCTTTCTATCTGCACATGACTACTTTATTATCTTTATCCTGCAATATGATGTGTGTAGAAATACTTTGTGACAACGTGGTGATAGCCAGATATTTCAACTTACAGTGTTCCCAGTTTAGATGCTAGATATCTGTAAAAACCTATTCTAACAAGTGGGTATAGATGGAGCAAATCAGTAAAGTATTTTGAAATTACCACTGGTTGAAGTATAAGAGAAAAATTTAAAAATAAACAAACCTCTTTGTTTCTCCCAACAGTTAAATTCTACCTCACAGAATATCAACTTGGGACCATCTGGAAATCCTCAGTAGGTTTCAATTAACTACAAACTGAAAAATTAGACTGAATATAATTGGTAATAGTATGAAGAGTTCTTTGGACGTACGGCTTTATTTTTTATTTTCACTGCTTGGAAGGAAGCAAGACATTTTAATCCTGTGCTAAATAAACAAACCCCCCCCCTTTTTTTTTTTTTTCCTTTTTACCTTCAGGTTTTGTTAGTCTGCTGTTATCTGTAGGTTCATGCCTGGTGTGCCCTGGGACTACACTGCTGTCCTTTTACTTAAGGATGATATAGCAAAAAAAACAACACCAAAACTCTCTTCCTTTGGGAGTGGTCCCACAACTGTTAAGAATGTGACCAGTTTCTGAAAACAAGTTCCTTTTAGTACATTACAAAGGAGCAACTTACCTTGTTGATAATACAAACCTAGTCACTGCAGTCACAAATTGCTTCTCTGGTGTCTTCTGCAGAGTTTCTGTTCTCAGGTCTCTGTGAATTTGTGCTTTTGTCATCGAAGCACAAAGCTTTTTGTCTTTTTTTTCCTCGTTTTTTTCTCCTCAGATTTGTCCTGGGCTAACAGGGGAAATGGTTAACAGACTGCAGTGAGAAATTAAATTTTAAGAGTACTTCCCTTGAGGAACAATAAATGAAGAGGTGTATTGGGACATTACTGTTGTTTCAGAAGCTGAAGGGATGGATAATTACTTTGCTGACAAAAATACTTCTGAATTGTACTTAGGAAAAAATGAGGGGATTATTGGAAATAACTGAAAGGAGTGGTGATGTGGGAAGTGGAAAAACAGACTGAATTTATACAAATACACGCTCAGAAGAGGAAGGTGTAACAGCCTCGCTCCTCTTGCTTTAATTTAAAATGGGGGAGCAATGGATGGAGGGAAGGATGGGCTGAGGAAAGATAGAATAGATGTCAAACGTGGTCCGTCCTTCCCTCATGTAAGCTTTAGAATCCATTTGGCTCTTGTGAAACAGGAGATAAGCTCCAGGAAAAGTCATGGGGAAATGAAGACTTAAAAATTACAAGACACTAGAGGCTATGGAGGACAAAAGAATAGTCTTACTCCTACTCTGTATCTTTAACCTTCAAAATTAAAAAATAAAACTCAAATGATGCAACCCTACCACTTTTTCTGGAGGAAAATAGAATTGCAAAACAAAGGGCAGCTTTGTGGAAGTCCAGGTATTGGTTGGAATGAAGAATAAAGAAGGCTGTTGACAGACCGCTCTTTTTGTGTTACAATTCAAGTGTTATGCTAGACATCTGTACAGATGTGAAGCTTGTAATTGATACCCAAATAACCTGTATCCTTTCTAAATATCTTTCAGCGCTAAACCAACAGACTTTGATTTCCTGAAAGTTATTGGGAAAGGAAGCTTTGGCAAGGTGAGCTTTCTAATTCCTGTGTCTTACCTGGTGCAAGGGTTCCAGCTGGTGTCTTGTGCATAGCGACTGTTGGCTGGAGACCTTGCCGGAGGCTTCGGAAGCTGTATCATCCTAGGATGGTATATAAATTCTTGTATTAGATTCCTGTTGCTGCCACTTCATAGTAGTGCTGTTATTTATTCCTGTTGTGGTGGTAGTCTGCCTTGGTCACTTGTTGGGAGTAACAAATTAGTGTTTTCCTCTCTTGTTAAGAGCAGTAGGGATCCTCTCTTTTCCCCAGGGAGGAAGGGAGGTACCCCTGTGCTTGTGCGGCAGCTGGAGTACAAATCCTGTGCTTCCCTTTGTTGGTATGGGCTGCTTTGTCAAGCACCTAATGCTATGGAGCAGCACTTTGAAAAGTGACTTTAATATGGATATTCTCCAAAGAGATGCATCAGAGAAACCCTCTTGAAATCTTTAACAAGTTATTTTTCAAAGTGTTGTTTTTCCACAGAATTAACTTTAAAACTTACAAAAACAGCTGAAATTCATCTCTAGAGAGCCAGCAGCTCCTGGAAAATAAATGCTGTAATTCAGTCTTTCATGATATCACTATATAGACAGATTATGCTAAACTGTATCACTGTATTGGTGCTAGCTACTCTAAACTCTGTTCGCTCTGTGGTGATTGACTACATGAAAAGCAAAGATGCTATTGAGAACACATAGCTTTAATGCTTTTCAGTTATGCTGAAATTAAGAAATTGTTAATAGAATGTGAAATACAGCAACCACATTTCTTCATTTGTTTTGAACTTCACAGGTTCTTCTTGCCAAAAGAAAACTGGATGGGAAATATTACGCTGTCAAAGTGCTGCAGAAAAAAATTGTTCTTAACAGGAAAGAGGTGAAGAAAAATATGCTATCTCCCTCACCCCTTTCTCTTTCCCTTAATTACAAAATTGTTCCTATTTACTTACTGATCCTTTACTTCTCTACAGCAAAAACATATTATGGCTGAACGTAACGTGCTTCTGAAAAATGTGAAACATCCATTTTTAGTGGGATTACATTACTCATTCCAAACAACAGAAAAGCTTTACTTTGTTCTGGATTTCGTTAATGGAGGAGAGGTATGTGGTGATTCTACTTGGATTTGAGTCTCTTCATTCCTCTCACCTAGAATTAGCACAATAAAATGATCCTTTACAGTGGGCTGTGATCAGTATTATCCCAAGTTTTGAACCTCTTATTACTTCATCTAAAGCAATGCTGTTCTTGCAGACTTCTGTAGCTATACAGACCCTGTTCTTATCAACAACTTCAATCCAGAATTAATTCATGGTTGTCAGATAAAAATACTGTCTCTTTTACAGTTACCTAAATTTATCTCTGTTATGAATTAATCATATGTTGACATTTTTCAGTATGTAAAACTGTCTTTTTCTCTTTCATCTGAATTAGCTGAGATGCTGGTATTTCAAAAGTGGAAGGAAAGAAACGGGCAATTGAATTTGCTACTATGTTTATAGGAATCTTGGGATTATTCTGTGGCTTTGCATTGACTAATTATTTGTTGCCAAATAGCCTTATTCTCAGGATTCTTTTCCTTGAAGTGATGCTATTGAGTATGAGGAGTCACTAAGTAACTTGGAGGAAAATGTGTGCAAGAAATGGAAGAAATCTGTAGATATTTAACTAAGATGTTTTGGACCACTTTGTCTTTAGCCAGAGCCATGTTGCTTTTCAAAGTACTCAGTACTTCCAGGAGTGCTCAAGAAGCTACTGGTCAAATAGCTAATAAACATGAGAAGGGTATGAAATGTTGCTTCTATTTTTTCATAAGGTTTTATGGAAAATTGGGGTATTGCAGACTGAACTGTGACTGAAGATCACAAAGTGTAGTGAAAAATGATTGTGTGAAGGTAGTTGTCCAACGTATATGCTGTAAAGGGGAGCTGTCTTGTCAGTTGCTGTTTTCAATTTGGTAACTTATAGTTGTAAAACACATATACGTTTTCCAAAGGCCTTACAAAGTCGTAAAGCAGAACGGAGGAGGAGGAGACGGGATGCTGTTGTAGAAGATAAAACTCTGGTAGCTGACAGAGAACATGAGAAGGAGGGGTAGAATTTAACCAGTTCGATTCAGCATACCTCAGGGTTACCTATTATGTCCCTGCAGCTGTCTATACACAGACAAAAATAAAGTATGTAGAATAAATCATTATGAAGTATGTGAATTGTGGTATATGTTAGTAGATACTTATAAGGCCCACTGCCACTATTCGTGATGCCCCCAGACCTGGGTTTCTGACTCCTTTGAGTGTTGGAGTCTGGACTTTGATGGACCTTCCTCTAGTCTAATGTACTGTCATCTAATTTAGACAGCATTAACAAACTCCTGGTTTGCTCTACTCTGAATCTTTGGCTACAGCTTAGTTTGGCATTCTTCCAGGCAAACTAAAGTACAGTTCAAAACAGCCTTCAAAGTTCAATGAAGCACTTGGAAATTTTTGGTGGCTTTGTTTTTCTCCTAAACTTTGCAGGTAGAAAACAGAAAAATTCTATTCTCTTAAAAAAATAAAATAAAAAAAAAATTGAATGCGTAGCACAATTTCATATGTATATGATTTAATCTTTGGCTAGACTTCTGCATCTGCTCAAACTATTTAAAGCCAAAGCTCTGTAGTTGAGAACATTTGTGAATCAGCCTGGAATATACATCTCCCGAAGTGTTCTCGGAATACAATTATATAAACACTTTTATACAAAACTTTGAATGCAAGGATACTTGGAAATGGAAGATGACTTGACTGACACCTGGCTATATCCTTTCAGGAGGTTTGTCTTGCATGGTTGAATCTTGCCAGCCTCTATTCACAGCTTGGTGGTTTTTCACTATTTTTTTTTGACTAGCCTTGGTTTTAAGGGGATATCCTTGTAGCTGAGTTACCTGTGTGTTTCAGAAGTGTAAAAGACTGGAAAAGAAGTGAGTAAAGGAATGTTGTAATGCAGCAAAACCAATTTTATTTCATTTTCCATTCTTAAAAGTGTAGACAGATAAGTAAAATGACTTTTTACTGTTAAAATTGCACCTTACTAACCTGATTTTGTGTGTTTTGTTCTTATTTGCTGTTTTCCATATTTACAGCTGTTCTTTCACTTACAAAGAGAACGTTCCTTTCCTGAGCACAGAGCCAGATTTTATGCTGCTGAAATCGCCAGTGCACTGGGCTACTTACACTCCATAAATATAGTGTACAGGTAAGTTTCTGAACTGTGTTCTTGTACTGCAGAAGTTCAAATGGGACAAATTACTGAGTAAAAAAATGCTGCATGAAATCATCTTGGGAGAAATTTGAACATAATGTTTCCAAAAAACATAAAGCTTCTTTCAACTGAAGAATAAAAGCCAATGCCTTTGAAGCTTTTTTGTTAGTGACTTCTGCTTTGAGTTAATACAATGATTTTTTTTAATAGGGATTTAAAGCCAGAAAACATTCTCCTAGACTCACTAGTAAGTATGCAACATGATTTTTGATTTTCTATCTTTCTCACAAAATTGACATTTATTCATGTGCATGTTGAGCGTGTTCTATTTTTTTTAAATATCCCTCTTTTCTTAAACAGGGTCACGTTGTGTTGACAGACTTTGGACTTTGTAAAGAAGGGATTGCAAGTTCTGAAACTACTGCAACTTTTTGTGGGACACCAGAAGTATGTTGACGATTTCCGTATCTTTTGACTAATAACTACTGTTTGTTGACAATTATTTGTGTAAACAGAAGATCAAATACTCTGCTTTGTATTGTTGGAGACTTGCATTCTTTTTACAAGCTCTTCCATGGAACCAAACCAAGGGAGACTTTACTGCAGATCTGTTCTTTGTCCTGCTTGCTAATATAGAGTATCTCCTACTTACTACCCACAACCTCATAAATCATCTTTTCTGTCCTCCCTCTTCCCAACCCTTTTCACATACTCTGTTTCTTCCCATGTCTCCTAACCACTGGCTAGACACAGGACAGTTGGTTTTTGTAACAGCTGTGACAGATTTGCCAGTATGAATTTATTTACCATATCCTGCCACTAATTTTTAGTAGGGTTAGAGGCACTTAGTATCTCGTGAGACTTGAGCAACTTTTGTATATGACTGAAACTTTGAACTTGATGACAGCTTATTTAACTTTGTCTCTTTTTACTAAGGAAAATAGACTGGAAGACTCAGAATCTGGAAGTGTTAAACATGTACGAGGGGTTGACTGAGATGCCAAGATTAGTGGCTTTTTTTTTTTTTTTTTACTTTGAATATAAATTACGGAAAAGGCCTTTGGCAGAGAAGGATGGGTAAGGAGTGGTGTGTAGCTGAAACATTTGAACTTAAAAAGAAAAAAAAAAAGCAACATTTGACAACTTATCCTTGTTATCATCAAAGTAGGAATCCAAAAGGCCAAGTGGTAAATGTGAGCTGAAACAGTATTTGTTGAATGCTTCACAAAGTTAATCGGACAATATATAGAACACCGACTTCAAATTTGAGGAAAATCTATGGGACTTCTGTCTAGTGTTCAGAAAGCTAGTTTTAATGCTTACCTTGGACTTCCATGAGTTGCAGCATAAGAGGATGCTAATGCAGTTGCTTAATATTTGTTCTTTAAAATGTAAAGACTAAATGTAACAGTTGCGTATTATTCTTTCTAATCCAAGATACAGATTCAAATATTTCATAATCCTGCTAAAAGCACAATGGTATTCTCTGTTTCTGCACACTGAGTTGTTTGACTTCCAGCACCTATAAAGTTCAAATGAGATTATGAAAGGTTATAACAAGTTCAAAATACTCAAGTGCTTTTCATGCTTTTGCAGGGTCATCTGTAGACAAATGAGGTACAGGGCACTCACGCATACAGAAAGTTTGAGAAATACTGCTACAAATAAGCTATGACTTTCAGCTCCTGTCATTACAGTGATATCTGTGCCTTGTCCATTTACAAAGAGAGGCTACTATACGTTTTACACGTTAACTTTCAGAATTTGGATACTGGAATGATAAAAGTGAGCAACCTCTTGCCTTGAGGGAAAGGGTTAGAAACTGCATGTGTGGTGTTGTTGTAAACTGAGATGATGGTGATGAACCAGCTGTACTAATTTTATATTACATACCTACGAAGAATAGTCTTGTACTGTGAAGTGCTGCGCTTGTACTGTAGCGTTAGTAAGTTCTGAGATGCTGAGTAGATTTCTTGCAAGGCAGATGGAAACCAGTTATCATTGTCGTTGTTTGATACCAGATGTTTATAACAAATCAGATGACAGCTCTTTTACAAGAACTTCTAATTTAGATAATTTAGCAATTCACAACTTATGCCCTCACTAAAGTTTACGGTGAAATTCAGAGTAAGGCATACTGTTTCTCGGTGATAAGCTTGAAGCAGAATGAACTGCTTCTCCTTTCATGTTTATGTGGTGGATGGGGAGCACTCAGGCTTGGAATGGCAGAAATCAGCTTGGCTGGTGGCCAGCTTGCTGAGAGAGAGGTATACCGGGAGGACGTTGCCTCTAGTACATTACAGCAGCCTACTTGAAATGTTTAACAAGTTTCGTAATAGAGGTGGGAACGTAATTTGGCAAAACAATAGTGTTTGGAAAGCATTGTTTCAATTGGGAAAACAGCTGTCCTACTTGCTAAATGACCAGACGGTGATGAAGTATTTGCCTTGAAGAATAAGATAAGTAAGTCAGTCTTAAAATTGCTGTAAGCAACTTTTCCTGAAGATGTTTACTGTTATGTGACTAAAATGTAGTTTTTTTATTGCTATCCTAATGCTCTATTTTTTTATTTTAATTTTAGTATCTTGCACCAGAAGTCATTAAAAAGCAGCCCTATGACAACACGGTAGACTGGTGGTGCCTTGGTGCAGTTCTTTATGAAATGCTTTACGGGCTGGTATGTACTTAATACATGTGGGGCAGGGATTGCTTCCATTCTTCTCCCTCTTTATCTTACCTGAAGTACACCAGAGTGTTAAAGATGCCGCCTTTTGTAGAGTATTGAAGTACTCCACTTCAATGGATGAACAGTTTGTGTTAACATAGCATCTGTTTTTCTCTCTTGGATTTTGCATTGCCTCTGGATGTTTAAACTTTTGCTTTCCAGTGAACTGCTGAACATCAGCTCTGAAGACAGGTAGCCATGACTGAGGGAACGTCAGAGTAAACTGTATCAATAGTGATAATACCCGATAAATTAAAATATGTATTTTAACTTAGGTCTTCCAGGATTTCTTCTAGCTCTTCTGCTTTTAGATGCAATATTAAAAGAAAAAAATCTTACTGTGCTTCTTCTAGTCACATGTGATCGCTCTAATAACAGTGTGTTCTGTTAGTTTTCTTTAGTTTTATATGCATCTGGACCTTAAGTAGGGAAACAGATCTGGTTTTCCACTTGTTCTTTTCAGGCAGGCTCAGTGGGAGCTTTGAATCTGGAGGGCATCTGTAGCTACTTGTGAGGGTGAGGACATATTACGAAAAGAGGAGGTGGCAGGGGAAAGCTATCAAGTGTAGAGACTTGGCGGTGGGGATGACTGAACTAAAGTTAGCAATGTGTAAGAAGCGGATTTCTTCCTTCGTTGCTAGCAGTTCCTATTTCTTACAGAAGTGTTTATTGATGCATACACATAAAACAAAATGCTGAATGTGCCTTCAAAATCATCTATAACATTTGTTTTTTTAGCCTCCTTTTTACTGCCGTGATGTTGCTGAGATGTATGAGAATATTCTTCATAAGCCCCTGGTTCTGCGTCCAGGAATCAGTCTCACAGCCTGGTCTATTCTGGAAGAACTTTTGGAGAAAGATCGGCAAAGCAGACTCGGAGCAAGGGAAGACTTTGTATGTAATGTCCTAATTTATCAAATTTATCAAGCCCTTTTTCATTTAAAGGGACATGACCAAATTTATGTGCACCACACAGGTTTAATAGTGGGAGAGCAGAAAATGCTCCGTTACGAGTCTGTCTCTTTTTTCCTCCTTTTTATTTCTTCTTCTAAGACACCAGTTGTGGTCATTTAATGTTAGGTCATGTGTTGACCTTGTAATAGAGCACGTAGATTATGACAGTATTTTTTCCACGGTGGCAATATGATGAAAGGATGGTAGTGTTTAGCACAGCTGTTTACTGCCTCATAACTATTAAGCATATTGTAGAGTTTTTTAAGCTGCTGCTTCTCAGACAGTGATCTTTATAAAAACTAACATCTTGAAAAGAGGAGCAGAAATAGTATCGGGAAACATTCCTGCTCTGTGGTTGATTTTAAGGCTTAAATGCAGAAACCAGTTCTTAGAGGCAGGCTAACAAATTTGAATTGCTCTTTTTGCCAACTACAGCTTTTATTGCAAAACAAACCGAATGAAGGACTTGACTTCTTGACTTCCTTAGGTTTTGTTTGTGCGTGCAATCTGAAGTAGTATTTACTGTGATGCGCAGGATGGATCTCTGAAACGCGTGTTATCTCTATTCCCTACTGCAGCTTGAAATTCAAAAGCACCCATTCTTTGAATCTCTCAGCTGGACTGACCTCCTTCAGAAGAAGATTCCGCCACCATTTAATCCTAACGTGGTAGGTGCTGTTTCAGTTCATAGCTGCCAAAATTCTGCCTTTAAAGGCTCTTCTGTTTGGAAGAAATATTTGTGCATCAGAATGGATGGGAACCCCTCAGTGCTGGCTGCACTCTGGAGAAGTGACACTTCCGAGCAGTGGTGCTGTCTTCATAACTTAAAACTCACTTGGATGTTTGCTGTTCCCTCTGCTCGTTCCTATCAAAGGACTGACAATTTCTGTGGGGTCTGTAGACAAAGAAGAATAATTTACAGCCTCTTTATGTGAAGCCTCCAAATTACTGACTTCACGATTTATTTTTTTTGTAATTATTAAGCCTTAGTTTCAACCCTACTTTTGTTTATCTTCCTATCAGTTTACATCTGTTTGGTGGAGAAACCTTTGGTGTCTTTTCTCTCCGCTCCGTAACTCCTACTGTGCTTTAGTTCTTGGATGTGCTACTGGGAAGGTGGTCTATCAAAGCAAATACTGTTGCTGGAATTTAATGCTTTAGTATTATTAATGAAAAAGGGAGAAAGAATTTGGTTTGTGGTTGTTTTTTTATTTTTTTATTTTTTAAGTTTTTGCAGCTCCCTAAAAGTCACTTAAGAAAGAGATATTCTTTAGTATTTCTTAGGTTTTTCACATCATAAATGTGTATCGCTTCTGGCCTGAATGCCAGCCTAAAAGAAACAAGCAAGCTTTTAATAACTGTTTTAATAACTTTCAGGGATGCTGTAGTGTGCTGCTTTAAGCTTTCTGTATTTACATAGGAAAGAATTACACAAAGTAGATGGTCTCAGAAGTTAAATTTGAAATCTACAGGAGAAGCATAGTTTTTTAAAACACAGCATTAATATGACAAATGATTGATCTTCCTGTTTTCTAGGTTGGCCCAGATGATATTGGGAATTTTGATGCCGTGTTTACAGAAGAAATGGTCCCATACTCAGTTTGCATTTCTTCTGATTACAACATTGTTAATGCCAGTGTCCTAGAGGCAGATGATGCATTTGTTGGATTTTCTTATGCACCACCTTCTGAAGATATGTTTTCCTAGGAAGTTAGAAGCCAACAGTGTTTTGGAAGTCTTGGGATGAACTGAAATGTTAGAGTTATGAACACATTCCAAAATAGTGTAACCTGTGCCTCGTTTTGTATGTAGGTTTAAAACCTATGAACAAACTTTCTCTGCTGTATAGGAGGAATTTGGGCATTTTGGATGGCTTTCTTTGGGGTTTGAACTGTTTATTCCTGCTGCAGAAAATATTTTTAAAAACTTTAAATAATGTTCTCTACATTTACGTATTTTTTTAAGCAAAAACACTGACTGTTCTCCTCAGTCCCTTCAGGTTTACATTCATATGTATCTAAGATTAGGCTGGCACAAAAAGCAGCAAATTTAGTAAATTTATAAATGCCTTTGTACCTATTTACAGTGACTTTGTGCTTGAATTGTAACTATGCAAATCGTCTTTTGTATATCCTGGTTTAAAAAAGGTAAATGTTTTCCCTGTTTTATCAGTTTGAAATTTGTTAACTTACCTGTCAGCACTTAAATGAAGGTTTAATTTAAGTTAACACTGAGATGCTTCGAGGATTTCTGTAGAATGAAGAGTTGGGCATGTAAAACTAGATCGTCGTTTTTGCATTTGCTGGAGTACCTAGTTCACTCAACTGGATTATCTGAGGCATGGGGGATTACTCAAAGCAAGGACAGAACAAATTAACTGTATTGAATTGATAACATTACTGATCATGTGTTCTACCTTTTTTCCTCCCTGAGAGAAATGTCTGGATTTCAACTGCATTAAAAATATTTTTTGTTAAAACTCTGCTTTTCCAAAGATATAATTAGCAATAATCACCGCTACTTTGAAAGGCTATCTTGCTTTAACCTTCCAGGGATGGGTGGTAAGGGGATCATGCCAAATATTTAAGCATTTTTCTCACTGGTATATAGTTTGAAACACTAATTATGTTCCAAATCGATTGTACTTAAACATTCATAGCTACTTGTCCTTCTGTCTCCCATTTTGCACCATTTTTAAATCTTCACTTGATATTTGGAAAAAGTAATGTAAATTACATTGGTAATTCCTAGAATGTGAAAAGCTATTGTATTTCTCATAACATACACATGTATGGACAAACTGATCATTCTGATCAACTTCTGTTTAAGGAAAACTTTTAACAATGCAAAAACTGACTGCAGTTACAGCGTGTACAAGCCTATTATGGTAGTATTATATATTACCTGTAAATAACAACTTATTTTTGTCTGTTACTTCAAAAAATGCTCTGTGGTTTTTTGTTCATAAATGCATTCAGTTAAATGCCTTGGTTTGAGAGAAGTCTGATAAGACACAGAGGAGCAGCCAGAGTTAAGTGTTAGATAAATTTCAGTATTTAAATGGTTTCCTTTTTGACAAAATAAGAACTAGCTAAGAGAAGTACTAATATTGCATCAAGATCAGGTAAAAATTGAGAACATCACGAACAACCGTCTGTCAAATCATAATTCTTTTGAAATTAATGTTGTCAACAGGAAAACAGCAAGTGAAAGCTAAAACGGGATTCTTTGTTTATTCCACTTCTCTTGCATAATGCTTGAGTAATGCTGAATAGTTGGTGTGTGAGGTGTGGGAAGGAGTCTCTGGGTAAAATATGTACGAATTAACATTGAAAGGGAAGGAAGGAAGGGGGACTATCATTTGTGGGAGTGGAGCAGTGCTCATTTCCCATAGTGCCACTGTAAAGTTTTGAGAAGTGTGGAAATAATCTATGCAGCTGTTCAGGACAGCAGTAACTACATGAATCATGTTCTTGCAGTTGTAATTGTTTGGCAGTAAGCCTTTTTTTTCCTTTTTCTTCCCTCCTCTGCAGTAGGCCTTTCTAATGGAGTAGGAGGGAGAAATTGATTTGAAGAAAGGAAATATCCATTCTCATACTAAACTGTACTGAGCTTTTACTCTTCATACCCCTCGAATGATTCTGCACGTTGCTGGAACTGCATTCTGCTTACAGCAGGGAAATGTACCATATTGCAACTTTTTTTTTACCTCTCACAGCTAGGAAGTACAGTACTGTGGAGAGATGACAAGGAAGGAGATTACTTCAGTGTGGTACATGCTGCACCACTTCACTTGTTGTCCTCTATTTCCAAGATGTATATAGCTAGTCATCTAACTGGGTGAAAAGATTTGGAGCTTCATTTTGCCTTTTTTGTCAAATGTATTGTGTCGTCCCCCTCCCCACTCCCTTTTTAAGATGACAGTGGTAGTTTTCTTGCAGAGCAGCTTGATTTATTGCTTATTAATCTTACTGTTGTTTTGTATTTTTTTTGCTTTCAGCAAGCTTTGCCTTTTTGGCTAAGTGTGAATGTGTCAACATTTCACTTCAAATACTTAGGTTCATTTTGTTCCTTCTACTGTATTTCATATTGTGAAATGCCCCAGTTAGATCAGGACTAGCACAGGTAGAGTAACCAACAGTGTACAACATCAAGCAATAAACCCTCACGCTACTTCCAAATATTAGCACTCTTGTTCTGTATCTCTCTGATTTTCATGGTAATGCTTTTCAGAGATGACTGAAAAGCTTAAGGTGGGGTAGCCCCTTCACAGAAGACCGAGTTGAAAAGGAAAGGTTGGATGGGTTGGACGTGGTGCTTAGGGACATGGTTTAGTGATATATTGGTAGTAGGGGGATGGTTGCGCCAGATGATCTTGAAGGTCTCTTCCAACCTTAATGATTCTATGAAATCTGAAATGATGATAAAATCTGGATTTTGAGAGCTGCAGGGAGCCTACAGAGGCATGACCTGTGCCATTCCCTTCCTCAGGTGGCAGATAGTTGATAAAGGGAGGCAGACTTTGCTGAGCTGTTGGCCTGTCCCTAGTGAAAGGGACTGTTCCACACTGGAATCCATCTCCTGCTCCAGAGAAGCACGTTAAGGCCCTTCTTCTTGGTGCTGTGGAAGCAAACGAAAGGTGCTGCCATTGTGCTCTCCCATCTTCTGACCAGGGAGGAGAGCGAGTGAGATAGCAGGAGCAGCGGACTGGCTGTGCTGCATGGCAGTTGTAAAAACATTAATCGAAATAAGACACGCAAAAAAAGAATTTCGTGGTGTTGTCTGGGGAGGTAAGTTTGCTTATGCTAAATGCAGTAGACTATGCAACGCTTATTAATGAGAGATTGTTTGTTTTTAAAACCATCCTGGCTTTACTATTTATTGTAGGGTCGGTGCGTGATCCTTTCAGTGCCCTGCCCAGGGCTGTAGCCGGCCTGAGGGGGCAGCGGCTGGGGCCGGGCTCCGGGTTCGGCGTTTCCCCCCTCAGCGGCTCCCCCGCGGCGCCTTTCCCGCCTGCCGCCAACGGCTGCCGGGCTGAGGCGGAGCAGGTGGCGCAGGCAGCCCCCTCCTGCCGTCGGGCTCCCTTCATCGCCCCGCTCCTCTCGGGGGACGCCAGCCCCTCAGCTGTGGTGGGAAGGGTTGGGCAGTGGTCTTGGGGCAGGGAGGGAGGGGAGGCATTGTGCTGAGGTGCTTTGGGGTTCTGTTAGGTTTGAGACCCTTCTTGTGAGAGATTTTAAGGGATGGAGCAGCAATTGTGTGGGAGTAATCCCAAAGAAACTGAAAAAGAATCCCAAATATAAATTCTTCTTCAATTTGTGCTTAAAATTTGATACCCCAGGGCACTACAACACATCTAGCCAGTCCACAAGGTGCATTTCTCAGAAGTTTTACACAACCGCTGTAAGGGTACGCCACGGGTACCCAGTTATTTCACTGACAAATATTGATCTGTTTGTACTCCAACACCCAATTCTGTGACTTCCTACAGGTTATCGTTCATAAACAAAGAGCTTTGCTTTCTCTTCAGCCTGTTAATTCTATGTTTTTGTCCTGTGCCAAGTAGTTAAATCTATTTTTGAAGACTTAAGCGTGGTTTCATATTGGCCGTTTATAGAGAAGACAGATGACACTTTTTAAAAGAAAACCTGTAAGGCAGTAAAATAGACATGTGTACCACATTTTGGCCTTAGTTCTCCCTCTACAGTAAATTTGTAAGTGAAGTGCTTCATGTGGTGAGATTTTACTCTAAAAATGCAGATATGGGAGTAACACGCAATGAAAACAACACTGAAGAGCATAGTCACCTTCCAGACCAAAACTGTAGTCTTGAAGGCTTTTTTCCATCAGAATAAGAACTGACCTGTGTACGCTGATGAAGTGTACAACACAACACAAGTGTGTGCAAGATCTACGCCTTAAATAAATGCTACAGGAGGTGACAGCAGACTAAGAAAGTCTGATTTAAGAAAAGATGTTGACTGGTTTTGTACTTCAAACAACTATGACAGACAGCCTTCTCAGATAAAGTGGTTATTTAAGTCTTACTTTTGCTAGGATGATTACGCCTATAAATTACATAGGGCAGGACTAAATGCAGCCTTTAATTTGATGGGTTAGTGGTTGGGTTGTGAAATAATTCATTAATCAGAGAAGAAAAATACTAGAGCATTCTTTTAAGAATTGACAATGCTTCAGCCATTGGAAAGAGATTCCCATTTAATGGTAGTATTAAAAATATTAAAGAATGACATTGAAAAAAATACTCTAATTTTGTATGTCTTTGTTAACATATATCTGTATTATTATTTCAGCATGACAAATTCTGACCTAATTTCTTTACAGCTTATTCTCACATTCTGATTAAGAGTACGAAGATCTTTCTGGAAGATGCAGGACGAAATACAGAAAATGAAGGAAATCGTCCTTATTTACCTTGACAGAAGTGGTGGCCTTCAGAAATTTGTGCACGACTGCAAAAAATATAACGGTATTGCTCACTCAGTAGATAATCTGTTAACGTTGATACGTATTGTTAAATAAATCTCTGTTATTTTTTTAAGACAACTTTTGCTCCTGCAGACTCAAAACAAAGTTATGCTGTTTATCGTTTCGTTATTTCAATAAATCCTTCTGATATTGCTGAATTGGATGCAACTCTTGGAAACTACATTCTTCATAATCCCATAAAAGCTGCAGAGATTTTTCAGTCAGTAAGTGTATATTTGTAGTCAGAGCTGACAAAAACACATCTTTTTATATTTTAACTAGATTTTCCTTTCTAAGATTAAGGTATTTTTCAATTACAGGTATGTTTTGTAGCTATTAAGACATTATCATTAATTGAACAATTGCAGGCAGAGGCCCAGGTGAGTCTGCATTGTTTTCCCCCAATTAGATCTTAAATCTTTTAAGTGTGGTGACATATTAAAAAATACTGATTTTTTTTCTAATAGCTATTTATATATGATGTTGCATTTGTTCATGTAAGTAAATGGTACTTATAAACAGCAGTTTGAAATTAAAATTATAGTATTAATGCAATTTTGTCTTTTGTTAGATTAGTATACTGCTGAAGCCAACACATTTACCACCTTTACCAAGTTATGTTCTCAGTATTTCTGCATTTCCATTTAACTACACATCTCATAGATTTTACATGTCTGAAGGAATAGTCATTGCAATGGGAATTGTAACAAAATATACACAAGGAGCAAGATTTCTTTGTACTGAGGAAACCTGTCCGTTCTCTGAAGGTAGTAAAAAATGAAATCAATACTATTTCAAAAGCTTTTTAATAATTTAGATAGTTTATCAGATTAAAAATCCAGCATGAGAGTCATTTTCCTATGCAGTTTTATGATGTAGACTTTTTGTAATGAGTACAGCACGATTTTTATTAATTGACAGCAGCAATGGACCTTGCCAGCAGCTGGTCAGCATTATTAAATGTTTTGTGAGTACAGCTATACCGATAATCCATTTTCTAATCCTGAAGATAGTTTATATGAGAAGAGATACATTTCCGGTATAACTTAATGAATTCCCTGGAAGGAAAAAAGTCTGTACCAGTAGAATACTGTACTTTTTTTTTTTTTTTGGAAGCTGTCTCTTCTGTATTCCTTCTGTTTATATAAAAAGACCATGTAACAGTATGCTTAAGTGCCTGGCAAAAGCTTCTAGCAGATTTGCTTTAATGAAAACTGATTTCTGTGGAACTACTTTATCTAATATTACTGATACATCTTTGCAGGATTAGGTCTTAAGTACTTTTAGGGCAGTGCTGTTTGCTTCTTCCCGTAACAGAGACCATAAAATTATAAAATAGAAGCTAAATCCCAAAGCTGGGAGACAGTAGAATAAATCATAATGATGTCTTGATGAGGGCACGTACTAGTGGCGAGGAATATACATATCCGATGTCATTCCCACACAATGCAGAAGCAGTCAGTTGCTCCCTGCTGCTTGTCAGGCCAAGCCATTTTAGTTAGGAACGTGTAATAGGAAACTCTGCCATCTCGTGGTCAGCCTACAATAAATGATCGAGATCATTTTAGTTGAAGCGTAGCGCGTGAAAGCATGCTTATCTGAAGAAACACAGGATGGTTGCAAATTTGGAATTTCATTGTCCAGTATTTTAACTACTTTTATACTTAATGTGAAATTTAAAATGAAAGCCACATCCTCCTTATAAACGTTTGGTAAATTCATTTGTTTCAGGGTTTAGGTACATAAGAGTGCATCTGCCTGGAGCTACAGAATCTGCCACAGTGAGGAATGATTTTGTGTGCAGTTTATGTTCCTCACCCCTGCAAGAAGATATGAAGTTTAGAGTACTTGGTGGTAGGAAATACGTAATTTTATTTTTAGATCTATTATTTCCCTACTTCTGTTACATAGTAAGTAAACAAAATGGCTAAGGGGGGAAAAAAAGCTAGTCATGTACTAGTCATCTAAGAATAAAAAAAAGCTTGGTATTGTTTTAAAGAGAACTAACCTCTTCCTTGCCTTTATTTTGAAAGATAAACAAATAGTTGAAATGATTGATGCAAAAGTTCTTAATGCTTTAAAAGGATATTCCAACAATAAATCGCATTTTAGGATTCAGACTTTTACAGTTTTCTTGAGAGGTAAGTGAACTTTAATTTTGACATTTGACAGAAATGTTTTAGAACTGAATTGTAATAATTCCTTGCATTTTTCTTACAGATCCATTTCTGTGGATAAAATGGTGGAAATCGTGATAATTCACATTGAGGTTCTTTCTCTAATAAATGGGGGAGGGAGAGGGGTAGCCAGGTGACTAAACAGTATGCACAGATGATTAAGAAATACACATAGCAAAACTGTTGTGTTCACTTCTATAACTTCATTTAATTACAATCCCCAGGCCAGCTCTGCAGTATCACGTTCTACCTGAAGCTTGTTTTTTCCTCCTTTCTACTTCCTTTGGTCATACTGTTTTGCACTAATTTCATGTGTTTTTAACATCCTTCCTCAAAGTAGCTGTTTTCCGGATTCTGTCAGGATTTTTGGCTTCTACTACCACTGCCTTCCACTGCAAACATTAAATGATTTCTGATGTGACTATCCAACTAATATCACACCCCACTGTCACGCTTCCATTAATCTTCTTTAAACAAAATCAGACAAAAAAAAAACCAACACTATTATACTTGATATGATAACAAAGTCTGTAGAATGGTACAGTTCATTCCTTGAAAACTCACAGTAGCTCCAAGATCATGAGATACACTTCAAACTGCAACTATGCATGTACTGTTACAAAACAATCTATAGGTGAGAAACTGTGATCTACACAGGCATTAAAATTCCACAGATTTCAGTCACCAGTGAGGTTAGACGGGATCTCACAGACTGAGATTTGTGTTTGGACATAACTTTGCCTTCCAAAAATAAATGTGACTTTTGAAAAAAATAATGCACAGAAGTACAAAGGTTTGTACTTTCACACAAAGCTATGTTTGTGTGTCTTTTTTGAAATCTGTATATTATGGATCTCTTTTTTGTGCACTTCTGTTTTTTATGTCATGTTATAGGACAGTAACTGATAATGGGGTCATCACAAGTTTCAGAGTAGGAATGTATACTTGCAGACAACTGTCCATTTTCCTTTCAATGCAGAAATAAATAAATCATCCATTTTCTTCATCAGGAACCTACTTTTCCTCAGCCAGCCTGCCTTCCTTACCTTTTGCACTAATTAATTAGAATTGCGTGCTTCATTTGCTCCTAGTCCACTATGGTAAACTTGCAATCCAACTGTTTTCTGCAACTAAGTGATAAAAATGAAACCGGTCAGAATGTGAATAAAAGCTTTCTGACTGTGTCTTTAATTTTTTTTATGCCCTAAAACATCTTCAGGTCCCCCTGTATTTTATTTTTCATTTCCAGATGAACTGGCCAATAGAATGACAATAGGAGACCACTACAAGATTATAGGAATTCCAACTTGTGTACAAAATGGCCCACAAGCTACAGCATGTATAGAAGTCAGTAGCGTACAGCTCTGTAAACCAAACGGTAAGAAAGTCCCATTAAACTGGACAAAAAAGCTGAAAAACATTTTAGAACAAAACCTTGAGAACTCCATACAGTTCTCTATTGCCTGAAGGTCCCGATTACAAAACCACTGTGGGACCTTCCTCCTACAGTCCTAAATGTGTTCCGGCAGCTGAGAATATCTTCTGCCCCTTTCTCTTTCCGCGCATGGGGAAATGAAATAATTATTTACCGCAGTTCAACTGCTCCTTTCCGTCTCCCCCTACTGGAAGGTGCTTGGAAGTCATGCATGAAACGGACCCGATACTTCATTTTGTTACTCCGTGCTTATTCCATTGGGTTTAGAAGATTGTGTCTGCTGCCTTTAGAGTACTAAAATTAATAGTGTCAGCTGCTTACATTCTGAATTTGTGCTTAATGTATAAACATCTTAGTTCTTTGTAAGCTTCTGTATGAGGATTGGAATGGTGTCATGGTCTAATATATCTGCACAGCTCTAGTGTTTGCTAATCTCTCCTTTGTTTCAATTAGGTCCTTCTTTTATTGGTGAAAATTTTAAGTATCTGCTCTCACTGACTTCAGATTCATGCTGGAGGTTTACAGCCATACTGGCCAATATCTTTGCTTCTCAAGTTGTTCCACCAGGCACTTACAACACCCTGAAACTCGCACTATTGCTGAGTCTAGTACAGACGTGTGAAAAGGAAAGTGCTGATTACCTGGATCTGTTGGTTGTGACAAGCGATGCCTTAGTAATTGATAGGTAAAGAGATTCCTAATTTCTTACATAAGTTAAAAAGTATTTTTAAAGATAATAGGATTGGTCTTGCGTGAAAAGCAAAAGACTATGTTTAAAATATACAGGGCTATGACTTCATAAAAATAACCACGAGACATCTCTATTTCAAGTGATAAATCTAGATCAGAAGTTCACTAATTAAAAAAAAAACCAAACTTGACACTCTCATAATTGTCTCAGTAAGCTTTTAAGACTAGCACTGTTTAGCAGAGGTCAAACTAAACATTCTGAAATCAAAACTGAAGGTTGCCCCAGAAGCTGGTGATGATAAAAGCAAAGGTCTCTACTTTCAAATCCTGTGTCACTTTGAGCCTTTTCATCACCAATTTCCCAGCTATCAGCACTTTCTGCTAATAAGCAATGAGTAAATCAGATATTGTCCTGGTTTGCTTGGGATCGGGTTACTTTCCTTCACAGTGACTCATACGGTGCCATGTTCTGGATTTAGGACAAAAATAGCGGTGGCAGCACACTGATGTTTTAGCTGTTGCAGAGCAGTGCTTACACCAGCTCGGACTCTTCTGCTGCTTGTGCTGCCCTGCCAGCCAGGAGGCTGGGGGTGCACCAGGGGCTGGGAGAGGACAGAACCAGGACAGCTGGCCCCAGTGACCAAAGGGGTGTCCCACACCATCTGACTGGACTGGTCAGCTGGTGGTGACCAATGGTGGTGACCCCCCTTTTAGTTTTCTTTTTCTCCTGTCCTTTTCTCCTTCTTTTCCTTATCCCTTTCTTCTCCCTTCCCTTTCCCTTCGTTTCCTGTTTTCTTTCTATACGTCTGTCTTTTCGTCTAAATGTCCTTCTAACTGCCTTGCCCTTTTGAGTCCCTTCCCCCCATGCAGCTAGGGTGGTAGCCATGGGAGTGGGCCCGTGATGCGTGGTGCTTAGCTGCTTGCTGGGATTAAACCACAACAGATACTGGTATTTTTATGGCTTTTTCCTAAGAACTATTCTGATAAAGTATCGAAAATCAGGTACATCACGACGCACTGGTCATAAAGCCATCTGTTGTTGCCTTGAACAAACTGCTGTTCTGTACGTACACGTCAGTGTGCTCACCCCTTCATGGAACTGTGACCCGCCAACACAAGCTGAATACAGCATCCCCGCTCCACCTGCTCAACCTCAGACTTACTTATGTGCATTTCAAAAGAATTGTGTTCTTCTCCAACCCAAAACGGGGCTTCGTTTTTACTTGGGGAAAAGATCTTTGAAAGTGGCATGAGTTTTATTTTCATTTGAGAGTTCTTCAACAAATGTATTATTGCTTTTTGTTGTGGGAAAATAACGCTTTCTTAAATTTACCATTTCAAAAGTTAACTGTAGAGATGAGTTTGAATTTGAAAAAAAAAAAAAAAAAAAAGTAGGCTGCAGGATTTTTTTTTCCCCAGAAGGTGTAAGAGGAAGCTTTCATGGGCGAAATAATAGGAACTCAGGTTTTAAGAATCAAAACATATTTAATATTTAAATGGTTGTATGCTGTAAATCTTGGTACTTTGTCATTAGTACTGTTTGTATGTGCACGTTCTATTATCATTAGCCTGTCAAAATAGACATTTCCTACATATTTATATTGATATAATAGTCTATTTACTCCTACTTAGTATTTTAATTAATAATTTTATCCCATTTATCAATAGGAGATGTCATGCTCTGACATCTTAAAATCATTAGGAGCCTTTGATTGTGGAACCAGTTTGCAACCTTTTTGTGCCAAGGAACATAGTGTAGGGGTTGAAAAAGAAATCCTACACCCTCCTTTCTCAAAAAGAATTTGGGACACAACCCTGGCAGGCAGAGCGTGCAAGTTACCAGCCCGTTCGTTTTTCCCAGACGGCCAGGAGAACTGCTAATCCTCTACTTTCCTCTAGAACAGGAATAGGAGTTAATAATAGGGGTTGAATTAGAAGACCTTGGCTTCCTAGGAAGTACTTCTGTCACAAGCCTCATATGTTAAATGTGTAAGAAACAGAGTCCTTTTTGCAGCTGTTGGAGAGAAAGCATGGGCTTCTACCTTTGTGTTTAAATGTACTTTAAACGTTTAGTTTTGCTAGTGGTTTTATTTATCCTTTTTAAGCAGATCTTCACATATATAAATACTGTTACAAAGTATTAAGAACAGTGTTAAGCTTTTAAAAACTGAACAGTAATTTTAACAATTTATGACTATTATTTCATCTTCTAGGCTTTTGAATTACAGCATGTGTCTTCTGTCTCGTGGCATACGACACCCATCCTCTAGTGACATCTTTCCTTCTGTATCCAAAGATAAACATGGAACTGGACGTGCTAGTATTCAAGCTTGCAGCGTTCTGCTTGCTAAGGGGGGTATCTGTTACATAGGAGACTTGTGTACCTACAAAAAGGATAAATTGGAACTTCTACAATCCGGTAATTTCACATCTACTAACAAATGAGGGGACAAAATGAACCAAACATGCAAAATCAGGGCTAGGTTTGTTCCTCAGTTTATGGCCCTCAAATGCTGGGAAAAGGTAAGAGCTACTTTAAGAAGTCTAGAAGAAACAAGGGCAACAAAAAGCAACAACAAATACACCATCCTCAAAACTGGTGGTGTGAAAATGCCAAGACTCAATCATGACAATGGAGTGAAATATAATAATAGTTACTGTTTTCAGCTTCTGTGTTTGGAACTAGAATTTAGTTGAACCAGATTAGTTACTTAACTGATGTATTTTGTCCTGTGCTAGTTCTAGAGAGCAGGACAACAACACTGTTCATTCCTGGGAAGAAGTATGGAGAAGAGGCTGACCAACAAGTTACTATTTCAGTTCAGACCAATTTTTGGTCTTATGTAGACGTGGGTTCTTCCTCAAAGAAACATATGCCGAAGGACAGCTTTCTGATCGGGCAGATGGTAAAACTTACATCCTGTTATGGCAGTAACTGAACTATGGCAGTCGTTTGTTTATGCTTATTTCAACTTGAAAAATACAGAAAACAAATCTATTAGTATTCCTCAAAAGGCTACAACTTAAGTGACTTTAAATCAAGTATCTTCTAAAATGAGCTAGTTTTCCCAAAAGTAGATGCCTTGTCTTTTATTCAGAATACCTTTTGACAGCTACTACTGAAACAAGACTATTACTGCATCTCTTACAGATAGTTCATTAGCTAATCTTACAACACTCAGCACGCACAGATATTGTACATTACAGATTGAAAAGACTGCAATGTTTCTCCTAGTCAGCAGCCCAAAATAAATTTTCTTTCTCTTTAGGACTTGAGCTTGCTTCCACCTAATCTTCTAGATGTTTTTGGGCTTTTGATATACGATGAATTTCCTTCATGTCGACTGTCTTTTCCTCTTGTGCATCACGTCCTGAAAAAAGCCACTAATCCTGAAGCCACCCTCTACAGAGTCTCACAGCAGTTCAGAACACAGGATTATGAAGAGGTAACAAATATCTAATAATTCATAAATTCATTATACTTGGGGATATCATACTGTTTCTGGAATCAGAAGGTTCTGTCCTGATACTCTGCTTATTTTTAAACCTGTCAATGCTCACCTCCTACCCCTTCCCCCCCCCCCCCCCCCCCATTCCCACTAGCAGTAATTAGGATTATTGGTAAATGTAGCTTCAGTTCTTTATAAGGGTCAGAATAGTAAATTGTTTGACTTCGTTTCTGAAAAACATACTAAGTTAACCCCTGTATGAGATCAGATCTCTAATACCTCCTTTTGACAAGAATAGTTTACAATCACTTGTACAATATTTTATTCCAAATAAACTGTATCTCTAGTGTGATTAACAGGTATCAAATTAATATCTGAAACCCATCCTTATGCACAGCTGGATGGTGACATGCATCTTTATCAAAATTACTGGTGAAATATGCTGTCTAAACTAAGTTACTATGCCAGGGGTATGTTAAAAGGTAACTTTTTTATTTTCCGCAGTTACTTAATATGTGTCCACTCTCTCTAGTTTATTTTGTTTGCTAAGAATCTCCATGTTGAAATGAGCTCAGAAGCAGAAAACCTCATTCAGGGCTACTATCTTGCGAGTCGCAGAGTGAGAAGAGATTCTATGCATGGATCAAACTTATCAGCATCTGCACTAAAAATTCTGTATGTCCTACTCCTCATGGAAAAAGAAACATCTCCATTTCAAATCGGAATTGTGCTAACCAGCTCCGAAGTTTAAGTAAAAATCTAGACAAGACACTTAAATTTCAAAATGTTCAGGTGTAAAGAATCCTACTTAACATTGATTAATACTATTTGTAATATTGATTTTGAAAAAAATAAAGACATTAAAAAGTGATTTAAGAATTATTAAAGCTGCCTAGACAAACAAGAAGGGGCTTTAAATTATCACAGCTTTCTATGGCACAAGTGAAGAAACGCAAAGATACTGCAGTGTTAACTTGTGATTCACAGAAGTGTTTGAAATTGGGCAATACGTAATCCATTCATTTCTGCACTATTTTATAATGTTTCTAACATGCTTATATTCATCTCCTAGGATTTCACTGTCTAAGGCTCATACCAAGCTAAGTTTAAGAAAGAAGGTACTTGAGGAAGATGCGCTGATTGCCATCTTGCTGCTCGAATCATCTCTTACCCTAAAGCACGGTAAACATTTAGTCTTGGGTATATCACTTTCATATTTTGTCAGTTCAGAAAACGTTTCTCAGTTGACTGCAGTAATAAAGGTACTTCTTTTTAAGTGAAAGCCCAAAATTTCCACTGTTGAGAACTGAGATAAGGAAAAAATCTTTGTTGACTTGCCTAATGAGTCTCAGCGCCGCACACCATTAGGCCTCAGGACAGCACAAAGCCTCCATCCTTTATGAAAGCGCATTAGAGACACCGCTCATCTGGAACTGCATCATTGGTCCAGGGTAAACTGTGGCTATAGAGAATTTACTCTCCCTGGGGAAAGTGTTCCCTTCATTTATCGGTCACGTTTGTTCATGCGCAAACTTGGCAGTGAGAAAAGAATAATGGTGTATCACAAAAATGCTAACTTACAGGATTGTATCACTAAGGAATCTAGGTCACACCTTCCCCCTCCCCTCCTTAACAGGGCTGGCAGAAGTTTTATCAAGTCTTTACCGTACATATCGATTTCTTCTTTGCTTAGGTAAGTCTGCACTATGCATCGAACCAAATGCTGTATTTCCGTTTGACCTCAGTAACGAGAACTCCCTGCAACAGAGAGATATTTACCTACGGAAGTGCCACCATCAGCTGCTTAAGTTTATCAGTGCGTATGGCCCAGGAATTCATGTTAACACTAATGAGGAGTGAAGTAAAGCCCAAAGCTCCTACTTTACCCTTCTGGGCCTGGGGTTAAGGAGAAACACACAACCATCTTTTTAACACTTTCACAAGATAGGTCAGTGCTATTTTGCTAAGGATTAAAGCATAGCTGACAGGACCTAATTGCAAGTTTTCTGACAGTGGTGCTGAAAGGCAGAGGTGGCTGTTCCTGGCTACCCCTACTTCTGTCACTTAAATGGACAAGTTTTTTTATTAAGGCTACTACTAACAATTAAAATAGGAATAGAGAACCTGGCATTTCATTTCAACAATGTGAAACTTCTGTAGTTTTTCTTGTTGCTTCTTTTCACATGTATTACCCAGTGAGGCATACTTTAAATACATTACAACCACTTCTCCAGTGTAAGACAACTTTTTAAAATTATTATTCATGTACTAGACATAAATTTTAAAATGTATTAAAAAAGTCACCATACTGCTTGATGTTTTATGTCTTGCTTTTACACTATAGCAACACAGTATTAGACCAGGATGTTGGTATGCTCCTGCAGTTTGAAAAAAAAAAAACCACAGTATTTGCACAACATGAACTTAGATAAAAACTGGAAGGGAGGGTAGAACCCCACAGGAAAGCAAAAAAAAATAGACCCAGTAGGCTGGCAGCTCAATGAGCTCCAAGTCTAACTACCTCATTGAAAAAGTGAAGTGTAAAAGGTAGTGTGGTAGATATATGCTCCTCCAGCTGTGGACTTTCCTTTACTGTGTTCTCCTAGTAAAGACATAACAGTAGGCATAACACTGAGCAAGTTTTAAATCAGAGGTCCATGTTAAAAAAAACTGCAGCAGCAGTGTGTGCAGACTTCCATTCAAATCTGGGCAAGCTGAGCAAATACTGAAGGCTCGTGTGCCTGCTGCTCAGGTCACCCAGCAGGATCATGCTGCTACAGCTCACATTGCCTTAGCAAAGAACTACAGCCACTGAAAACACAAATTCAGGATTTTATTTACGCAAACACTGCACTGAAAGTGAGCATAACAGTTGCCACTGTTAACATTATAAACACTCACTTAGACAAGGTAACACACAAGTTCTCCTACATCTTTTAACACTTGCTTTTTCCAAATTTGATCATTCTGAGTGCACTCAACTGCCAATGCTGAGTTCTAACAGTGTCCGCAGGGCTACCTCTCCTCCTAGAGTCACACTCCCACCTGAACTCCATTCAGGTATTATTCACATTTTCACCTGAACTCAGTCTTTGAATCAAGCAGCATTTCTGAGAAGCAAGAAGGGCCACAACAGCATTTCCAAGTGCATTAGAAATCCACACTTCAGACTGTTTTCAATCTGGGGAAAAAAAAAAAAACACTTCAAATTTAGTCAGTCTTCTATAAGCTTTTATCAACCTCATACAAAGTTACTAACTTTTACTGGCATTTCAGATTGAAAGATACACATCAATAACCAGTCAGATGGGTAAACGGCAAAGATTTCATCATTATGCCAGTAAAATTACTTCCATAATAGACTTCAACAGAAGTTTTATAAGTTATTTCTGACAAACCATACTAAGGAATGTATATCCTTAAAAGTTTTCAAAGAGCACAACTTTTTATCCTTGCCTCTGCCCAGCTTCTCCCCTGTGATGCTTTTAGCAAAAACTTTACGACCTGTAACAGTGCCACAAGTCAAGAACAAAAGCAGTCAGCAGCCCAGAAGCACCCTGGCTAACAGGGCACACCTTTGGCTGACATAAGCCAGCACAGCTCCACCCAGCAGCAGTGCCCCGTACCTGTCTTCACCAGCTCCCAGTACAGCTGCCTGGAGCCTGAGCACTGCGCCACCACAGCTGGAAAGCAACTTACCTTCAACAGCCACACTTCTGGGAGTCAGCGGAGTCTGCTGCTGGCTGTACGTACACACACAGCTTGAGGACACCAGAGGTCATCTGATAGCGCCTTTAAAAGGCGAAGTAAAATCAGAAACACAGGTAGCAAGTCAAATTGGAACATGATACTAAAAAATACTGATGAGCTGGCACATCAGATACAATGTTATTCATCAAAAAAATCAGCTGGGTAAACGGCAAAGGGTTATCATCACTATGCCAGCAAACAGCTTCCTGCCTGTGCTAAGACTGCTGCTATTTCTCCAGGTATCACACACAAGGGGATTTGTTATGCTCGTCTCAACAGACGTGCTTCTGGAAATCCAAGCAGAAGCATGTTTCCAACCATTAAGCACCAGAATGAATTTAGTAGAGCCAGGACCAAGAGAAAAGCTCTCTGGCCACAAGAAATGCAGGTCCCTGCTGATATGTTCAAGCCTTTCCCTTGGGCATGCATTCCACCAGACTGCTGTGGCTAAGTGCTAGCAGGGAGGGTGAATCAAGCACACTGTTCTTTACTTTAGCTGCTCGCTTTCAGCTAGCATCTGTGCATGCTTCCAAGCACAAGTTGTGTTTCTCTCTAGCTAAAGTCTGGATTCTCCAGTGCTACCACAAGCATCTCCTGATTCCTTCAGGATTCTTGGACTGCAATTGCTTTGTTCTGAGGAGCAAGCATTAGATGTTTTATAACCACCCATCTTTTAGAATTCCAACCTCAAATAAAAGCCCTCAAGAAATTCTCTACTGTCACAAGGTTTGAGGTCAAGAACAAAAAGCAACATTTTAAGTTCATTTAAGAGTGGACAAAAACCTCACCTTCCAATATTCATGCTGACAGCATTTGAAGGAGAAAGAGAGGCCTACTGGTCCATGCCCCAGAGATCAAATAGTTTGTACAAAGGCAAAATTCAGCTGCATAATAAACAAATGGAGTCATTATATAAGCAAAAAAGTTTAGTACAACAAGGAAATACTACTTGAGTCAAGATGGCTAAGAAAACAAGGCTTATATTTAGGCTCCTTGGCCCACAATGTAACAGCCATCACAGCAGCTTGCTAGTAGAGACATATGCCCTGTGATGTTTTAACACACAAAAAATTATTTAAAAATTAGAAGGCTTGTGACAATGCCACAAGCTGAGAACAGCAGAGCCAGCCAGCAGTCCAAGCACTCAGTAATTAGTCTGTGCTAACTGCGGAATACAATCTAGGACAGTTTAAGACTTAACCCTACATGCAAATGCTCATATTCCTCCTTGTTCCACCTGCAAGAAAATTTAAAAGCCATAAAACAGCTTCAGAAATCTAGACCTAAAGTTCAAGAGGCAGCTCTGGAGGCTTTCCTCAACATTAAGTGCAGTAAGAAATACTCACTTCTGTAGCTCCAGAATTCACGTGACATCTTTCTGCTTGCATGATAGCAGCATAGCACAGTCCGGGCTGAAGATTCCCAAAGCCAGAAACCAATTCATCTCTGAAATTCTTTTGCTGCCTAAAGCAAGTAAAAGAAACAAATGAACAAAAGAGGTTTTATTTATGAGAACGCCACTCTGAGCCACTAGCAGAAGGCACCAGCATTTCCCCAGGGAAAGTAAGCCAGTCAAAAAAATACCGATCTACCTGCTGACCTAGTGAAAGCATTGTTGGCTTTATCATTACCTGGGGAGAAAAGCAGACAGCATCAGCTGAGATTAAGTTTGAACAGATAGCACCTTACCTAAGAAGTTCCAGAACAAAGAGTGACTAGGATTAAGCTGCTCCTAATGAACATTCATCACTGGGGAGATGAGAACCCCACCAGGTACAGCAGGACAACCTTTAACCCTACTTTGTTTGCCCTGCTCTGGGGAACATACTGACACCATAGGTTTTCCTATGGATTGAACCCAAGGTCAGTACTCATGCTATAGCCCTGGGGCTGTCCCTGTTCTCTCAGACCATTTGGGATCTGTGCCTACAATCCAAAAAGGGCATGGTCAGGGTCACCAGCCAAATTCCCCAGCGGGAAAAAGGGTAATTTATCTTCAGAATTAGGGCGATGCGCTTGCCAGTGAAAGTGACTTATCTGCAAAAAAGAAGTCTCTTCAGATGTCTAATTTGTTACTGCTTTGAAGACTCGATGAACCAGAAGATAAAGCGGCCGGCACAGCCTGCCAGGCGCAGAGCGCACTAATTAGACCCATTTTACACCCACAAGCCACGTGCGCGCTCCTGCAAGGCGTGCTCGGCCAGCGGGCACCAGCCTCAACTGCACAGCTCCGGCCTCAGTGTGATGCCATCTGGTGTCAGATCGGCTGCGTTTGGTGACCAAACCCGAGGCAGAATCACAAGAGCGCAACACTCGCTCATCTTTCAAGTGAAAAGCTTATGGCGTTTATAAAACAACGCCAGCAATTACGCCTTTAAGCTCAGAAACCTATCGCTGCACGCCTCACGCGAAGCACCAGGTGTGACCCAACGCCCCCAAAGCCCAGAGCCACCCCTATCCTTTAAACTGCCTATGTCTTTCTTTTAGGCTATATCCTTTAAACAGAGCCCCCCAGGGGCTGCACCGAGGCAGCAGCGAGCCCAGGACCGCGCCTCACACACGGCCGGGCTCCGCCGCCGGGACGGGGACATAACCCTCGCCGCCCGCCACCACACGGCTCCGCGGAGCCCCCGCACCCCTCTCCTGGCTGAAGGCAGCCCCGGCCAACACGGCAGCCGCCCACAACCGACCCGGACCCACCGACACACGCGTCCCGCCCGGAGCTCCCACCCCGCTCGGTGCCGCCTGAGGAAAGAACAAAATGGCGGCCGCCCGCGGCGCTTTTGGCGGGCCCGCGCATGCGCAGTGTCCTGCTGCGCAGTGGGGGCGGGGCGGGGAGAGGCGGCCCCGTGAGGGGCCCGGCCCTTACTTGGGGCACCGGCTGTGGGGGCTGTGGGGTGCTGGCATTCGTCAGTGCGCACAAGCACGGTTTAAGCACAATAACCGAGGTTTTCCCAAGTCACCCTGTTAAAAATTGTATCCTGTGGTATCTGTGTCTGAGCACAGCTGGCAGAATATTACCCCAAATGCTGGAAGATTGCCAGTGCAAAATGCCAGACAGTTGTATTCTAGCACACAAAAATACCAAATGTTCTTAGGAAATTTAATGTTCCCTTCAGACATCAGATGTGAAGCAAACAAGTTCAGGAGATCTGTAATAACCTGCCTCGGAAAAAATACTCCTGACTCACAAATACGTCCAATTCTCCTCAAAGACAAAACTGCAGCTGCAATTCTATATATTCCTATAGAGATTTAATCTTTTATAAGATACTGCTAAAATATTTGCATTGTAACATATATGGCAACAATTTATATGAACAGTATGGGTGCAAAGCAGCCCCTTCTGTTTTCTTGTCCCTTTTATCAGATGTCTTCTAGCAAATAAAAACTCCATCACTTTCACAAATGTCTGAGAGATGTTTTCTCCAAGCCATCTATTCATTACTTGCCATGCTTTTAAAGTGCTTATTCTTACCCGTTTGACAAGTTTACCTCCTGAATAAGCAGTCAGAACCTTTCAATTAAATTAGAGGAAACAGCCTTTAAAATCTGGTGGGCAGTCTTTTTCTTTTTCTTTCTTTCTTTTTTTTTTTCTTTTTTTTTTCTTTTTTTTTTTTTTTCTGGCTTTCCTGAGTTCTGTCCCCTCCAGGTGTATTATTTAAGAGGCACCACTGTTAGGTAAGAGCATGCAATACTCACACCCTGGGTTTTCCCCACGCCATTTCATCTGCATGATTCACATGCACGTTACTGCCCGCCTGCTGCTGCACAGCAGCAGCTGGAGGTTTGACACTGACTTCTGGCTGAAACTTCACGTGTCCTTTTTTCCCTGACCTGATGCCATTCATTTAGATCCTGGTAACATACAAAACCTGCCGTCACTATGCTTCTGCCTTGCTATCTGACATTTTTTCAGCCCAAAACATAATCTGCATCTTCCACCTTCATCTGGTACTTCAACGTACTCCTGGCACCCTGCACAGTTGTCAGCGTTTTATCTTTTGCCACCTTTACAACTTCTTCACGTCTCCTCTCTAATATCTCTCAATACAAATAGCTGTCCCAACAATGACAGGTTGTGCTAACCCACTTTTTACTCCCATGATTACTGTTCTTTAAAAAGCGAGGCTCTTCTTTACAAGTAGATGCTTGTCTCTGCAAAGCTGGCCTTTTGTATTTTTTTTCCATTAAACAGTAGTTCATGTGCTTGAATGGTGCTCACAGGTCTTATCTTATAATAAGCCACTTACAATTGTAAATAAATATATGCCTAAAATAGCTAAATATATATATACACTTAAATATGTATTTTTTAAATATTTAATATATTTTTAGTATTTAAAAATAATACTCTTGTGAAAAGCTCAGAATGCAAAATTGTGGAGCAAAGCTCCAGGTTTTACCATACTTTATCACACTTTGCTTCTCCCACATACCCTAGATGGTCAATCCAGCTACTTCTGATGGCTCTGCTAATTCTGATACACATTATTACACAGGAGACCCAGTTTTCTGTGACTCAACTTGCAATGACATGCTCAGCATCTCTGAAAGGTGTCACAAGTTTCAACCAAGAATGAAATTAACAAAATGATTTTTTTTTGGAAATGGTTGTTCTTGCCAGCATTTTGTTTTCCTTTCCTGTCAAATGTTGTTTAAGAACATGAAGTGGTCTTCAGAAAAGTTACTATAAATGTAGAATGTTATTATTAGAAACTACTGGTCCTATGCAATGAGAAACTGAAGTGATACAGATTTTGTAACTCAATAAATAATGTCCAGTGAATAATATTTAATATTTACCTTAACAATAACAATAAATGATATGAAAAGTACAGTGTTTAACAGAACATATACATTAGACAGTATTGGTGCATTTCATTTCAATTTTTCTTGCCTAAATATAGAAGATGTTTAAGTGAAAAATGTGCCATGAACAAGCCAACTCTTAGAGCTCATTTACTTGAATGTGTGAACCCCACAAAAAAAGACAAGATAAATGAATCTTGATGTCTTGAAAACGCTAGTACTGGGGTAACACTTAAAATACATTTTAAACCCTGCCACACACAACACAAATATATGGATTGATACAGGCAGTACTTAATTTATGTAACTACATTTAACTTGCAGAGCAGTTTGTGTTTGCTGTATGTGTGTAAATATTTTTCTTCACATTTTTACTTGAAGTGAACATGCACCTACATTTTCAAAGTATAACTACATACACTTATGACTATCTGAGGGACAAAGCCCTGTCCTGACTGCTGTCTGTGGGATTTTTGCCATTGGCTTCATGGGGTGAAGAAAGTGCACGCAGTATCTTCACTATTTCCAGACTTGTTGGCCATTTTCTTTTCAGAGCTTGTATTGCACTATACTTAGCCAATATCACATTTCCCCTTCTCCCCCTTTTTTCTGCAGCGTACCTGTTAACTTCCTGTACTGGAGTAGATGAGAATACCTGTTGTTAGCACTATTGCCTCTGTTGCTGTGCTGTATGTTGGTGCTGCCAGCTACTGCCTTCTCCTGTTCCCCTAGTTCAGATACCAGCAACGCCCTCTCTGACAGAAACCAATGATAAGCCACATTAAGTTACTGAGGTATTAATTACATTTAAGAATCAAGTCCTTCTGATCCACAAACAGTACTTCAGGAATTATAGCCTGTAGATGTGTTTTTTTTAAAACTTAAATATATATATATGGTGTAATAAATAACTTTTTTTTTTTTTTAAATGAAAAAGGAGATTAGTTTTGCGAATTTGTTGAAGTTTCTCCTTGGTTTGCACTTTCTCCTTGTGCTGAGTGATTCAAAAACTGTCCCGTAGCTCCAATGTACAACCTGGAACGCATTGGCCATTTCTGCAAGACAAGAGACAAGCATGGTGCTGAAATACTTATGACCTTTGCAGTCTGAATGCAATTCTGAGCAAAGCTTTAAACGCTGATGGAAT
The DNA here is from genome assembly GCF_009769625.2 of Cygnus olor. Taxonomy (NCBI): domain Eukaryota; kingdom Metazoa; phylum Chordata; class Aves; order Anseriformes; family Anatidae; genus Cygnus; species Cygnus olor. The sequence continues at coordinate 124,608,252 of NC_049170.1, forward strand.
CATGATACCAGAAAACAGGAATCTGTTGCTATTCATAGCAGCAGTTTGCCTATTGACAAACAGGTTGCATTTTTTCCACTTACTGGAAAATGTTACTACGAGCTGAGCAATGGAATTGCAGCTTTGGTACTTTCTGTGGGAGTAAACTGTGAGGTACAGTTCCTGAAATCCTCATGAACCAACAAACAGTTGTAAGTCAAGCTGGTGAGGCATCGCACCAGAATTTGTATGGTGCCTTTCTCTCACTGCTCTGCTAGTGAGACAAACCAAAGCGCTCCTGTTGGTGGTGACAGGGTCACTGCTGGGGTAGCCCAGTGTTTGCACCGCTTGCAGCCCGTGTGCATACACCAACTCGTGCCAGCCTGTCTGCATAATACAGGCAAGGTTTATTCTTGCCGCTCACACTTCTCAGCAGCCCTGGAAATCACCGTGCAGTCTGCGTTACTTCAGGTGTGCGCCCTTCTGCTGGATGGGAAGAGCTCAGCTCGAGCTCGATACGCTGCGTTGACTATTGGAGCTGGATGTTTGAAAACATAACGGGTCACACACATGTGATGCAAAGATACCTGAAACAGCCAGCCTGCTCTTCCAAGTACTACTTTTTTTTTTTTTTTTTTTTTTTTAAAAAAAAGACACTTTTGGGAAATGGCTGGCAGTTTTACTCTGGGTAACAAAGAGGGACATGTCAAATCATTAGAAACACAGTTAAATCCCAAACCTTCTATTTAAAGACACAAAGAAGCAGAACATTCTCACATTGTAAAGACCGTAGGATCTCATTCGGTATTTTTATCTCAAGCTTTGCTTTATGAATTCATCACTAATAAGGCATCTGAGACTTTACCTGGCTTAAAGTCATTAAACACGTTTCTTGTTTGGTGTACACAAAACTGTACCTGCATATGTTAGTTAACGCTTTATATTTAGTCTGCTTGATATGAGTGTGGTCACAGTCCTTATCTGCACCGGCACTCTCATATCCTGCCCTTTGATTTTTTTGAAGCACGTACTGTGATTTATCTGTGACACCTTCATCCCAGCTCCAACTAAAACTTCATTTACTACCCAGAATTTTAGAAAGTTTGGTCAGACTGGTAGGATCTTTAGCAAAATTAACTACAGGTAAATGACACATAAATAGGATTATCAAAAGTAACTTCTAAATGAATCGACTGTTGCTGTATTCCAGTAGCCTGGGAAACGCGCAGCTGGATAATTTAACTGCTTTAATAACTACTTTTAGTGCCAGCAGTAGTCGGCAGCTGTTGAAAAGAGCCGTGAGAGACCTGTGTCCCCTTACCCTGGCCAAGAGAACTCACTGAAGCTAGTGAGAACTTATTTTGAAATACACCACAATGTTTATTTTTTTTCGTAAATTATTGCCATCTTCTGATTTATGTAAAGGTTTTGCTTCCCTAATGAGTCTGCTAATCATTTGAACTGCCTAGGAAGCCTACATTCACGTTACGCTTCTTACAGCGACCAACACTGGGAACAAGGAGCTCTCTGTGAATTAGTCACTTTATAGGAATTAGAAATTACTTCACAAATTAATCTTAATTAAATCATTCTGAATTCATTAGCTTCTTAAAAAAAGACCAGCAGTGCTCTAACTCACTCCCTGAGATTGGAGCCAAAGAAAACACCTCATGGTATTTCGGAGTCGCATCGGTCACTGCGCAATGGATTTGGAAACAGTTTCCATCCCCAGGTACTCTTTAGCAGCAGATCCCCTTTCATGCCCTCTCTGCATCTCCAGGACTTTTTTTTTTTTTTTCGATTGGGGCAAGGGAAATAGCGGCACATGCGAGATGAAGTAAATGCATCAGAAAAACACCTTCACAGAAGCAATTAATTCACGGCCAGTAATTAATGTCACATTTTGTATCTTGGCTGCCTCAGCAGGAGACACAACGCAGGCCTGCAGACGCTGCCATGGCTGGGATCACTGCTGGGGAACATCTCACCACCCTGGTGGCCCTACGGTGGCTTCTGATGGGTTTGGTGAGGGTCTCCCAGGCCTCCACATGGACACTAAGAAGATACTGGCACTCCTCCGCTGCTGCCCCCTCCTTCACCTCCAAGAGATGGGGTCCCACCACGTTTAGGCTTTGACTATATTTGACATTTTTGTGCAAAGTCCCTGAAGCTGGAATAGAAATGCTCCAGGGTATTTCCACCAGGCCCTTGGCACCTAGGTACGCTGTCATACCACTCGGGCGTACTCAGCTAAGGCAGTCTTTTTTTGCGTGTGAATTCTAGCAAAGTAAATCAGCTTGAAATCTTTAGCTTCATCTCAGTATTTTAACACCGATTAACCTCCTCACTGAGGGAAGGCTGCTCCTCAGCCGTCCTACCTTGACCGGGTGGAGGTACCCATCCCCTCGCAGGGCCCCCAAGCCCTCTCCCGGCGCCTCCTCCTCATCCTGCAGGCTGCGCGTGAGGTGCGCGATGTAGGTGGTGGCCAGGAGGAGCACGTCCAGCTTGGAGAGCTTGGTGTCGGGCGGCACGGAGGGCAGCGTCTTCTGCAGCTCCAGGAAGGCCTGGCGCAGGGTCTGCACCCGGCTGCGCTCCCGCGCCGCGTTGGCAGCCGCGGGTCGCCCGGGGGCCGCCCCGGCTCGCTGCCCCGCGGAGGGCGGCGGGGCCTCGGGCTCCAAGCTGGGGCTGGAGGTCTCCTTGCTGCTCTCAGCTAAGTGCCTACAGTCCATGGGCAGCTTCGCCGGCGGGAGGATCCTGTAAGCGACAAGAGCATCCGTAAAGCCAGGGTTCTGCCGGCCGTGGGCTCCCCTCAGTGCTCAGGACCTCGGCACCGGGGCAGAATTGCGACTCCTCGCCATCCCCAGCCTCAGCCCCATGCAACTGCCACCGGTGCTCCCACTGGGCACAGGGCACCCTTCTTTAACCTCATCTTTGCAAACAGACATGGGTTCTGTGTGTATGCACAACAAAATAATTAGCTAAACACAGCTCTCTCCCTGCCAAGAGGAGAAAAAGCACAGAGTGGCATTAAGTCGACCTCACCGTGCTGAAGTGAATGCCTTCCAGAAATAACAATCATCAGAAACCCGAGTGCTGCCAGCTCTAGGATGACTGGGGGTGCCTACAGGCAGGTGTATGAATTTCTTTTTGGCTCACTGTTCATAAAACAGTGCATTTGATGCCACACACAGGCACAGAATCAGACTTAAACCCTTAAACATAAGCCCATAACCCTTAATATAAGCCCTTAAAAAAGTTTAAGTAGTATTATTACACCAAGCGCTTTCTGTCAGTCACTCTTACTCCACAGATCACACGGCTTTTCTGAGAAAAACCAGTGCTATCACAGTGGTTCCCATTTACAACCAAGTAAAATTAGGCTGTGATTTTTTTTTTAATATACCACTTGTATAATTTGCAGTGTGAGACTCTATATTTTCTGTCGATGGTCTAACAGGTGATTGGGGCTCCATTAACTGAAGAAAGAAAAACGTTATTTGCCAATGCAAATGGAAATGGAGCCACAGAACACAGCACCTGTGTTTTAGAGGGGTGAAATTTGGTCCATGAGTCTAAAGGATCGGGAACGGCGTTCACCTGTCCTTGCACACCTAACATTACGCAAGATTTTCTGCGCTTGTCAAACCTAAAGTCTTGCAAACTGTATTTTGGCCATTGGGGGGCAAAAGAATCCTTTGAAAACAATGGCAGAAAACCTCCTTTGAGCAAAGCCGGAAATAACTGCTGAAAAGTCTTTCCCAACTTCCAAAAGACTGTCAGCTCTACCCGTACTACCACTCAAGTTCCTTAAGGAGTTCATTCAGTTCCCCTGCAATACGCGATTCCATCATTCCTCCCCGAAGCACAGCACTCCAGAGCTAGAATAATACCTGAGGCAGTTGTTCTTCTTCAGGCAAGCCTTCCGAATCCCTCAGGCAGCTCCTGGCTTTCCCCTGTTGGAGAGCTGCTGTTTCTGTGGTGTCCTGGGTAGACAGCAAGGACAAGAACGAGTTTTTAAAGCAGCCAGAGACAACGTAATTTAAAAAGAAATAAATAAAATTGATATACATGAATGTCTAAAACGTGAAGATCTAAATTTACCAAAATTAGACCTTGACTTTGCGAAGTGTTTCAAGAAAGACAAGGAACCCAGACAAAGACTGTGGTAATTATTATCTATATAAAATAAAACTCATGCAAGTCTACATGAGCTTGTCTTGAACGAGGGCAAAAAAAAAAGCAGTCCTTAAATTGTCTATTTCCTTTAACTTAAACTTAAAAGAAGGTGATAGCGTATTCTTTCTTGGTATTTTTCCCTCCCAGTCACAGTTGGTTCTGCGCACATTTTAGTGGCAAAAACATCATCTCCTTTGCCGCTGCTGAGTCAATATAGTCATGGACAAAAGCAGAAGTCTGTGTTACTGCTGGTTTCATCAGCAAGATTTCTTGTTCACCATCCCATCGAATCCCTCTGAAGCAAAGAAGTTTTATCCAATTACTGGAAAAGTCCAAGTTGCACAAGGACACAGACACATTGGGTTAGCAATACCAAAATGCAGGCTTAAGGCAGGTTTGCATGCAATTTTGATTTCGCCGTGTTGGTGCGCAACCAAATTTACAACTATAATGCACATGACATGCAGAACATAGGAAAGCATGTACCTAAAAACCGCATCTCCTCGCGCGTCCCTCTGAAGCTGGAGCTTTCCTTGCAGCGGCTTCACATCTACACGGGATGGAGCCCCGGGCCTGAGGAGAAAGAAGCCAAAACCCAGCTGTGGGCACGGGAGGTGCCCCTCAGGTAGCTGCAGCAACACCCAAGGGCCCGGGAGCACCCGAGGGGACGCACACCCGTGCTTCTGCTCCACGGAGCGGGACCCGCACCCCTCCTCAGCCCAGCCCGAAACCTTGCGGGGCCAGGTTCCGCCGCTGATAACTGAGGCAAATAAAAACCCTCCGGGCAGTGACAAGTCCCCACCTCGCTCCCTTTCGGATTTTGTGAGAGGAGGTTTGGCTTTTAAGGAACCTCAGCTCCCCCCGCCACCCCGCAGAGCTCCACCGGGCCCCGGGCAGCGACCGCCCCTCGCCGGGCGGGGCTCGCCCCTCACGGGCCGCCAGGGGCCGGGGCTGGCCTCGCCTCACGCCCGGGCCAAGGTGGAGCCCAGGGGGCTCTGGGCCCACAGATTCGGGTGATTTTTTGCTTTGTCTCAACCCACTCGTAGAGTTTTCCAGCCCTGCTGCAGCTGTTTCTTCTTCTCTGGCAGAGATACGAGGCTGTGCCGCCGTACCTCTGCGCTGTATTTCACTTCTGAGGCTCGCAGAAGAGCCGTATTTCACGTGTGATTTAGGTACGAAACGGAGACAGTGCCTTGTTTTTCCAGGTACACTTCACTCCCTTCACATAAATCACCCTCTGGTGTTACACCTGCGGCTCGGCGTGAGCACGCCTGGTCTTTCTCTCCAATCTGTTCCATCACCCCTTCCCATTTCTGGGATAAGGATTTAAAAAGTACGCTTGTCTGCTGATAAGGTGAAGCCTGACTATCAGTACTACTGACTACGGGATTCTGCAGTTATGTCAGATGTGTCCTAGTACAGTGTAGCAAAGTACTTTTTATTCTATTTTCTAAATTACTAACAAACGTGGCTTCTTGATGCTGGAATAGTAACACCCATCCGTGCCTCTCCTATATATTGTCAGAAAGATTTTAAAACTGACAAGATAGGACAAAAATTTTCCATTTCATCTCTCCTTCTAAATTCACAGACCAATGTAGTTTAACCTCCAAAAACGCTGTCTTGATCAAAATTCCCTTTTAAATGGCAATGTTTTTTCTGTGAACATTTTCATTAACAACCCTAAAACAACCAAAACATCTGAAATGTGCTATATCTTATACCCCTCTACAATTGTCCTCCCTCTACATTTTTCTGTCCACAGTCATGAACACAAATATGTAAAATTAAATGCTTTTTAGAAAATCCCCCCAAAATTCAGAGGCACACTGCAAAATGGAAGCTTAAGTGAGTTCAGCATGCCATTCTCCCAGCTCCCCCAACAAGCAGGTATCCCTTTCCCTCAGTAATAATTTTAAAATACATCTAAAATGTGTATTGGAACGGCTTCATTCTTGTGTGTGTGTATACGTACATGTTAGAGCATAATATTAAGTGTTTGTTTTTTTTTTAAGACAGAAGAACTGAGATGCCACCATAATTCCATTTCATAGCCACACCTATCTGAGGAATTACTTCAAAGCTATTCCATTGCAGCTCACGAGAGAGATGGCCAGTTTGAGGGGCTCTCCATCAGCTCAGCCCTTCTCAATCTAAGAAATGAGATGAGAACCAGAGGAAACCTGCATTGAACTTGTCTCTTCACTAGCAGCCAGGTGAGGAGAGCTGTCAGGAGGGTGAGCTGCGTGGGCAGTGAGCAGGGTAAGGGCTGGCCTTGCTGGGGCTGGAGAAGCGTGAATATTTATGTGTGTAATGACAGCGTGACTGATTGCACTCATGGGGAGTTGCAGGCTTAAAATGCAGGGGTTTAGGGCAAGCCTAGGAATGGGAATAAGCACGCATGTAAGCAGTTGGGACATGGCCAACTATTACGGAATATAGAAAGTGAGAGGGAGATTAGATTCAAAGAGACTGAGACCCATTTTGCGATTTCACTGGTGGACGGCTTTGAAAGGGGTTTGCTTTAGCTGGACAGGAGTTGCTGGGCTGAGGGAGTCTCTGTGTGAAACCTCGCAGCCTGTGCTGTACAGGGAATAGTTCGTGTGGGTCTTATACCTATTGTATGTAATGTGTAATGAACGAAAATCTTAAAGGGAAAGCCAAAAACACTCAGAACCTATGAAAATTAAGTCACGCTCTAGATGATGTACAGAGCAAAACCCACACTGAGAAATACTGTAAATCCACTGAATGTTTTTAAATGGGTATCTTGCAAGGCAGAAGGAGATGTAAGCGTAAGGATGGAAAGGCTTCCCCAGACAGCATCACGCCCTCGAGGCCAGGAGGTGACTTTCTGATGCCGCGCACTGGGGCAGTGATCCAGCAGCTGTCATTTCAAACACGTTCACCGCAGGTACTAGCACTCGTCTTTGGGAATTGTCTTAACAAGAAGCAACTTTTAAAATTCTGTCTTGCTTGACCTGAATATCACAGATGATGACAGCTAAAAATAGAAGTGTCATATGCTCTTAATACTAATTTCAGTAATGGAGTAATAATGACAGTTACACATCAGATCTTTATTCATTGTTTTTTATTTTCTTACTCTGATGCTAAATCACTCGCTAGCTTTAGCAGAAGCAAACAGTTCCTCAGAGTTATAACACCACCCATTTACTACCTTAGTTTTGGAAATCTGCTTCTTTTCTGACAACGATAAATATTTTGTTACTTAGGGGGAGAATGAATACAAGAGTTAAATTTATTTGATTTACATTTACTAAAGGGCAATAAAATATAAATGATAACAATACACCAAATATTGAATGCGAAAAGACAGATCCTGATTTCTTTATGCGGGAAAGCATATCCTTTCTTATCTCAGAGAGGGTCTCAAGCATGAGATGTTGAGCTGACATTCATACAGAGAAACGCCGTTAGGAAAGATTTCATTCCAGGGGCCATTTACAGCCTATGCTTTCCTTATCTGCACATCTGGATTTCCCTATATCTGAAGTCTTGAGCTTTCATTTAATTACTCAAACTAGTGTAAAGCAGCCAAACTCAAGTCCCAGCTACTTAAAGCAGAATTCAAAGTCAAATTCATTTGTAATATTCCCAACCCCCAAATTCATCAGTACAGGTATCATTAATGTTGTTGAGCCTTCTTTCCAAACTACTCCACATCATTTACCAGAAAGTGGAAAAATTAAAATGGTGGAAATTATATTTTACAGATCTTCTGCAGATGTTCTCAGAAATCATGTGCTCCTTTCTTCTTGAAGTATGAGACCGTTAGCATGCCTCTGCATAATTATTAAGAGTATCCTACACGTAAGGAACCAGCCTTGTGACCTTACTGAGGTCACAAACCAGGTAAGACACTAGCTAAAAACAACTCCTTTTTTGAGGAAGTTTAAGGAAAAGGCAACCAGTTTAGCCAACCAAGTGCTAATATTTTTACATGCTTATAACACAAAACATTGCTTCTAAATAAATGGGCAGACACCTTGTATTGTGGAATGGACTTAAAAGGCAGTGTTAAGTTCAACTTCATCTTGTCTGGTTTAAAGATCACAAAGACACAAATTACATATCCAAAGAGATGCCAATACCTTTCTTTTTAAGTTCTGAGGAGAAAAAAAAAAGCAAAAAAAATCCAATAATGGCCAACTCCGTGCATCCTGTAACTTCTGGCTTTTAGAATTCAGCTGAGTTTTGCCATTGCTTTAGGTTCCTCCTCAACCTACATGAGAGAGATCAGAAAAGACAGATGAGATCTTCATGCCAGGTCCACACCAAAGCCACTACAGCTCCTGTCTTTATCAACATGTCTCAGGACCACACAACAAACTTTCTACAAAGTTTATAATCAGTGTTACCAAAAGCTGCACATGAAAAATGAACCAAGTATGCTTGGTCTTTACCTGTGGTGAGGATATCAGGTGATGCAGTGAAAGCTCTTTTATTTTTCAATCCCAAACTTGGGGGCAGATGAATCTGAATTGACATTATTTGCTGATCTGGGGTATTACACGCACCCTTAATGCAAAATCGATCAGCTTTTTCCACACGCACACAAAGTGGTGATAGTTAACAATTTTGGCCACATAAATCTGTACCAAATACTGTTAATTTTCAAGTTCCACGAGAAATAAAATCTTACTAATAGTCAAAGCAATTTCTCATATAAATGAAATCAGATAAGACTCAGTCTTTTGTTCCAAAACATTTTACTACAAACTCTGTGTAACTGATTATACCCAACGTTACTGGACGTGTAATCAGTGATGAATACGATACTGTAGTATATTAACTCTCTGAGAAAGATCTTATTGTTCCAAATCTCTTTCTGAATTAAAATATTAGTCTATTGTATGAATCATTTCACAGCTGGCTCTGATTTGCCTTGGTTTCTATGCAGCAATTAATTCTGCTCAGAATTAAGAGAACAGAAAGATACAGTTATTTCTGGAGTCTCTGGTTACAGTGTTATTTGAGATCAAGAGAGATTCAAATACATCTTTTTTTAGCAGTGAACCCTAGAATCCTTCAAGGCCAGGTGACTTAACAAAATAAAAACAGGGTTTTTGTTTGTTTGTTCCAATCAAAGCAGAATGTATTGGTTACAGTGACCACAATGACCAAAGGGATGTCCCATACCGTGTGGTGTCATGTTCAGCAATAAAAGCTGGGGTAAAGAAGAAGGAAGGGGGGGGACATGGGGAGTGATGGCGTTTGTCTCCCCAAGAAACCATTGCATGTGCTGAGCCCTGGTCTCCTGGACGTGGCTGAACACCCGCCTGCCGATGGGAAGCAGCGAATGGATTCCTGCCTTGGCTTTGCTTCCGTGTGAAGCTTTTGCTTCGCCTAGTGAACTGGTCTTGTCTCATCCCACGAGTTCTCGCGCTTTTACCTTCCCCACTCTCTCCCATATCCCACCAGGGAAGTGAGTGAGCAGCTGGGTGGCACTGGGCTGCCTGCGGGGTTAAACCACAACAACACAACACAGACCTTCCCATGCTAACAGATCATATATCTGAGTCCTCATCCTGAAAAATCAATGGGCACATCTTGAACACTGACTTCATTTACTGGCTGTGTTTTTTTCCTTCTGCCCCGATGTCAGAACTGTGGGATTGTGTGGCTTTTATAACTGTATAGCAGGCAGTCCTATGTAGTGTTTTATACCCGTGTATGTTAAGAAATACATGGCATTAAATTAACATAAACCTTGTACTATTTTTGATGGGACATATAAGAAAAATAGGAAATTTTGAAGTTTTTTAGAGATATTTTTGTCATGTGGCCTCCGCCCTAGGTTTGCATGTACTTCATGCATGTTGGATCAAAATCTTTAAATAGGAGTGTTTGCTAAGCTGTGCGTGTGTTTTACAGATCCCTGCAGACTGGTCATAGAGGGTTAAAACCCAAATCAGCTGGCACTGTTCTTCAGGGCCCTTTAGACTTCTGAATACTGCACATGAAGAGACAGAGAGCAACCTGTGGGAACAGCAGTAGTTAGCACTACTCAAACACCATTTAGAAGAGGGCTAAGATTTTTTTATTCTTTCCCTGTCGTTAAAGTCCAAGCCAGGTTTACCCATCTGGAAATGAATTTGAGGAGGTATACCTGTTACTAAGTGACTTTGAGGGGGTATACCTAGAACCAAGTGGCTTGTGGTTGTAATGCTGTCCTCCAAAAGGTAGCGTCTCGTGTTGCTGGATGAGGGCACACTGATTGCCTTTTTGGACCTACTGCTGCCTGACAAGCTGCATGTGCCATTTGGTCTTCTGAGGCCTGGGGGTAACGCAGCTCCTGCGAGAGGCGGCAGGTGAATGCAAGGAACTGTGCTCCTGCCAGCGTGCCAAGCAGCAGGCACACCCCTCCCGACACGAATGTGCGTGTACGATATCGGGGCTTCCAGACACGGAGAGGTGTGTGCGGTCCAGCTGGCAATCGGCTCCTCAGGAGATGCCCACTCTCTCTCAGCTGTTGGAGAAAGGATTTGTTCTTTTCAAAGGCTCAGTGCGTCTATCAGTGCGTGTTCTGCTACCGCATGAAGTGTTCTGTACTGTAAGGATCGTTTTCCTCTTTCCCAGTTCTGGGCACAGCCAGCAGCACAGGGAGCTGGAGTGTGGGAGCACAGGCATAGGAAAGAACGGCAATTTCCAAATCAGCAGCCTCCACGTAAGCAGCAGAACTCATGGCCAAAAAGGGATGCCTTTTATCTCTGTGATGCGGAATGATGTGGCAGTGCTAGGTACTGCAGGTTTGGCATATATGAAAACTGCTTTTTTGGAATTACCTTTACTGAAATTTAAGCTTAGGCAGAAGATAATGGCATTTTATAAAATTTTGCATGTTTTTATTGATATCGTTATCTTTTGCCTTCTAAACAGATCAGGAATTAATTATTATGGGCAGAATCATTCAGCACCACATTCAGCCAACCCATAAACATAGATACAGAAACTACCATAAAGATATGCCATACTGTAACATTAATTTTGGTCCTACAAATGCACTTATACGCACCTTTGCAGGTACTGCATATCCTCCAGAAAAAGGCAAGCAACCACTAAATTGGCTGAATTGCCCCCTGAAACCTTGCAGGAACCACAGGAACCAGAATCTACGTATACCTGCTCTCCATTCAAATAGC